>NC_134741.1:0-307500 GCF_049634645.1 Pelodiscus sinensis
GCATCACCTCTCAAAAGATATAAAGTCTCTAGCCTTAAACTGAACAAATAAGTTCTCAGGCAGCATTATTCTTATCTTGCATCTCTGTCATTCTCACATATCATCTACTGAAGTATTTTCCATTGATGTGTGTGTAGAGTAGGGTAGGGATGCTACATTTACATTAACTGGCTAATCAAATAGTTGATGCATGATTATTCGATAAGGGTACCTCCGCCTCTGAAGTGTAGCAACAGCCTCAGGGCTGTTACTACTTTTCAAAGGTGAAAGGGCTCTGGGGAGCACAGGGCCAGTGAGGTACTCAAGTCCCTGCTGGCCCTGTGCTCCCTGCAGCATTTCAAAGTGGCAATGCCACATGGAGCCCAGGGCCAGCGGGGGAGTTTCCAGCTGGCCCTGGGCTGTAGGCAGTGTTTCAAAGCAGCAGTGCTGTGTGTAGGCCAGGGTCAGGCTCCAGGCTGAAATACACCACCCCCCCCTTTTCCCTCCTCTTTCTGATACAGGCAGCAAGGGGGAAGGGAGTGACCAGTCAACTAGTGTGTCCACTGTGCAACAAGCATTTGCTTTTTCGGACAGTCAACTACAGCCACTCCCCGAGTTATGACCACCTCCACTTACAACCATCTGCACTTAGGACCAAAGCGATCGTAAATGCAGATCCGAGGTAGGAATGGCGATCCACGCTTACGAATAGTGCAGTCGCCATGCAACACTATGGGCTCTGAGTTATGAACACTTCGAGTTATGGACCAAGCGTTGGTCTGTAAGTTGTTCGTAACTCGGAGAGCGGCTGTAGTCACTCACATCCCTAGGTAACGGCCTGCCCCCCATGGGAGGCAGCAAGGCCAGGGGAGAAGCGGGAGCTGGGGGAGCCATTCTGGTTCAGAAAATATGGACACGGGATACACAGACCCAACCCAAACTCCCCCCCCCCCCCACAGCCACAAGCCTGCGCCTCAATCTCGCTAGTGGATCGAGGAGACTCCGCCAGCTCCAGCCCCCCGCAGCTTGACCGTGGCTGGCGTCAGCACCCCCCCCCCCCCGCCAGGGAGCCGCCCCGCTCGCAGCCGGAGATTTGGGTCCCAGGGCAAAGCCCCCCCCTCCCCCGCTGCTCCAGCGACTGATCTGCCCCCTGCAGTCCCCAGACCCGACACGTCACAGGTCCTGCCCCTCAACGCGCCAACCCCCCTCAACCCGCTCTGCTGCTCCGCTCTGCCCCCCCCCCCGACCGGAAGCGGAAGCAGCAGCGCGGCGAGTAACGGCTCCCTCAGAAATCGCCCCGGAGGGTGCGCAGTGACCGCGGCGGGCTCCGTTGCCTCGCGCGCAGAGTCGGACGCTGCTGCGGGCTCCGCCCAGGGGCCAATCGCAGCGGGGTGGACGGGCCGCGAGTGGCTGGCGGCGGCGGGACGCACTGAAAGCCCGGTCGGTGCGATGCGGAATGGGGAAGTGGTCAGGTCGCGCATGCGCAGCGCGTCAGTGACTCCGGTCCCTGGCTGAGCCAGGGCTTAGCTCAGACCGGGAGCTGCTGGCCACGCCCCCGCCCTGCGGTCTCTGAGCAAACCAGGCTCCCGGCGCGTGGCCCTTCCCGCTGCGCCTCGGAGACTCTCCACGCGCAGAGACCCAGCCCCGCCCCCAGGCAGCCTCCCGCCCGTCCGCGGGGAGGTGAGCCCCGCCCCCAAGGCTTGCAGAGGGCAGCCACGTGCGGGGGGGGGCTGTGGGCACCAGGGGCAGTGGGGGCCATGAGGCGTGGGAGGCTGGAGGCTTGACCTGTTGTTAGCTTCTGGGATCAGGGGACCATCTGCTGCTCTGCCCCGTCTCCCTCTCTGTGCCTGGGGGTTTCTCCCTAGGGATGTACCAGTGTGGTCTCTTAACTGATGAGCAAAAGCTTATAGGTTAATGCTACGAACCCCGGGCCCATCAGTTCATTATTTAACAGGCTGGCCAGCAGCTTAGCTCAGTTCTGGCAGGTGCAGGACCTTATGCCCCCACTGTGGCGCTGCATTTATAGTGTATTAGGATCTGGGCAGGCAGGCAGCCAGCTCAGTTCTGATTTGTGCTGGGTCTGGTGCTCAGACCATGTCGCCCTGCAGTTAGGCTGCTGCCACCCTGCATTGCTCCTTCTTTTTCAGAGGCAGCAGCACAGGGCAACAAGCAGTTGGTCTGCAAGAGGAGCTGGCTTTTAAACTGGCTCCCTTCACAGACTAGCTCCCAGCTGGCACCCCATGCTGCTGCTGGCCCCAACCCCGTAGACTACAGAATACTTGACTGATAAGAATTCATGAGGTTATCTGACTATTCAATTAACCGATATTTAACATCGCTACTTCTCCCTTCTGCTGGGGCAGGCTGTACTGATAGCACTCACAGGCCTGTGTGTTCTTTGGTGCCTTTTTTGCAGTAAGAGTGAGATCAGAGCAGGTTTGTTTCTGTTTTATCAAACACTGAACTTAAAACTTGCTGAAACCCTCTTGTCCTAGAGAAGCAGATTGTCCCAGGGCAGAGGGACTGAAAAGAACCATAGTTTTTTTTCCAAGTCTGGTTCCTGGTCAGTTAAAAATCCTGGTTCTCTGGGTCTGGTTCAGTTATCTGCAGAGCTGTCCCTGGGGAGAGAGTCTCTGGTTACTGCAAAGGCAGAAGAGGCTGATGTCTGCCTGTGCTCAGGATACAGAGCCCTAGAGCTGATTGAGTTTCCTGGATCAGATGCTGCTGTCACCGACATCGTGATCTGGGAACCCAACTGTGCAGTGGGTCTGTAGCAGGGAGAGACATTTACTGAAGCCCCTCTATGCCCGGGGAATGTTCCCCGGTGCCTGTTACTTGTCCGTTGGGGCAGCCCCAGGCTCTGCTGGTATCCACTCCAGGTGATGGGTAGAGAATTGGGGGACAAAGCTTGGGAGAGACAGGAAAGTTACTCAGCCAAACCAGCTGAGTTTGTGCCAGAGCGGAGGGGGTCCACGTGTATCTGCCGGTCTCAGAGTTACTGCCCTCAGTGACACAGCCAGGCTCCCACTGGAGACCAAATGCCTATGGGCACTGGGCAGGCACCAGTGCTCCCAGCAGAGGGGAGAAAGCAGGAGACAGGAGGGCAAAATGCGGAGATCAGAAGGGGCAGCAAGAAGTAGGGAATGAGGTTTCCAGCTCCCAAACCTGCCTAGACCAATTCACTGCCTCACCCTGAGCAGACTGACTGTCCTGGGAGCAAGGAGCAGGGAAGGAAAAGCCAGTTCTTGCGCCGTCCAGTCCCCATGTGATGGCGGGGGTTGGGGCGGGGTTGGTGCCCTCAGGGACAATGTGGGAGAATCCCCCCGAGTGGCACGTTTGGCACTTCTGCATTTTCCTGATGTTTGTCTCAGAGACTCTGTCCTGGGGAGAGTGTAAAAGTGCCTGGTGGGCTCAGCCCTGGAGGAGGGGCCAGGCCTGTGTTGTAACCACACAATTGAGGGTTTCCTAGAATGGCAAAGCCTAGTGCGTCTGTCTGTAGGGAGAGAGTCTGGGGGAACTGGGGTGTGAAATGGACCAAACCCTCTTTGGAGACCTCCCCAATCACCCCTCTCACCCTGACAGGCTGAAGACTCACGTACCCACTTTGCTCCAGATCATCCCATCTTGCAGGAGGCAGGGCAGGGAAATGGCTGTGGTGGAGCCTGCTCAGGTAGGGGATTTTGTGGGGAGCTGCAGGGGGTGTTATTGTGGAGGGGGGAGGGGCAGGAAATATAAAGGGTGGGATAAACCTGCTGGGACTTGCTCAGCCTAGACAATTGAGGTGATTGTCTGAACAGGCCCGTTGGGAGGGGCGTGAACATTCTCCCATTTTTGAAAGAGGGAACTCCCCCCCCCCCCCCCCCCCCCCCCCCCCAGATAGAGGTGGAAAAACTGACCAGAGTTCTCCACTGGTCCATCAAGGGCTTCTAGCCAGGATGGGCAGGGAGGGTGTCCCCAGGGCAGGCTCTAGGTTTTTTGTGGCCCCAAGCAAAAAAAATTTTGGCCACCCTTCCCCCCCCCCCCCCTTTTTGTTGGTCGCGACCTGGAGCAGGGCCAGCTCCGGCCATGGCTTAGGCATCCTGGCACAGAGGGAGGGGGCGTTCTACTCAACGCACTTGACCCGGACCACAGGATCTGGCCCAGCACAGCCCGGCATGGGGATAAGAGCTCGCCTGAGACCAGGACCGGCCCCAAATGACCGAGTGCCAGGCTGGAGCCCAGACGCCTGGGTTCTGTCCCCGGCCCTGCCACGGCCGGCCTGGAGCAAGTTGCTTCCCTGCTGCCTCAGTTTCCCCCTTTGGGAGCCGGGGAGATGCTGCTGCCCTGCGCGGCCAAGCATGGTGACCAGGTGGGGAGGGGCGGAGGGGCTGGGGCTCCCTGGCCACCTCTTACGGATGGATGCCCACGCACCATGACCCCCTGCAGGGCCCCGCACCCCTGCCTCTCCTATTTCCCCCACAGGGCCCTGCTGGGTCTGTGATGTGGTGCTGGCTGGTCAATCAGCGCGTGCAGCAGAGCACGTGCAGGTCCCAGCCCTGCAGGAAAAAGACTTGGGCAGCGTTGCCCGTGGAGGGGCGGGGCTATGGGGCACCTGCCTGGGTGCTGGGACCCCCCCTGCATGGGGAGGGCACATGGAAAGGGCTGCTGCTGGCAGGTGACTGTGGATGGGGGGCAGAATGGGGGTGGCACAGTACACACAAGTACACGCAAGTATGGCCAGAATGCCGCCCCTGGAAATGTGCCATCCCAAGCACGTGCTTGCTTTGCTGGTGCCTAGAGCCAGCCCTGGGTGTCCTAAGCCTTTGTTTGCCAGAAGCTGAAAATGAGTGATAGGGGGTGGAGAACTTGGTGATTCCCTGTTCTCTTCATTCCCTCTGGGGCACCTGCATTGGCTGCTGTTGGAAGGCAGAACACTGAGATAGATGGACCTTTCATCTGACCCAGCCTGGCCATTCCTATAGTTTTCTCATGCTGGGAACAGAGCTCACTAGCCACTGGCTACATGAAATAGGAAGCTGCTGGGATTCCTGTCCCTGTTGCCTCTGCAGAGCTCTGCTCCCACCTCAGCCTGTGGCTAGCAGTTGTGTGGTGAATTAGAAGATCTTGCCCTGCTCCATCTGCTGGGCGGCACAAGAAGCTCTCCCCTCTCTCTCTTCCTTCAAGCCTCCTGGCCTCTCTGAGCGTGGGGAGGGGAGGAAGTAATTCTGCTCCCTGGGCCTCCTCCATTGTGAGTACTGAAGTTGTGGCTGGGGCGGCAGACGCTAAGTGGGGGGCCCCTATTGTTTCAGATGCCGGTGACCTTCGAGGAGGTGGCTGTGTATTTCACCGCAGGGCAGGGGGCGCTGCTGGGCCCCGCTCAGAGAGCCCTCTACAGGGACGTCATGCAGGAGAACTACGAGACTGTGGTCTCACTGGGTAAAGATTCCTGTCCCCTCAACGCCATCGTCACTTAGATTAGAGGGGAGTGAATCACACAATCTACAGCCCCCGTGCGAGAGATACTTTAATCACCATGCCCCCTTCTGGGGAACAGGGGAGTCAGACACCTAAGGGACATGCTAATTCACCCCCATCTCTCCAGCTTTCAGGGGCCAGAAGCAGGGTACTGTCCTGCCTATATTATTTATCTTACTCACCTGCCTTCTTGAGACTAACTCCATCTGTGGGGAGGGTTCTAGGTTACACATATCAGAGGGGTAGCCGTGTTAGTCTGAATCTGCAAAAGCAACGAGGAGTCCTGTGGCACCTTATAGACTAACTGAAGTGTAGGAACATAAGCTTTCGTGGGCAAAGACCCACTTCGTCAGATGCATGCTCCTACACTTCAGTTAGTCTATAAGGTGCCACAGGACTCCTCGTCGCTTTTCTAGGTTACACAGGCTTGGAAATAGAGAGGAGTATAACCTCAGAGCGCTGTGTGTGTGTGTTGGCAAGTCCCCCAGATCCCACAGATCATTAAAACCCCTAGTGAGGGCATGATAACCTTTGTCACCAAGGGGTGGGGAATCACCGGCCCTGCACCCCCATCTGCAGCCAGACATGACTTTCAGCTGGCAGATAGAACAGAAGGTTTATGAGTTCACAGGGATGCTGCATAGAACAAACTTGCTAGCACAGAAACCAGGAGCAATCAGCATAATCCATCTTGGGAAGAAGGGGGCCAAGGGCCCCCATCTCGGCCCCCAAACCCGCAAGACTTACTTCGACCCTCCACAGTTCATCCCTGGCTATAGCCAGTCCCATCTCAAGCCTTTGCCTAGCTTCCCAGGCAAAAGGTGTCACCGGGTCACACACCCCTCCCAGGCTCAGATTTACAATGGCCCAGGCTCATGGCAATGTGCTAGTCTGCGCATCCTCCCTCAGTGAGTCATCCCCAAATTCCCATCTTCATCTAGATAGTGGTGCAGTGCCCAGGGAAACTGAGGCACACACCCAGGATCACTAAAGGACAGTAGAAATCACATTCAGCATAAAGTGAACAGAGCAAATACAATCCTGACTTCATCACGTCCCACACCTCGTTCCACCCCAGAATTCTGCCGCTCTCAAGATATCTAGTTACCATAGTCCTATACAGGATCAGTTTGAGCTCAGGGAATGTTCCTTGTGACACATACTCTGCCTAGACTTCATGCATCTTCACCTTGCCTGATTTCACCCCTGTGCAGGATTCTCCATTCCCAAACTGACCTGATTGCCCGGCTGGAACGAGAGGAAGAGCCGTGGGTCCCAGATCTCCAGCCCTCCAAAGAAATGGAGATTCAGAGAGGTACCCGCACAGGTGAGGAGTCAGGGAAACTGACAAAGAAACCTTCCAACAAGTGTGGGGGAAATGCTTAGACTCCCAAAAATGAACAGTGAGTGAGAGCCCTCACTTCCGCCCCATGTTCCCCAGATAGGGCTGCAGGTATCATCCTGGCAAATATCTGTCACAATTCCCTAGCCATCCTGTTAGCTGTCACAGGTTTCCTTCCTGCGTTTCCTTTCCTGGGAGTGTTTGGGTGGGGGATGGAGGCTGAAACCAATGTCTCCGTCTCCCCAACTATTACCATGCTATGCTTTCTGTCTCTGCCATTCCCCTGTTGGTCCTTTCTCCTCAGCACAGACAGTAACTCCTGCCTGTATTCTCCCTCTCCCAGCAGGTGGTAGGGCAATGAGAGAGAACAAGGAAGATAATGGATTGCAGGAAGGTCCTGGAACCGATGAATTACAAGGAATCTCTTTGGAAGGAGTTGAAGGGTATTTTTCCCCGTATGTAGAACAGGGGAAAACCTGGGGGAAACGACACAGGGCAGAGAAGCAGCTGGAGAACAATCCAAGCAGGAAAGCGGAGGAATCCATTGAATGCAGGGAAGGATCGAAGGACACCAAGGAAACTCCAGGCCAGGAGACAAATCACAATGGAAAGAAACCCTGTGAATGCTCAGATTGTGGGAAAAGATTCAGTGAGAAGTTAGGCCTTATTCTGCCCCAGAGAGGGCACACAGGAGAGAGACTCAGTAAGTGCCTGGTGTGTGGAAAAAGTCTGACTGAACTGTCATCCCATATTCAACATGAGATTATCCACATGGGAGAGAAATCCCATAAATGCTTTGAGTGTGGGAAAAGCTTCACCTTGCTATCATACCTTAGTAGACATCAAAAAACCCACTCAGGAGAGAAACCATATAAGTGCTTCAACTGTGGGAAAAGTTTCAGTCGGAGTGCACACCTTATTATCCATCATAGAATGCACACAGGAGAGAGACCCTATAAATGCCATGAATGTGGGAAAGATTTTGCCAAACGATCAGTCCTTACTGTTCATGAGAGAATCCACATGGGAGAGAGACCATATAAATGCCATGAATGTGGGAAAGGTTTTACTTGCCGATCAGCTCTCATTAGACATGAGGGAATCCACACAGGAGAGAGACCATATAAATGTTATGAGTGTGGGAAAAGTTTCACTATGCGATCAGACCTTACTGTCCATGAGAGAACCCACACGGGAGAGAGACCATATAAATGCCATGAGTGTGGGAAATGTTTCAGTAGGCGATCAGTCCTTATTAGACATGAGAGAACCCACACAGGAGAGAGACCATATAAATGCCTTGACTGTGGAAAAAGTTTCAGTCAGAGTTCACACCTTATTATCCATCAGAGGTTGCACACAGGAGAGCGACCGTATAAATGCAATGAATGTGGGAAAGGTTTCACTGAGCGATCAGTCCTTACTGCCCATGAGAGAACCCACACAGGAGAGAGACCATATAAATGCCTTGATTGTGGGAAGAGCTTCAGGCAAACCTCAACTCTTACTAGACATGAGAGAATCCACACAGATCCTCCATCAGCAAATCCTTCCGGAAAGAATACTCTCAGAAGTGTTATACATACTAGCTAATGAAACTGGCTAAAAGCCTGGTCACTAGAGACCGCTCCACAGCTGAGGGAAATTCTCTCCATGCCCTGGCTGACCCCACACACAGATGAGTGACATTTGGCTCCTTGGGATCCAGATGTCCAGTACTGGGGTGAGGAGACCACAGCACCGAACAATCAACTCGTCTGTGATTGTTGGGTCAATAATTGTGGGCTCTACTTGGTCTCAGCAAACCCCAATCAACCGTCCTGCTGGCTGCAGCCCTGATTGCTGACCTGATGGGCCACAGGGGGAAGAAGGAAGAAACAAACTCTTCCAGATGCTCCCCATCCCTGCCTCAAGTTCCCTCTTTCCCTATCCCAGCTGGGATCCCCTGCCATGGACATTGAGAGAGACATTTGGACCAGGCCCTACTTTCCATCTAGCCACCCATCCCCACTGCTCCTCTTCCATCACCCCTTGGCTGACCTCCCCCACTTTCTTAGAGCTGTTTCCTAGAAGCAGTTGGTGCTGAAAGGCTGCTAAATCCTCCCCTCCCCAAATCAGACAGAGATGCTGGGATCTGCAAGATCAAATGCTAAGGGGCCAGGAGGATGGTTTGTGGAGGTAACCGGCTAGAGCTCTGTGCATATACAGAAAAGTGTGTCTGCAGCAGCAAAACTTTCGGGATCTCCGGAGATATATGCAGAGTTGCAGGGCTCTGCCCCAGACCCAGGCAGGTTGCATGGGGGCAGATCCCCACAGAAGCCTATGTGGTTCTCCCATACCCTTCTCTGGTTGAGAGGGTGACTCAGAGTTGCACATGGCAGCAGCCAGGTGCGCTGCTCTGGGGAGCAACAGTGAGCCCTACACTTCTCTGGGAAGGAGCCTCAAGCAGTCCCCATTTCCTGGGTAGGAGAAGGGTCCATACCACGGTTCTTCGTGTAGACCACAGAGTTATATATTGTTTTATGTAATGTTCTTAATGGATAGTGTAAGAATAAATGTTAAACAATCCTAACTCTGGTGGCCACTCTTCTCTGACTAGCACAGAAGAACAGTCTTCTATCCTCTTAATAAAGATGTATCAGGCAAAGTGTTTGTGATTGTATACGATGTCAAAACAGAAAGATATCAGAAGGATTCTTGTAATTCAGCATGATCACACTGTTGCTCTTAAGAGTAATTAGAATATAGATTGTGTTATAAAGAAAATATGATGAATGATTAAATGTTTGTATTAATAGAAGCTTTGTATTAGGAAATAGATTGATACCTTTTGTATGGACAATTATATCCTTTTTCCCATGTGTGAAATGATTGTGTAGTAGAAATACACATTTTGTCATACAATGGAGTCCAATCCAACAATACAAGTAGTATAAGGGATCTACCATCAATCAAACATTGGCCCTGCCCCCGATCCCTTAGGCCCTGCCTATCTGTAACCTGAAGGCCAACCCCCAGGGGTAGTACATCTGGGGTCAAGAGGGACATGTGACTGGAATTAGTGTCATGTGACACCTCTCCCCCTCTAAGAACTTCTCCCCACCACCCTCTACCAATCAGGAAGGTTTTCTCCCTCATTAAACCACCCCAAGAGCTGATTTGACCAGTCACAGGGGCAGTTCTGGGAACGGTTCACCCATCCCCAGAAGTGGGTCATGTGACCCCTCTAAGGGCTTCTCCTGCCCCCACATCATTTTTGCGTGAATAGTTGGGATTATACTTTTCCATGTGCAATACTTAGTATTAATAAGTGCAATTTGCTGTTGTGTTGCCCAGTTACCTAGTTTTGTGAGATCCCTTGGTAACTCTTTACAGTCAGCTTTGAACTTAACTATTTTGAGTAATTTCGTAGTATCTGCAGATTTTGCCATCTCACTATTTACCCCCTTTTCAAGAATATTTGCATGTTTAACAGTACTGGTCTAAATGCAAATCCCAGCAGCACAACACTCATTGCTATTCCTCCCCCTCTCCCAGCTTTTAAGTACATGGCAATGTTTTCATGATGATCTAAGGCTCCCTTAATTACATGAATGACCAGTCTTTTGTAATTCTTAATCACCTGCCTCCCTTTTTTTATAACAAATTCCCTGCCCCAAAGGCAAAGCTACAGGCGTTCACATTCTATTGTGGTTAAGAACTACTTTTGAAGCCAGGGCATGCAGCTTTAAGCAGACATCAAATATGAAATCCAGGGGTTCAAACTTGGTACTTAGCCACCCATGTACATATGGCTGTGTTTTTACAAATCAGAATGCTGGTTTGCACATGTGTCAGTGGGGTGATGAAAGTACTTATGAACAAGTTACAGACCAAACACTTGGGCTATGTCTATACTGGCATGATGTTGCACCAGAGCTATGCAAATGAGGCTAAGTGTGGAATATCGCTGGGCCTCATTTGCATATATAATGAGCGGCCATTTTTGCAGAAGAGGCTCTTGTGCAAGAAGGAGCTGTCTACATGGCCCCTTCTTGCGCAAGAAAAACCCTCTTGCGCAATGCCATTATTCCTGAAAATAATCAGTGTAGCGGATTGCGCAAGAGGGTTTTTCTTGCGCAAGAAGGGGCAGTGTAGACAGGTCCTTCTTGCGCAAGAGCCTCTTCCACAAAAATGGCAATTCATTATATATGCAAATGTGATATTCCATGCTTAGCTTCATTTGCATAGCTCTGGCACAAGATCGCACCAGTGTAGACATGGCCTATGTCGTAACTCAAAGTGTTTGTAAGTCGGACCCCATTCATTTACATGCAAGCATGCTGTTCGTAAGTGCGGATTGCATTTTTAACGTGGGGACCACCTTTACGACCACTTAATGGGAGGTCTGGTCATAAGTATGAACGGTCATAAATTGACCATTCATAACTTGGGGACCGGCTGTAGTGAGTAACTAAGTGCTTCCATAGTAATAGAAATGTAGCAGTGTTCGTCTGGTATAGCTGAACAACAAAATACAGGACTATATAGCACTTTAAAGACTAACAAGATGGTTTATTAGATGATGAGCTTTCGTGGGCCAGACCCACTTCCTCAGATCAAATAGTGGAAGAAAATAGTCACAACCATATATACCAAAGGATACAATTAAAAAAATGAACACATATGAAAAGGACAAATCAAATTTCAGAACATATGTGTTCATTTTTTTAATTGTATCCTTTGGTATATATGGTTGTGACTATTTTCTTCCACTATTTGATCTGAGGAAGTGGGTCTGGCCCACGAAAGCTCATCATCTAATAAACCATCTTGTTAGTCTTTAAAGTGCTACATAGTCCTGTATTTTGTAAGTGCTTCCAGAAATTGTAGTGGAGTACAATATTTTCTTAAAAAAAACACAGAAATCTACTTGAGTAAAAGTCAAAGTATCACAAAAATATATTATTTGAGTAAAGTACAAATACTGAAAAAATGTACTCGAGTAGTGTAACGAAGTATTTCATCTGAAGAAATGGGTTGTTCCCATGAAAGCTCATGTTTTGTTAGTCTTTAAAGTGCTGTTAGGCTATTCGTTGTTTTGTAAGTTTTTCCAGTTATAGACTAACTCAGCTACCCCTCTGAAGTATTTCTACTTAGTTACTTTCCACCTCTGGGTGTTACTGGCACCACACAGTAACATGCTGAACTACTTGGCCAACAAAGCCTGTTCTTACAAGCAATGACCCTTTCAGAAAGTAGCTTTGGGCAGCTGCAGGGATGTTGTAGGCTCTGGAAAAAGGTGGGTGGGTCAGGAGAGTTGTTTCCAGGCAAGGGAATTAGCTCAAGTGGCAGAGTGCATGCTTAGTATGTGAGAGGCAGGTGGGATTGATGCCCATGTTCTCCAGAGATGGGGAATCCCCATTCCTCTCTTCACAGGCAGAGCCAGCCAGGGGGACTAAGGGCCTCTTGTAGCCCCTCCCTTTTCCTACTTGCTCCTCCCAAAAGCTAGCCTTGGCAGAGCAGAAAGCTGCTGGGCCCAGCAGGAGCACTGAAGACAGGCCCCAGGGGAGCAGAGTTGGTCAACTGGAGAAGTGCCTGTTACATGGGTGAGAGATATTGGTTTTGCTCCACATAATCTCCAACCATCTCCTTTGGGGTGAGGCACTGGCTGCTTTCCTGTTGGCACAACACCAGCCCTTTGTCCCCTCCTCCATGCTTCTCCTCACAAAGCTGATTGGGTAGCAGAGAGTGCCACTCAAGGGCACAATCACTCAGCTCTCTGGGAGTGACTAAGCAGACTGGTGGGAGGTGCCAGTAGAGCAGGTCACCCACAGGGCCCTTGAGCTCAGCCCATGCTACAGGCAGCCAGACAACTTGGAATGAGCCAGAACTAGGCAGGACAAGGGGATGGGAAAGGTGCAAGGCAGAGAACAGAGACAGGTAGCAGAAAAGAACATCCATGAAAGGGAGCAGCAGTGTTTTTCACCACTGTTCTTCTGGAAAGGAGTATCCCGAGAAGGCAGCTTGACTTTCATTTTCTTACCCCACTTTTCACTTGCTTGTTTGTGAGAGGGAGGGAGCAAGCTCAAGTTCCTGTTGCTCAGAGAATTGTAGCTACTGGTAGCCAGCCATGTCTTTCTTCCCCTGTCCTGGCCCCATTCAAGGGGTGGGGGGGGGGCCACCTCTTCTGTAGGAGCTGCTAGGTAAAATGACTCTGGTGGGATTTGATTCCACAACCTTTGAATGACTGGCCTGGCTCACACTAACCACCATAGTTTAGAAGTCTGACATACTTTCCATTGCACCATAGAGCCCTACATGCTGTATAGCTTGTCATCATCTCTTGCTGCTTTGCAGTGATGCAATAAGAGAAAGGGCAGCCAGGTCTGTCTTTTTAGGAGAGCAAGTAGGAAGAGGGAGGGGGTTACTGCAGGAACTTAGTCCCCTGGCTGGCTGGGGCTGCCTGTGAGAAGGAAGGAGGACACCCCAGCTACTGGAGAACATGGGTATTGATCCCATTGTCTCACATGCAGAGCAAGGGCTCTGACGCTTGAACTAATTCCCCTGTGGCAGTGCTGTTCTCCCGATAACCCATTTCATTTCACTGGGCACTGCAGGCTTTTGGCAAGGTGACCTGTTTTTCTTCAGCCCTTTGCTCTGGTCAGGGAGGCCAGAACAAGAAACAGGCTGAGCAGCCTGCAAGGAGTCCATCCTGGTGGGAGGACAGACCTGCAGATGCAGACCCTATGCAGTCCCAGCATGCTGGGAGGGGCTCTGGCCACCTCCTTTCCTCCCCTCTCTCTCAGTTGCCTCCTTCTCCTGGGGGCTGGTCACTCCCCAGACTCAGGGGCTGTGGCTTGTCCCTGTGGGCACAGCCTGGGCAGAGAGAGGGAGAGATTTAAACAGGAACCTCTCTCCCCATGTGCATGGCCCGCCCACTATAAGAGACACACACATGCGCTATTTTACACTCAGTTCTAGGGAGTAGCATCAGAGGCTCCCTTCTTATGTGTCACACAGTGCCTGGGCAGGGGGATCCTGAGAATGCTCTGACCCACGGGAGGAGTGAGAGGACCGCATGTCCGTGAAGAGCATCCCGTGGCCTGAGTGAGCGTGTGGGGGGGGGGGGCTCACTCAGAGAAAGCCCCCCACAGTTCTCCGTGGCCTTGGGGTCAAAAGACCGGAGGCAGCAGAGTAAGGCGGGGCATGTGAGATGCTGTGTCCTAGAGGAAACTCAAGCTCACAATGGGAGCCTGATACTTTCCAATGAGCTGGTGCCTGATGGGGATTATTGGAGATGGAGGGAAGTTTGGGGCTGGATCTTATTGTGTGGGAGCCACGTTCTGTCTCTTGCCTGCCCCGGCTCTCTCCAGCCCAGCTCTGCTTCACCCTGCACAGCAGCCTCTCCTGGAGCCAGTCCAATGGCCCTGCCCTCCTCTAGAAACCTCTGCCTGGGGTCTGCCCCATTGGCCTGGGGCTAGTGCTGGGCTGGGTGATGTCATAAAAGGCTGAGAGGCAGGATCTTTTATCTCCATGGTGACTCTGGAATTGCAGGAAGGGAGAATTCATTTTTGGAAGCCTCTTCAGAGTGGCTGATGGGCTTTGAAGGGGCTGGGCAGAGTCTGGCTTGGCGAGTGAACTTTGAGAAGTCATTGCTCTGAGCCTCAGTTTCCCCTTCTGCAGGAAAGGGTACATGGATACTTCCCACCCTCAGGAAAGTGCTGTGAGACCTTCAGTCACGAAGCAATATATTTATGAATAAATAACAGCAAGGCTGGCAACTCGCAGGGTCTTTCTCTTGGCGCACCAAAAGGGGAGATGCACCACAGATGTATTTCCACTGCAATTCCTTTTAGATACATTAGTGATGGGGGGTGGGGGGTGTTAACAAATTAAGACTTTACAGATGGAAGAAATTACAAGAGTGGGCTGAGCAGATGAAAAATTCATCACTACACATTTCAGTGGCCTGGATCTCCAACCACTATAGGAGGATCACTGAGTGCAAGGGTGGGGAACTTTGTTTGGGTCGGAGGCCCATGGCCCACAGAAAAATCAGTTGGAGGCTGAGAAACTGAGAATCGAGAAACAACCCCCCCCATCAGTGTGGGCTCCTCAATGCTGGGGGGAGCCCCAAGCTTCAGGGGCTGAGGTTTCCCACCCCGACAGTGATTCTCCATCAGCTTCACGCTACCCCACTGCCAGCTGCTGCTGCCTCAGTTAATTCCATATTTGTACCTGTTTCTCTGAATAGGCTCAGCTGTCGCTATCACTGTAGCCTGTCTGTGCTGGTTAGAAACTGCTGCCCCTTTCTGTACAGCCCAGCTATGCACTGGGTACAGCAATAGGGTGCAGTGTCTGCAGCTGTCAGCAAGGAGAGCTGTGGTGAGACCTGGCTCCTTGCAGTATCCCGAGATGGGGCTTGGCCTGGGAAAGACAGGGTATAGCCTGTCTCCCCGCTGGGTACACATACCCCATCCACTCCACCCCTTCCCAGAGGCTGTTGGATCCAGCTCCAGCTGTAATTCTGAGTTGAGATGGAGAACCCAGAGACAGCGCAGCTCAGGGCAAGAGTCTCTTCAGGCTTCACCACCTTAGGCCAGACTGTGCCAGCTGCACGAGAGAGGACACCTGGGGTGCGTCTAGACTGGCAAGATTTTGCGCAAAAGCGGCTGCTTTTGTGCAAAAATTTGCCAGCTGTCTACACTGGCTGCTTGAATTTGCGCAAGAGCACTGACTTTCTAATGTAAGAATTCAGTGCTTCTTGCACAAATACTTTGATGCTCCCACTCAGAGATAAGCCCTCTTGCGCAAGAATACTTGCACAAGAGGGCCAGTGTAGACAGGCACCTTAATTTTTTGCGCAAGAAATCCGGCTGGCTAAAATGACCATCGGAGCTTTCTTGCGGAAAAGCGCGTCTATACTGGGCACGGATGCTTTTGCGCAAAAGCACTTTTTGCGCAAAAGCATCCGTGCCAATCTAGACGCTCTTTTGCGGAAATACTTTTAACAGAAAATTTTTTCCGTTAAAAGTATTTCTGCAAAATCATGCCAGTCTAGACGCAGCCCTGGAGAAAAGGAACAAGCCCAGGAAGGAATTAACCACTGAATGTGTGTGCAGGTCCCTGAGCCCTGCACTGTCCCAGAGGCACTCACTGGGGAGGGCAGAGAGCAGGGCTGGGAAAAGCAGCAGAGGTTCCAGTCTCATTTGCACAACAGTGAGGGAAACTCTGGAGAGGGCAGGGCTGGACAGAGACCGAGGCCACAAGACCCAGTACTTGCTATGTAACCTGGCAGGGATTTGCAGGCATGTTCCCCAGGCAAGAGATGAGCACTCAGTACAGCACTCAGC
This sequence comes from Pelodiscus sinensis, assembly GCF_049634645.1. Lineage (NCBI taxonomy): Eukaryota > Metazoa > Chordata > Testudines > Trionychidae > Pelodiscus > Pelodiscus sinensis. The sequence goes on from NC_134741.1 coordinate 16,111, forward strand.
TTAGTGCACACAGCATGGGAAGAGGGGATTGAGGGCAGGTGGGAGAGTGTCGAGCACTGGGCACTGGATTGGGACCCAGGAGACCTCACTGGGCCAGGAATTTGCAGGCAGTCTGATCCAATGGAAATAAACTACTGGGAGAGAGAATCCTGTCTCATGGAGTGGAGGCTCATACAGCTCCTTCCCCCCTCCTTCTCCCCCACCACGTGTGCAGGAGGAAGCCCCATGAAACCTTTGGCTATTCTAAAATGTGCTGTGCACCTACTGTGGACACAAGACAATGCCCAGAAGATGCCTAGAGGCAGGAGTCTCTCTTGGGAGGGATAGATGAAGAAGAAACCACAGATGCAGGGAGAGAGGCTGGTTTCCATCCCAGAGAGTGACGGAGGCTTTATGGGAGGGTGGGGGGATTGGGTGTGAAGCACAGGAACAGAAAATTGTAGGACTGGCAGGAGATGTCATTTAGTCCAGAGTTCTGCACTCCTGGCAGTACTGAGCATTATCTAGCTACCTAGTGTTGTCTGGGCTGCATCAGAACAAGAGCTGCAATCGCAGTGACAAAGCCACCAGAGGGGAACGGACCAGCTTAGAATATGAGGGTCTCTCTCTCTCTCTCTGAGGCCATTAGAGATGGACCATTTGGAATGGCAGGGAAGGGGGGGCCATATCAGGAAGCTCCGGTAAAATAGCATCATGTTACCCCCACAGTCCCTACTCCCTCCTCTGCACTGACACAGCACTTTGGAAACTTGCCTGGCTCTGTGTGGCAATGGGAGCTGGGATTTATTGTTCTGCTTCAGACAACGTCCTGGTACTGCCTTCACTGAGGGGACCAGGGCTGCCAGCTGTGTCATTCTGCATTTTGGACTCTTTTATGTTGATTTTCCTTCAATCAAAACAGGAATTGGTTTACACCTGCTGTCCAAACCCCTTTCATGTGCCATTGCATGTGCCACTCACATCCTTAACAATCACCCTATCCTGATCCAACATTTTTTTCTCACCCGAACCCTGACCCTGGCTTTGTTCACTCACTCCAGCTTGGGTCCCATTGTAATCTGAGTTTAAATGCTGTCCACTCGCCCAAAGCATCAGACTGTATTCATCCTCAGCAACAATCTTGAATTATTTTTCACCTAAATCTTAAGGCTGTGTCTACACTGGTGCGATCCTGCGCAAAAGCAGCCGCTCTTGCGCAAAAGCTTGCTGCCTATCTACACTGGCTGCGTGTTCTTGCGCAAGTAAACTGACATTCTAATGTATGAAATAAGGGCTTTTTGCACCAGAACTCTGACGCTCCCGCTCAGGAATAAGCCCTTTTGTGTGACTATTCTTGTGCAAGAAGCCAGTGTAGACAGGCAACACGAATTTCTTGCGCAAGAAAGCCCTATGGTTAAAATGGCCATCAGAGCTTTCTTGCGCAAGAGAGCGTCTACACTGGCACGGACGCTCTTGCACAAAAACACATGCCAGTGTAGACGTTCTCTTCTGGAAGAGATTTGCAGAACTCTTCCACAAGAATTTTTGCGTGAGAATGCGCCAGTGTAGACACAGCCTAACTGTATCCTTAACCCCTGTCACTTCACACCTAACATGGAGTATTTTCCATGCTCTGTCTCTAGGGCTGTGTCTAGACTAGCCAGATTTTCCAGAAAATCAGCCACTTTTCCAGAAAAACTTGCCAGCTGTCTACACTGGCTGCTTGAATTTGCGCAAGAACACTGACGATCTAATGTATGATTGTCAGTGTTCTTGCGGAAATACTATGCTGCTCTCATTCGGGCAAAAGTCCTTTTGCGCAAAACTTTTGCACAAAAGGGCCCGTGTAGACAGCTCAGATTTGTTTTCCGCAAAAAAGCCCCGATCGCGAAAATGGCCATCAGGGCTTTTTTGTGGAAAAGCGTGTCTAGATTGGCACAGACGCTTTTCCGCAAAAAGTGCTTTTGCAGAAAAGCATCTGTGCCAATCTAGACACTCTGTTCCGAAAATGCTTTTAACGGAAAACTTTTCCGTTAAAAGCATTTCCAGAAAATCATGCCAGTCTAGACGTAGCCTAGTTCTCTGGATTTTCCCATGCAGGGCAGCTAAGAGAAGGCAGAGAAACATGAAGATTGATTCATTCCAATCCAAGTATTTGCTGTGGGTAGGGGGAGAATAAATGGGCAGCCCAGGAACCACCAGCGAGCCTCTGTTTGTGGGTGTTCCACCTGAATTGGTGGGGCTCTTTGATCGTTCCAGTCCCACGTCACTGTGAGACCCTCTGTCCATGAGCTGAGTCCCCGGCCAGTGCAAAGATGCTGCTGCCCAGCCAGAGCTTTTCCAGACTAAAGGGGGTGGCTTTGCCTGGCAGCTACTCGCAACACATCATTGCTACCTCCCTGCTTGGCAGGTCCTGCTTGGTCACGATGCTCCAGGCTTGCCTCCACTTTGCCTGGCTCCATCTCAACTGGTTGCAGGGTCCCCTCTTCACCTTGCTGGCGCTGCAACGAGGGTGCAGTGCCCCACAGGGGAGCTCTAGGTACACACGGGGGCTGGACTGCCTAGGAGTGGGAACAGGAATTACTTTCCCCACAGCCTCCACTGGGAAGCCCCTCTCCAGCCAGCATGGCTAATCTCTGCAGCTTTCCCAGGGAGCAGGTGTGGCACATTATTTTGGCCCTGCTCCCGCCATGAAACATAAGGGCAGCTGGCAGAGCAAGACACCACAGTGCCACTTACCTTCCAGCAGGGAAGTGAGCGCTGCTGTGTGGCTCTGCAAAGGAGATGAGTAGGAAGGGAATTTATTGTGCCTGGGCAAGCAGGCTTGCAACTTCGAGAGAACTATGGCCCATGGACCCACTTCATCACAGAGTTATGTTCATAGTCTTAAATTATTGCTACTGCTTTTAAACTTAACCAGGCACAATGACCCTCTCTGTCATCTGAAATTCTGAATGGCTGCCAGTGTGTGCATTGGTTACTCTTAATTATTGATATACTATCTCATTACAGTGCACCTTAATTATTGCTCATTATAGCACATCTTAATTTGTTGCATGTATTCGGTTTCCAAGATGTACTGGTGTAAATGGTTTTAGGCTATTTTTATTGCTAAATAGAGGATATTTCAATATAAACCCAGGAACACTAGCACTGTAGAAATTAGCATAGTGCCTCAAAGACAGTTGATCTGGATTCAGTTTCCAGTCAGGGCTGATTTTCCAACTGGAAAAAAGGTGCAGATTTGCAATAGTGAGGGTAGATAACCATTGAAACAACTCACCAAATCCTGTGCTGGATTCTCCCTCTCTGGCCATTCTTAAATCAAGACTGGATTTTTTCCCTAAAAGACACAGTCTACTTCAGACAGAAATTAATTCAGGGAAGTCTAGTGGCCTGTGCTATGCAGAAGGTCAAACTATATGATAATGGTTGATCCCTTCTAGTCTCTTCATCTGGGAATATAAGTATTGCCAGACTGAGTCAAACTACAGTTCCATCCAGCCCAGGGTCTTGTTTCCAGCACTGGTGAGTTCCAGCTGTTTCAAAGGGACATGTGAAAAAACCCTAGTTAATGTTAACACTTGTCCATGGGAGAAGTTCTTGTCCTAACCCACGTCTGTTAAGGATGCAGTGTAGAAGCACCCTAACTCAAAATAAGCTACACAATTTGAGCTATGTAAATTGCACAGCTTATTTTTAGTTAATTTAGAAATAGCACCAAATTTTGAAATAAACTGCTATTCTGAAATGTCCCTTAATCCTCATGGAATGAGGTTTACAGAGATGTCAGAATAGTGACCCAGTTATATTTGGATATAACATGCTTGATTAAAAGATGCAGGATACAGTATTCCAAAATGCAAAATGCAGGACAATGTAGCACTTTAAAGACTAACAAGATGGTTTATTAGATGATGAGCTTTCATGGGCCAGACCCACTTCCTCTTTCTTCCACTATTTGATCTGAGGAAGTGGGTCTGGCCCACGAAAGCTCATCATCTAATAAACCATCTTGTTAGTCTTTAAAGTGCTACATTGTCCTGCATTTTGCTTCAGCTACCCCAGACTAACACGGCTACATCTCTATCAGTATTCCAAAATAGCACTGCTGTGTAGACATATCCTTAGAGACAAGCTCATGCCTCAAAGCAGGAGCTTTTATAGCCCTGTCAAACTTCTGTGTCTTTTTAATCCTTATTGCAAATTGGTATGTTCTCTTTCTCCATACAAACTCCCAATACTTCTAAACTCTGGGCTTTAATAACACCATGTGACAATACGTTATGGTGACAAATTTTGCACTGTATGGAAAAATATTTTGATCTGACCTGAATTGGTGGTCTCTTATTTTCATTAAATGTCCTCTTGTTTTTGTACTCATGGAAAGGGTTGAATTAAATAATAGTACCAAGTAACATTTGACATATTTTAGTGTACCATTATCTTCTATTATCACTATACATTGCTATTATTTATTGATGTGGCAGAAAAGCTTATGACCAGGGCCAGACAAATTTTAGCTGGTTGCCCCATTTACCGGCAGTCCACGCATGTAGAGTGTGGGTCTTGTGCATGCACGGTGCGGGGCTGGTGAGTGGCTTTTGCCGCAATCATTGAGCCTTGCTTATGACTTTTCCAAAGGGGAATCAACTTAAATGCAAAAATTTCAGGGAAGGGATACAGCATGTAACTAAAATGGCTGTGGTATTGCCTTGGCAAAATAAGGGCTCTATGTCATCCAGACCCCATGTAGGTAGGACAGGGGAATGGCTGTGAGATGGAAATAAATGGTCCAACTGGAAATATTATTTCAAAGCAAACTGATACAAATGCTAATGGATCAGTATTCAGTGGGGCTGTGTCTAGATTGGCCACTTTTTCCGGAAAAGCAGCCGCTTTTGTGGAAAAACTTGCCAGCTGTCTACACCGGCCGCTTGAATTTCCACAAAAGCACTGACGAGCTCATGTAAGATTGTCAGTGCTTTTGCTGAAATACTATGCTGCTCCCGTTTGGGCAAAAGTCTTTTTCCGAAAAACTTTTGCGCAAAAGGGCCAGTGTAGACAGCAGAGATTTATTTTCCGCAAAAAAGCCCCGATCACGAAAATGGCCATCAGGGCTTTTTTGTGGATAAGTGCGTCTAGATTGGCCACGGACGTTTTTCCGCAAAAAGTGCTTTTGCAGAAAAGCATCCTGCCAATCTAGATGCGCTTTTCCGAAAATTTTTTTAACGGAAAACTTTTCCGTTAAAAGCATTTCCGTTAAAAGCATTTCCGGAAAATCATGCCAGTGTAGACGTAGCCAGGGTGTTGGAAAACCAGAGGCCATGAAAGAAGTAAAGGGGGCATGCGATACAACTTTTTAGCTACCAATGGCTGGACACATAGCTATCTGCAGCAATGTCAAAGGTTTAATTTCCCATACAACCATGACTGCTTACATTACTTAAAAGCCTTTAGTAAGGGACCTTGTCAAAGACTTTCTGTAAGTCAAAGTACACAGTATCCACTGGGTCATGCTTGTCCACTTGTTTATTGACCACTCAAAGAATTCTAATGGAATCATGAGGCATGATTTCTCTTTATAAAAAGTAGGGCTGTCAAGCAATGAAAAAATGTAATCGCGATTAATCACGTGTGCCTCCACTTTGAAACGCCGCCAGTGTTTCAATGAGGGAGCGCCACATGGAGCCCAGGATCAGCTGGAGTCCCCAGCTGCCCCTGGGCTCCATGTAGCGCTGCCCCTTTGAAGCGCTAGGGCAGCATTTCCAAGGGGCAGCGCAAGGCATTCCACATGACATATCATCAGAACCCAGGGTCAGGTGGGGACTCCCCAGCTGATCCCGGGTTCTGGGGAAATGCTGCAGGGAGCCCGGGATCAGTTGGGCAGTCCCCAGCTGACCCTAGGCTCCACGGCAGCTGACCCTTTAAAACACCACCTTCATGCGTTTCAAAGGGGCAGTGGAGCTGCCACACAGCCAGAGATGGTATTTTAAATGGGCAACTGCCCTACAGCTGATCCACCACCTCTGGCATTTCAAAGGGGCAGCTGTCATGGAGCCCAAGGTCAGCTGGGGAATACCCAGCTGATCCTGGGCTCCCCACAGCATTTCCCCAGAACCTAGGATCAGCTGGGAAGCCCCCAACTGACCCCAGATTCCATGTGGCACTTCCCCGGAACCCAGGCTCCACATTGCACTGTCCCTTTGAAGCGCCTGAGTGGCACTTCAAAGAGCCAGTGCAGCATTAACACCTGTGATTAAAAAACGAATGTGTTAATCCTGCACTGTGTTAATCACAGGCATTAATGCAAGCATTGCTGATTCCTCTCCAAAAATTCATGTGCATCTCCATGTGCTAATTCTGTACTTTACTATGGTTTCAACCAATTTCCCTGGTACTGAAGGTAGGCTTCCACACAGAATGCCTGGGATTGTCTCTACACTCTTTTTTAAAAAGTTGGCATCACGTTAGCCATACTCCAGTCAGTTGTTGCAAAAATTTAAAGGACAAGTTCCATACCACAGTGAGTAGTGCACTGTAATCACCCAGCCCCTTGGCTATCCCCCAAGCTCCAGTGCAATTCAGAAGCCAGGGGAAGATAGGTAGAGGCTCAATCTGGCAGGCATGCTACACAAAACAGACTGGGAAAGGGTGGAAGGAGATGGTTCCCTCCTAGCTTTGAGCCACAGGGCTTGGGCACTTACCCAGGATGGGGAAGCAGGCAGTTTAAATCAGCACCAAGTCAGTTTCTGTTACAACAGGCTCACATGCAAATTCTGTCACCCATTCCAGCTTGTGTTTAGAAGAATTTTCCCCAACCTGTAGCAGCTGGAAAGCTGTACTACTTTTCCCATTTCTAGTGCTTTTCTTTCATACCATTTGGAATAAAGATCTTTTTCTGTAGTATCATAGAACACTAGAACTGGAAGGACGTTCAAAAGTCATCAAGTCCAATCCGCTGCCCTCATGGCAGGACCAAGCACCATTTAAATCATCCCTGATGGGTGTCTAACCTGCTCTTAAATATTGCCAATGACGGAGATTCCACAATCTCCCTAAGCAATTTATTCCAGTGTTTCACCACCCTGAAAGGTAGGAAGTTTTTCTTAATGTCCAACCTAAACCTCCTTTGTTTCAATTTAAACCCATTTTCCCCCACAGTCAGCACAATTAAAAGGCTTCTCACCTATGTGGGCTCTCCAAGGTTCAAAAACCTATCAGGCTCTGATTGAACCTTTTTCCTCAGTTAGAGCAGATATAAGGTTTCTCGCCTGTGCACATTGTTTGATGTGCAGCAAAGTTTAAGTGTTTTCTTAAGCTTTTCCCACACTCAGAGCAGTCAAAGGTTTTCTCCCCGTGTGGATTGTACAGTGGTTTTTAAGATGTGAGCGCCGACTAAACCTTTTCCCACAGTCAGAGCAGCTGAAGGGTTTTTCCCCTGTGTGGATTCTCTGATGTTTAATGAGGTGTCCTTTCTGAGTGAAGCTTTTCCCGCACACAGAGCAGTTGAAGGGTTTCTCCCCTGTGTGGGTTCTTTGATGTTTGACAAGGTCTGAGTTCTGATTGAAGCTTTTCCTGCAGACAGAGCAGCTGAAGGGTTTCTCCCCTGTGTGGATTCTCTGATGTTTAATGAGGTGTGAATTCTGACTGAAGCTTTTCCCACACACAGAGCAGTTGAAAGGTTTCTCCCCTGTGTGGGTTCTCTGATGTTTGACAAGGGCTGAGCTCTGACTGAAGCTTTTCATGCAGTCAGAGCAGCTGAAGGGTTTCTCCCCTGTGTGGATTCTCTGGTGCTGAATCAGGTTCGCATTCTGACTGAAGCTTTTCCCACACACAGAGCAGTTGAAAGGTTTCTGCCCTGTGTGGGTTCTCTTATGTTTGACAAGGTCTGCGCTCTGATGGAAGCTTTTCCTACAGTCAGAGCAGTTGAAAGGTTTCTCTCCTGTGTGGATTCTCCTATGTCTAACAAGATGTGCCCTGTCACTGAACCTTTTCCCACAGTCAGCGCAGCTGAAGGGTTTTTCTCCCGTATGGATTCTCTTATGTCCAACAAGGCGTGTGCGCTGACTAAAGCTTTTCCCACAGTCAGAGCACTTAAAAGGTTTCTCTACTCTGGGGTTTCTCTGGGGTTTAGTAACATCTGACTGGCAATGTAAGCTTTTCCCACAGTCAGAGTACTCACAGATTCTCTCAGTTGGATGCATTCCCTGATGGGAAATAAGTTTGGAGTTCTGACTGAAATTATTCCTACAGTCAAAGAAGTTGAAGGGGTTCTCAACTGTGTGGATTCTTTGCTGTAAAATGAAGAACTGTCTACACTGGAAACTTTTCCCACAGTCACTGCAAGTGCAGGGTCCCTCTTGATAGGGGATTTTCTGTTGAACAATTTCTGTGTTTCTTTTCACCTCTCTGTTCCTGTGACTAGATTTACCCTGTCCCTGTACCACACGGTTTCCCTGCTGCCTTTCTGGGATATTCTGACTCTCACAGGTCTCCCCCTGCTCAGGACTCTGGAAATCATGCCCTTCAGATCTTCCCAGTAACATCCCATGTGGAGCCACGTGCTCTGATCCTTCCTGCTGGACACTCTCATTGGTCTCACTCACCGTTCCATCACATGCTGGAATAGAGACAAAAACCAGAAAGAAGTCACTCTCTGTCCTGAGCTGAAAGGGGAACAAGATAAGGGAGAGAAAACACCTAAACAACTGCGGGGAAGGCTGAAATAGTCATAGTCCTCCCCATGCTTCATGAAAAATGGCTTATGAACATGAATGTTCATAAAGCATCTTTGAGATTGTCATAACATGTCATGTAACATATCATTTTTACATTTCCAGTCTGCTAAATGCGTGTGCTATTTTTGTGCATGTATCTTTCTTGTATATGAAGTTAGACATATGAAGCATGACTCTGGTTTTAGTCTTAAATGTGCTAATGAGGACCACTAGTGATACTTTAGGAACTTAGGGTACACTGCAGGGTAAAAATTGAATTAAGATATACAACCTCAGCTACATTAACTGCGTAGCTGAAATTGAAATAGCATAATTCAACTTTTGGCACTTTTGGTGAAGTAGGAAATCGAAGGAAGAATGAAATAAAGGTTACAGGGGTCAGAGTAATAAGTCCACCTTCTCTAAATTATTTCAAAATAACCTGCTGTGTAGACATACACTTTGTTATTTCGAAATAATGCTGCAGTGTAGATGTACCCTTAATGGCTGAGAAATCCAACCACCAACAATGGATTTATTTTTCCTGTAAGCCCAAACTGTAGTTGATCCCAGAAAGTCACATGACCATGACACCTTATACTGGAATACATCCTGAATCTAACCCTCTTCCACAGAAATGGGGAGCATGAACAAAGGGTTCCCACTCTGTAGGAAAGTCTATGTAAGGAAAGGAAAGCAATCAGGTCTTTGTATTCAGCTGGCCTTAGAAACTGCATTGCCCACTATAAGAGGATGCACATGAAAATACCTGAAAATAAAGAACGAAAAGTCCTGTAGCATCTTATAAACTAACAGATTTATGGGATCATAAGCTTTCCTGGACAAAGACCCATTTCTTCACATGCATGTCTTTGCCCACAAAAGCTTATGCTCTAATAAATCTGTTAGTCTATAAGGTGCCACAGGACTTCTTGTTCTTTATGCAGATTCAGGCTAACATGGCTACCCCTCTGATAATTGAAAATAAAGAACTCTAAAGGACTCTGAAAAGCTGCAGACCCAGACCACAATAAAGATCTATTCTGTGAGTTGAAGTATTTTACCTTAGACAAGAACTGATTAGGGTATGAATTTGCATGTAACAAGTTTCTTAGTGAATTAGAATTAGCTCGTGTATATTGTTTATTTTACAGTAGGAATTTAATTTGATCTGTTTTCACTTTCAATCACTTAAACCCTACTATTTATACATAATGAAAACACTTTTGTTTATTATCAAGCCCAGTGTAAATAATTGTTACCTTGGGGAACAACCACAATGCAGCTCTCCTTCATGGAAAAGAGGGTGCACTCATGAGCTTTCTCTGGATAAAACTTTTATACAGGCTAAGAGATTCATTTGGGGTCTCTTCTGGGGGTTAGACTATTGGGTCTGAAGCCTTATAGCTGAGCTGAATTGGTTCAGCATCTGTGTTGCTCAGCTGGGGGCGGGAGGGGCAGTAACCCCAATTTTGTGCTTTGGCTGGGGGAAACCAGAAATTCTGGCCCAGTAAGACAGAGTGGTGGGGAGCCCCCGGGGCCGGAAGGCAGGTGTTGGTGGCTTGATCAGCAGTCCAGGGGATTTCCACGATCCATTCTTCTGTACGAGGAAATATTGGCTAACCAGTGAAGTGTGTGAACCTGCTCTGCTTACTGTGAAAAGCAGCCAAGCTAACAGGCCTCAAATGGGCTTCAGCAGCAGCTGTAGCATAACCAAGTCCAGAAAAGGGGGTAGGAGTTGGGTAACACTGTGTCCTTCCTGCAGAGATCTCTGTTGCAATTGTTGAGAAGCTTGCCTATGTGCGTCAGGGTGTGTCTGTCAAGGCCTCAAGGCAGGCAAAATCTGAAAAATCCCATCTGGCTAGTTGATGGCTAGAAGGTAACCTCCTGCCTCAACTTCAGGGTTGCTCACTTAACAAGTTTTCTTGGAATGACATGTTATTGTAATACTAAGAAATAAATAGGGATGAGAAATTGGACCCTTTGGGAGGGGCTCTTCAGGGACTCCACCTTTGGATAGACCATGCAGTCTCACCAGCAGATGAAAGACTGGTCACCGGAAAACTGCCACTGGGTCACTTGAGAACTGCACCCAAATTTGAAAATTATTGAAATTTGGGGGTGTTTTACTAACCTGGTGCACATGAGTACTTCAGACTAAATGATGTGATGGTTTAAGTGAAAGCTCTTGTGTGGTCATGTTTGCATGACCAGTTATTGGTCAGATGGCCACGTCTTCCTGGATTTACTTCCTGCCACCACCTCACACAAAATAAAGTTACTGAGATTTTTGAGTTGAGGGAAGCCTGGAAAACACTCCTCTCTCTTCCCCTGCTTCCCCCCCCGGACAAGCTGAAGGGTCAGTTTTGATGAAAATGCACAAGTGACACTTGTTACAAGGACACAGAAATTAGTTTCTGATTCAGTTTAGTTGATTGCTCACCTGTATGGGTGTCGGTGATAATCTTCCCTTCCTCACAGCCCTGGAGACCTGGGACCCAGAGCTCTTCCCTTTGTTCCACCCAGGAGATCACATGAGCTTTGGAGACTGGAAATCCTGCATGGGGAGCAATTAACCAAGCGCTGATCTTGTTCATTAAGATCTGGGCCATTACTGCTTCCAGAGTCAGGATATGAGTTACCCACCCAGGCTGTGTCCAGACTCAGGTTTTTTTTTGGGAAAAGTAGCCTTTTCCCGAAAAAACTTCCCCTGCGTCCAGACTCAAGCCGCGTTCTTTCGAAATTAATTTGAAAGAACGCGGCTTTTCTTTCGATGGCGGTAAACCTCAATTTACGAGGAAGAACGCCTTCTTTCGAAAGTTCCTCTTTCGAAAGAAGGCGTTCTTCAATGTAAATAGGGCCTCTTCGAAAGAGAGCATCCAGACTCACTGGATGCTTTCTTTCGAAAAAGCAAGCCGCTTTTTCGAAATTTCTCCGTGCAGTCTAGACGCTCTCTTTCGAAAGAGGCTTGCAGTCTAGACATAGCCCCAGAGAGGCTCCTTCCCCACCTTGCAGAGACTGGGCTCTGGCTGGTACAAGATCCCAGGACACACTCATCTGCAGTAATGGTACATCCCCCCTGACTCCGAAATGACCCAGCTTATTCCCAGGGGGAGTTGAGCACTCTGCTGCACTCTCTAGGGTACAGCTAAGTTTCCCTCATAGTCCGATCCAGCCTCCATCCCAGGAAAGGACAGGAACACACTGCTAAGAAGGGAAGCTCCAGTGAGGGCTGACAGGTCTGACAACAAGGACCACATGCAGGGCTCAGGCTGCAACTGCCACATAGCAGGTGACTGGGACTTGGAGAGAAAGGACCCAGCAAAGCTCTAGCTCCTCAAGGCCTCGGTCCACCAAGCTCCTGGCTGGGGGGCTCAGCTCGTCCTGCTCTTTGGCTGGGATGCTCAACTTGAACTATGGGGGAAAGGAAGTTGTCTGAGCAGCTAGGGCAGTGGTCCCCAACGTGGTGCCCATGAGCGCCATGGCGCCCGCTGGAGCATTTATGTGCGCCCACCGGAGCATTTATGTGCGCCCGCCGAGTGACCGGGGCTGGCTCAAACCATTCTTGCGCCCCAGCCCTGGGTGCACGGCGCATGCGCAGCCCCTGCCCCGGGCGCCCGGCAGCCCCAAAAGGTTGGGGACCACTGAGCTAGGGGATTCTTTGGTGGCTGTTTCACACCCCGCCTACGTTCCTGACAGCCCTTTTCACCTGCCTCATGATTCTGCCCCTTTTCTATATGGTTTGCTGAGACAAAATCCCATTGCAGGCACATCACATTTCCCTGGCACAACCAAACACTGACCTTGCTTTAATTTATGATAAGAGGAAGCTGCATATTCGAATTTAGTAGTCCCAGCTTGTAGAACTTAAGAGGAGTTCTTGAACAGACAGACAGACACACAGACAGAAAAACTCTCGCAAATATACAGTAGATGAAAGATCTCTGTGCATCATCTAGCTTCTGTCTCTTAATTCACTTTACTTTATTAAAGTGGTTATGTTCTTTAGTGAGAGACAACCTGCTGGTAATATCCAGGTAATCCCTGGAAGGTGAGCCATCACCTTTTACACACATGGGCCAGCTACCCTGATAATCAGTTCATAGTTATAGACAAGCAAATACTGAAGAATCTTGGGTCCAAATGTTTAGGTTAACATAAGTGATTTGACCAAGGTCACGCAGGAAAGCCGTGTCAGGGCAGGGAATTCAACAAGGTCTCCCAAATGCAGTGCCTGCAATGCAAGTAGAGCTCTTCTTATATTTATCTACTACAGAGCTGCCCCTCCCAGACAACTCACAGAGTGAGAACTGCTTCTTCCACCTTCCCTCAGCCCCAATACACAGCTTCTCTCACTGCCTGGAACCAGCATGTAACAGATCAGCCACAGTCAGGAAAGGACTCTGGAAATTGCACCCTCCTTCCAGGAGCCCAGCACACTGGCACAAAGGGGACTCTGCAGGCACTAATAGTAGCCGCTCCCAGCTCCACAACTCTGGAACCTGCTGTTCCTACCTTGGCCCTTACACTGACACCTCTGGCCAAGGCACAACATGGACAAGATGGTGGGGAAGCACATTGAGACATCGGCTGTGGGAAAAGCAGCACCATTGTTATGTCTCTGAATTGGCTTCCCTTGGGATGGAGCATGGAGGGGACAGTCTCTTACACAGGAGGCAGAATTATTGGGGCTGATACTCCTGACCTTGGAGGAGGCAGGGGGCAATGAGGAACCCTGAACCAAACCCAATACAACTGCTTCAGAACCCACCCAGTCTCTAATACCCAAGGAGACAGGAATCCTTACCCAGCCAGCTCACATCCTCATAATTCTCCTGCATCACATCCCAGTAGAGGGCTCTCTGGCCCGGGTCCAGCAGAGCCCATTCCTCCTCAGAGAAATACACAGCCACCTCCTCGAAGGACACTGGCTCCATCACAGCCATTTCCTTTCCCTGGCTCTGCAAGCCATGGGCTGAGCTGGAGCTAGACATGGGTGTTCTGCAGCCTGTCAGGGGGAGAAGGGTGATTGGAGACATGTCAGAAGGGGTTTTAATCCTTTCCACACCCCCACTCTGCCCAGACTCTGTCCCTGTTCACACACAATAGACTCCGCCATTTTGGGCAAATGCTGAGTCCAGATATTCCATAAAAAGCACACAGTAGTGCTTTTTATGGGGAAAAAACACCCAAATCCATATTACTTCTTAATACCTGGCTTGAGTTACAACATTACTGCACATGTAACAATGGGATTCAGTTCTGAGCACCCAATATTTCTGATAAACAAGTCACATATTCACCAGCCTGAACATGGATATAGGTATCTAAATTTAGACTGCTGTACTTAAAACCCGTTCTTCATCATTTGCAGCACAGACCTTGGGTCTCTCATCTGACAGACTTTATAATTCCTCTCCACAATAGAGATTAAGTGAAGTGAATACAACTATTCAGATGCTTATTATTAATCACGTGTGCTGAATGTTTGCAGGATGAGATCCTAAAATTCATGGATTCATGGGATCAGAAGATATCCTTCGTCATGTAGTCTTAGCTCCTCTGTGGCACAAGCTATTCAACTTAACCCAATTACCCAGGCACAACACTATTCCCCCAAAGCATGTTTTCTAGAAAGTTGCCCAGTGTTGCTTTGAAGACATCAAGAGATGGAGAATCCACCAGTTCTTTGTTCAGTTGTTTCAGCAGCTAATCATCTTTCCCTATCAAATATTTCTGACTTTCCAATCTGAAATTATCTGGCTTCGGCTTTCAGTTATTAACTCTCAATGAGCTGTATCCACTAGACCAGGGATGGGCATTAATTTTTGATGGGAGGCCACTCCAAGATTTTGGAAGGTGCTTGAGGCCTGCACTCTTCCATGATATTGATGGAGGAAATACAGGGTCTTGGATGGACGTTGGGTGCATAAAGGAGCTCAGGGTAAGGGATTGGGGTGCAGGAGAGAGAGAGAGAGAGAGAGGGGTAGGTCTGGGAGAGAATTTGGGTGAAGAAGGCAATTGTGACCTGGGGCACTGGACTGGCCAACTACTTGTTAGATTATTTAAAGTAACTTTCATTTAGAGAAGTGGATGAGCGGACAAACAAGGAACTGCGGGTTTCTGACCACTGAGAACTCTTGCATATATGGATACAGGAGGAGGGAAGAGAGAGGATTATTCTAATAGGAGGGGTGGGTGAGATTTTGTGGCCTGCACTATGCAGGGGGTCAGACTAGATGATCATAATGGTCCCTTCTGACCTTAAAGTCTATGAGTCTATGAAGAGGGTTTGGGTATATCGAACGGGGGGCAGAGGGTTGGGATTCCAGAGGCAAGCTCTGTCCAGGAAACTTAACTGAGCGACTCTGAGCCACCAGCCAACCACATTTCTCAAGCATGCAAGGAGCCTGCCCCACCCTCGCACAGGCTGCAGGGCTATGTGCACGTGTGAATAACTATGAGCCCGAGGAGAGGAGGACATGGTGCTTTGTTTCTGCTCAGAAACCAGTCAACAGGATCGTGCTGGGGCGGTAGCAGCACCTGAAGCCTCCCCTCCGGGCTCAGTTTTTAAAGAGAAATGGCCCAGCATTCGCTTGAGCTGTGCGCAGAAGGGACACAGCAAGCAGGGAGACTGCCTGGAGCTAACGCAGCATTGGTGGGTCATGGCCATATTTTGCCCAAAGCTCTTGGGGATCCAAGAGTTTCTCTCCATAAACAGACTGACACAGTGGAAGCCTGTCAGCTCTCAGCCTGTTTATTATTTGAAACCAACCCCATATTGAAACTGACTGAATAGTGAAATCTGAGACTGAAGGTGCTGTATGTTGTGTGCTTTAACTACACATCTTTAGCATCATAGTCCAGTGAAGATGTTTTTACAGGAATTTTCTCATCATTTAAAGACAATCTCCACCTGCAAACTCACCCTGTCTGAAAGCTCCCAGGGATTTTCCTCTTGCTCTCTCCAGTGCAGAGGGCAGAGTATCTGGTGAGGGAAGGGATAAGAGAGGTGAGATTCCAAGTTCTCATATTTATAACAATGTCACCAGAGTATCAAAGACCAGACAGAGACACACACAAGTGTTTAATATGAAAAGGTCTGAAATCTTCTGTTTCCTCTCTCACTCAGGCTCTCTGCAAAGAAACCAACATGCCTGCAGCCTCATACCCATCCGAAGAGAGACAAGCTGTGAGTGAGATTTACTTTTCCCTCCTCATCCCTTCCCACTTTGTTTTCTGCCTCGTCATAACCTAGACCTTTCCAGGAGAAAGACGTTGCCATGAAAGTAACTTTACCCACTTTGATCCCTTTGACACTAGTGGGAGGTTCAGAGTTTGCAAACTCCTGACTATTTGCAAACAATTGGGTCTGTGCACTCAGGCTCTAAGGAGAGCAGCATGATGGGGCCGTCATTCTCCACATGGGAAGTGAGGCAGGGGAAGGTTGACTTCATACACAAGCAGTTGGGTCTGTTCACTCAGGGTAGGTCTAGACTCTGTTGCCGCATCTTTAAAAGTGCCCACTATTTTCCGAAATAGCAGGCACACTATTCTGGTATCCCTATACCCCTCTTTCCATAAGCGTTAAGGGATTTGTCGGAATAGTGTCTTATTTGAAATTTGGCGCAGTCTACACAACGCCAAATTTCAAAATAAGCTCTTTTGACTTTTGCCAGAATAAGGTAGGAAATTTGCACAGGTTATTCTGACAGAAGGGTGCTACACATACCCTCAATGTCACTAAAGAGAGCAGCATGATGGGGCTCATCATTCTCCATGTGGGAATCAAGGCAGGGGAAGGTTGGCTTCATAGGCTAGATTCAATAGTCTGAGATACTTAAAACACTTTCCCAATCTTCAATCCCTTCTAGGTACCTTTGAACTCCCTCAGAGTCTCCGACAGTGCAGATGTTTTCTGGGTGAAACTGCTGACTACTTCTTCCAGTTCAAGAGACATCTCCTCTGGCGGCTGGAATTGCCCCTTCTCACACCTGGACAGAAACAATTTAATATGACTGTATTTCATTTACTGATAAGTTCTGTGTAGGGAGCCTGGATGGCCCTCCCTTGTCATGTCTGCATTGCTAGGCCTTGTCCAAAGTATGGCTCTCTAACAAAGCCACCCCTAGGCCTGATTCAAGTCTGATGCACGCACGTGCGCATGCACACAGACCAGGCCAAAACAGGTGGGGAAGAGTCAGGAGTGCTTGCCCAATCATGCATAATGTGTAAAGGACAGCGAGACCAGGCCAAGATGACCAGAAACAGCCTGGTTCTAGTACACTCCATTTGTTATAAGAAAAAAGGTCCAGAAATAGCCAAAAAAAACCTATTAAGCGCTTTTGCAATATTTTGGCACATCAAAACCTATCCTAGATATTGGCATAATGGATATCTTACGCAAAATGTAGTTGATTGGTAGATATTATTAGAATGACCAAGTCTCGCTTTGCTATAAATTGGGTTTAATAAGAACAATTAGTGGGAGGGAATAAGCAGGATTGACTCTCAGGTCCTCCTTCCGATGTAACTAGAAGGAATGGACCCCTTCATACCAATGGCCCCAGTGCATGTCATTCCTACGTGTGGGAATCAACGGAACCACGACCTCCTGCCTGGTACTGTAGGTAGCATACGGGTGAAGTGTAAGTGAACTAGGCTTAATTATTGTATTATAATAATCTTCTATTACTTCCTTTTGCATTGCTTTGCACTGTATCCATTGCTTTACATTTTAAAGCTTAAATATTTTAAATTGTATAGTAATTGTTTTTAAGGCTTGTAAAACAGCCAACTATGTTAACTGCTTGAAGCTGGTAATAAATAAGTAAGTGGTTAAGTCTCTCTGGAGTGTCCTGGTTTCCCTTGGATCTAAAAACCAAACCACACAACATTCTGGCTAGTTAGTCTCAGTTCTAACAAACCTGGAGTTAGAATTCCCCCAATTCTCCCTGCCTCAGAACAGGGGCAACACAGCCCATGATTGTACAACGTTCACCTGAAAAGTCTCATTAGTGTTCTTCATCTCTGGCCTGGAGAGACCAGCTGGGGAACAAAAGGGGAATTGAGTCTCCATGGCCAACTCGCTCCTTGGCTTCCAGGCTCTGAGGGACAGGAGATTCCAAGGTGAAGTGCTGTAGAAATCTGCCCATTAGGAACTAGAGAGGGGTGGGCAATAATTTTTGATGGGGGGAGGCACTCCCATGATTTTGGAAAGTGGTCGAGGGCCGCCCTCTTCCACAGTATTAATGAAGGAGGTGCAGGGTCTGGGATGGAGGCTGGTGCAGAAGGGAGCTTGAAGTAAAGGACTGGGGTGCAGGAGGGAGAATGGAGTCTGGGAAGGAGTTTTGGCAAAGGAGGTAGTTGTGAACTAAGGCAGGAAACTGGGATGCAGGGTTTAGGGATGTGACCTAGGGTAAGAGAGAATTGTGAACTCAGGTAGGAGACTGGAGTGCCAGATATGGTAGGGGTAGAGCAGGGCAAGAATGTGGGGCAGAGGGCTGGGGAAGGGAGGGGCTGAGGTGCCAGAGGCACATTCTCATCAGGAGACTTACCAGCCTGCCTGCAGAGCTAAAGGCTTGCAGAGCTTAAAATGTTTCTGCCTGCTGGGCAATGTACTTGAGTGAGCGAGCAGGAGGATTGTACTTTGTGGCTGCCTATTATTCAAACAGGCAACTCCTGTTGGCCAATGTCTGTCCAGAAAGTGCCCAAGGGGATTGTGCTGGGGGCGGGAGCAGCGTCTGATTCTTCTCCCTTCCAGACTTAAAGAGGAAGTGCCCTGAAGCTCTGTTTCTGAGTGGTATGTGAGGCAAGCAGGGGGCCTACCTGGAGCTCCCCACTGCCTCTGTGGGCCAAATCCAGTGGCTTGGTGGGCCAGATCTGGTTTGTGGGTGGTATTTTGCCCAGGCCTGAACTAAACTGAGACAGCAGCTCCCCCTTCCCCAGCTCATTCCACACAAGTCTCCAAACAGTCCTTTGATGGGAAACTCTTTTGATCCCTGCTGCCCTGGGCTGAATGGTGCTCAGTGTCCAGCAGTGACAGTCCCATGTTCCATCCTCACAGTCCTGAGGCAGCCAGGAAGTGACATTTCTAGTAAACACTTGAGGTCAGACTGTGCCTCTGAATGGAAAATTCCAGAGTCTGCTGTGCAAGATGAGACCCTCAGAGTTAAATGACTCAGAGATTTGTATCCAACATCTGGCTGTAGAGCCCTGGGGAGATGTGGTGCCAACATCAGCTCCAAGCTCTTTCCCTGCGCTGTGCGGTGTGAGGGGAGTAAAAGCCACCTACCTGCTCAAGGTGCTTCTGACATCCTAGAGAAAAGAGATAGAAAAGAATCTCAGCCCCATTGGACACACACACAGGAGATCCCAGGGAAGAGATTTTGTGAACATGGGGGAGAGGTCATGCCCAAGCCGCAGAGCCATAGACCCCTGAAGCAAATGGGGCTTTGCCATCTCTACTATCTCTGTATGTGTAACTCTGCAAGGCACAACACTCACATGTCAGCAATGCACACACCAAGTTACACCGAGATCTGATGACTGGACCCCAGCGCTTGTAATTCAGGAGCCTCTCTTCCTTGTGTGGGTAGTTGGGATGTTTCTCCCTCAGTCTCACCTGCAGGAATTCACTCGCTGGCTTCAGCCACTTCCGCTCCAGCTCATCGATCAGCTTGCTGAGACTGGAAATCTGTGCAGAGAGTTTACTGACAGTTTCAGTCTGGAACTTCACAATCTCCTCATCCAGCTTCTCCAGCTGGGCCAGCAGGAGTTGCTCTTGTTCCTCTAGGAACAGCCGCAGCTGCTGAAACTCAGCCACAATCTTCTGCCTCTCGGCTTGTGTCTGTTTCTGTATGAAAACAGGGAAAGGGCTGGTCAGGGACATGAATGGAGCCCGGGGCCCTTTTATTGGGAGCTGAGTGCGAAGCAGGAAGAACTTCTTAGAAAACTCTACAATTTGTGACATTTGGCCCCCTCCTCATCCTGCTCTGTGGATACTAGGCAGCGACATCTCCCAGCTTCCCCTTTGGCCCCTGTGTCCCTCTGTCATGGGCAGCATGTTCTATTATTTGTAGGCTCTGGGAATTCAGACTCAGAGTAGCAGGAGGCAGGACTCAGCACCAGCCTAATAGAGATACCCAGTAGGGAAAAAGAAACAAAGCTGTTAATGCACAAAGTGACCAGACACAGCAGACATTCAGCTCCCTTGGGGAGGATTTCTGGGAAGGCTGGACATTAACTCATCCACTGACATGGAAGCTCAGGGCCTGTTCACACATGGATCTAACCCAGCAACTCATGATCCAAGAGAAACACAACAAGCCCAAACTTGCCAAGGCCACATAGGAGTCCTCCTCCTAACCAGACCTTTCACTGCCAGTCCCTGCTGGTTCATAACCACAGGTACTTACCAGATACTCCTGGCTTTTCCCCTCGCCAGTCACTTTCCATCCCAGTAGCATTTCTCTCTCTTCTCTCAGAGTCTTCAAATGGGCTACACATTTTTCCTGAAGAAACAGAAATAAGCACCAGGGTCAAACCCATGAGATACTGGGAGCCCAATTGTCTGCCTTTAAGCGGCACCATCCCAGTTTTGTAGAGCTCTGATTCTGTCCAGCAGGGACTCAGCCCTGAACGTGGCTTTGCCCATTGAAAAAGGGACAGGAGGAGACTGTGGATGCAGCAGGATGCCTGTGAGGATGCGGGATGGATCGGTGGTGACATCTTTGTAAAGAATGATGCAGGTGGGGATTAGGGAGGTAAAAAGGGTTACAAATACTAATCGCATAACGGATTACAATTTAATCAGTTGCAATACTTTTAACCTGCCAACGGGCAGGGCCGGTAGCAGACATGGGCTCTCCTGGGGTCGGGGCTCTCTTGTGGCGTCTGCTGAGGGTGACCAAAAGGACTGCCAGCAGACGCAACTTCCAGCAGCTGCAGACTGACATTAGCTGCCAGGGGCTAGTGGGCACTGCCGGAGTAGGGGGCAGTTTAACTGGTAACTGGCACCAATAAGCATTAGCTCACCAGTTAATCGGTTTGAACTCTTGCTACAACCCAGTCAAATCCCAGTGGTATCTGGCACGGGCCTGTGATGCCTGGAGCCCTGTTGTGTCTGGATTCAGGGTGCTTGGGGGCCCCACACAGCGTCCAGCCCAGTGAGTTCCTCTAGTGCCAGTTGCAGCATCTGAGTTTAAACTCTCATGGAGCAGGTTAGGGGTTCAGCATCTCAATGGGAAAGCTCCTCTTCTGCTGGGCCTGGGGCTTTATAAAAGTGTTTTCCCCACCTAAGGCCCACATTTCATCACTGTTCAGTGATGCTGTGGGGAAGGAGGGAGTGGAGCCTAGCGGTTAGGGCCTTGGACTGAGACTGGAGAGACCGGGATTCTGTGCAAACTCTATCACAAACATGCTTGGTGATTAAGAGCAACTTGCTACCCCACTTTCCCTTCCCGTCTAACTAAACTGTAACCTACTTTGGGCAGGGATTGTCCCTTGCTGGGTGTTGTACAAGGCCCAGATGCCATTGCGGGTCTGCAAGGCAATGACAGATTGTTACTGCTTTTCATCGAATCCATAACAGCTTGTAAATGCCTCTTCTCCAGTCCCAAGGCAGCTCCTGTGATCGAAACCTCTCTGATTATTAACACCTTTCCTTGTGTAAAAACACCTCCTGTCACTAGTGAAGGCTGGGTCTCAGGATTCAGAGTCTCATAGTAAAGTTTTCCACATCGGGTATCTGTAAAGACTTGACATAAGTTACCACACAGCCAGAGCATTTATTTTTTACAGCATCTCTTGTACCTTGAAGGCTTTACAGAGCTCTGTCACACCTGTGTCAGTGAAATTAGCCTGTAATTAAAACCCAAACTTATTTCCCATTACACTGGACAGCAACTCTGTACCTTGTACTCCTGGACAGCTTCCGGAATGGACACCACTGTGGGAGCCCGGGATCTATCATACACCACACAGATGGGAGTTTGATCCTCTTCACAGAACAGCTTCAGAGACTCCTGGTGCTTCACACGCATCCCACCCCATCTTTCTCTCTTTGCTGCCTGGAAACTCAGGTGCTTGGCTAGTTCTAGCACATTTGCCAGCTGCCTGTTGGGCCGAAGGGGTCTCTGCTGCACAGTGTCTCTGCACTGCAGGCAGGAGGCGGCTGGGTCTGGTGCCTCCCAGCACCGGCTGAGGCAGGCCTTGCAGAAATTGTGCCCACACTCCAGAGTGACAGGCGCTGTGAAATCCTCCAGGCATACGGGACATGTCACTTCCTCCTGGAGACTTTCCGTGGGGCTCTCTGCAGCCATGGCTGCCTCTGGGCACTATCCTGAGCTCAGCAATGTATGGGCAGGTCTGGAGGCTGTGTGTGTGATATACTGACACTGATGATAAAAAAAAATCAAAATTAAAAACCAAAAAAAACCCCAGAAGCTTTGCTCACCCACTGCCCATGCCAGGGCCTCCATTGGGCCCCCTCAGCCAACTGCCCCAGCCAGAACCCCATGCCTCTGCGCCACTCATGCCAGGGCCCCCTCCTCATCCTGTGTTCAAATCCCTCCCCCTGCACAATCTGCAGTCCTCTCACAGCATCTCTATGTGCTCTCCAGCCAGCACCCAGCCCTCTTCTCAGCCATTCCCCATCCCCAGCCCAATGTGAGCTTCAGGAAGCACCAACAGACAGAGAAAGAGGGAGCGATATGCACGGAGTTTAATTTTTATAATTTAACAATAGAGAAAGTAGGCAGTGCCGGGCCAACCCGAGACATGGCCATTGCACAGCCTGAGCAGCCCCTGAGACCCAGCCTCAAGTTGGTGCGCCCATATACCCAAAGCCTTACCAACAAGTAACACAGGATGCTGGGTCGCAACTCCTCCCTCCATCCCAACTGAGCCAATCCCCGCCAACTCCCTCACGCTATGCTGAAGCCTCCCCAGCTTTGCCGCCCCAATCCTCCTCCCCCAGCCCAATTGTGCCAATCCTCCCAACTCCTTCAAGCCCCCCACTACAAAAAGGATGTGGATGCATTGGAGAGGGTCCAGTGGAGGACAACCAAAATGATTAGGGGGCTGGAGCATATGACCTATGAGGAGAGTCTGGGGGAGTTGGGTCTGTTTAGTCTGCAAAAGCGAAGAGTGAGGGGGGATTTGATAGCAGCCTTCAACTTCCTGAAGGGAGGTTCCAAAGAGGATGGAAAAGGGCTGTTCTCAGTAGTGACAAATGGCAGAACAAGGAGCAATGGTCTCAAGTTATGGTGGGAGAGGACAGGTTGGATATTAGGAAAAACTATTTCACTGGGAGAGTGGTGAAGTACTGGAATGGGTTACCCTAAGGAAGTAGTGGAGTCTCCATCCCTCGAGATTTTTAAGTCTCAGCTTGACAAAGCCCTGGCTGGGTTTAGTTGGGATTGGTCCTGCTTAGGGAAGGGGGCTGGACTTGATGACCTTCTGAGGTCTCTTCCAACTCTATGGTTCTATGATTCTAAGCTGAGCTGCAGCCCCCACACTTGCCACCCCTTCCCCTTCCTCACAACCTATATGTGCCCCTGCCACAGACCCCATCTACATACACTGATGCCCTGCAAGTGCCAGGAGAGCAGTGCAAGGGCAGGTAAATGGATGCTGTGGTGCTGTAGTTACTGCTGCTCCACAATCTTCCTCCCCACCAAACCACCTCCCTGCCATGAGCAAGATGGAGCCACACACCCAGCAGCTATCACCCCACAAACAAGGCCGTCTTGGATGTTAGCCTGGCCCTGCAGTCGCAGGGGGGCAGAGCAGGAGTGAGGCACGGGGTCATCAACAGCCTGAAAGACAAACCCTCCCAGGCCCAGCAAGGGGCTTTCCCAGCTATTTAGAGCAGCTGGTGCACCTGGAGCCAACCACTTGCTGCAGAAATAAACAAGCCCACCACCAAAGTGAAGGGCAAAGCAGAAGGCCAGACCCCGGGCAGCCCCAGGCCACTCCCAGCTATGGCTGGGCAGTGGCTGCATGAAGCCACCTGGTCAGCCTGGGCCAGCAGTAGCAGCAACATATGTCCCTCTTGGGCTTGGGACGGGCTGCGCACGGAGCAGCCCCCGGGAACATTCCAGCCTGCAGGGCACTGGACCCATGTTTCCATGGGGTCCCTTCACTGGGTGTGTCCCCACTCGTCAGGAGGCACAGAAAGGGCAGAGTCTGTGGCTATGCAGGGACAGCCAGGCCTGGCAGGATTCACTGATGTATATAGGCAGTACTGCTAGATTTTTTTTCAGTAATTCTTGAGTTAACTTTTCACAATGGCACAAAAATGTGGTGAGCATTTCTGTCCACTTGTTACCAATCTGACTTTTTACAGTTGCAGGAAATGAGGGGGGGCAGGAGAGGGGAGAAATAGGTAACTAGGGCTGTGGTCACCAACCAGTAGATCGTGAGCTACTGGTAGATCTCGGGGGCTCTAAGAGTAGCTCTTGAGCCCTCTCTGAACTGTGCACCTGTGCAGTACATTTCCATTAGATTTCCTCATTTGAGGATCAGCTACTCACTGAGCAACAACACAGGTGAGTAGCTGCGAGGAATGGTGGGAGTTGGGAGGTCGGGAAGGCTGAAACATCCCAGCCAGCTGACTGTGGCTTTCACAGCTGGGGCTAGGCACAGCCTCCCTGGGCTGAACGCAGGGCAGCCGAGCTGGAGGGAAGAGAAGCAGCTGCCCAGCCAGCAGGCCTTGGCGCTCAGCCAGGGTGCACCACGCTCCACGTGGGCTGGCACAGAGGAGAAGCTGCCTGGCCAGCTGGCTGTGGCGTTCAGCCCAGAGGAGGCTGAACCGTGCTCCAGCTGATTGGGCGGCTTCCCCCTGCGCCTGCCCACGTGGAGCTTGGCGGCACCCTGGCTGAGCACCATGGCCAGCTGGCTGGGCAGCCACTTTTCTTCGCTCCAGCCCAGCTGCCCTGCGATCAGTCTGGAGGGAGTGCGGGTCGGAGGCTTCCCTCCGTGGCTGGTGTAGGGAACTCCCTGCCCCCAACCTTGTTCCCTCTCCTCTGCCCCAAACTTGCCCCCCACCCTCCTGTTCCCTCTCCCTTGCCCCCCCCCCGACCCTGCTGCAGAAACCTGCCCCCCCCTGCAGAAACCTGTTCCCTGATACCCTGCCCCCCCTGCAGAAACCAGTTCCTTCTGGCACCCTGTCTCCTACTATAGAAACCTGTCCCCCTGCTCCCCTCTGCAGAAACCTGTCCCCCCCAGAACCCTGTTCCCTGCTGCAGAAACCTGTCCTGGCACCCTGCCCCCACTGGCACCCTGTTCCCTGCTCCAGAACCCACTAGCACTCGTCCCCAGTACTGTGTCCCCTGCTCCCAAATGCCTTTTCTATGGGTCAGTGACACCTGACTCAAGGCAGGTTCCCTGCCATTCTCATAAATAAAGACAATGCAGAAACTTTGTGTGTTTAACATAGTATTCTATTTAAAAATGAAACCTGGCCAACAAACCCCCAATTGGGGCCAAGCCCGCATCTGGCCCCCTACTGCCCAGCCTGGAGCCCCCTCCCCGAGCCAGTGTGCCCTTCTCCACCTCCTCCTGCAGCCAGATTTCCTCCCAGAGCTTGCACCTCTCACCCCTTCCCACACCCAAATCCCTCATTCCCACCCCAGAGCCTACACATCCTGTCTCAACACAGCAAGGGTCCAGCTAGACTTCAGGAGTTTTTCAGGATTCTGGAGATATCCCAGAAAAACTCTTCTGCATCCAGGGTTGCGTTTGTTCTTCCGCTTTTTTAGTGGAAGAGCAAACAGGCTCTTTTGGTCACCCCTATATTCCTCTTTCCACAAGGAATAAGGTGGCTTCCAAAAGAAGGGTTTTTGTTCTGACATTTGGTCCAGTGTAGACAGGCCAAATGTTGGAAAAACCTCTTCCTACAGAAGAATAAAAAAAATAAAATAAGCAGCAGTATAAGGATTGGGGATAGCAAGTGATGGAGAGGAGGAGAATAGAGAGGGAGGGGCTTCAAGGAAGGGGCGGGGCTTCAAGGAAAGGGCGGGGCAGTAGATCTTGGCTTGGTCTGTCATTTAAAAAGTGATCTTGGGTGTAAAAAGGTTGGAGACCACTGCACTAGGGAGTAAGATTACAATGAATATCAGCAGACACTTGGATTCCTGAAGGTAAAGCTTTATCACCAGATTGTCAGCATCACCTCTCAAAAGATGAAAAGTCTGCCTTTAAACCAAACAACTTCTCAGGCAGCATTATTCTTGTCTTGCACCTTTGTCATTCTCATCATCAATTGAAGTATTTTCCATTGGTTTGTGTGTAAAGTAGGGTAGGGATGTTACATTTATATTAACTGGCTAATTGATTCGTCAACGCATGACTATTTGATTAGTTGATAAGGGTGCCTCAGGGCTATTACTATACTACAAAGGCAAAAACGCTGCAGGAAACAGGGGGCCAGAGGGAGACTCAAGCAGTCCCATTGGCCCATGCTCCCCTAGGTGTATCAAAGCAGCAGTGCCACAGGGAGCCCAGGGTCAGTGGGGTAGTCTCCAGCTGGCCCCAGGGGCTGCACATAGTGTTTCAAAACAGCAGCATTGGGGAGCCCATGGCCTGGCCACTGCTGCTTTGAAGTCCCCCCCCCGCCCTCCCGCCTATTTCTGATAGAGGCAGCAAGGGGGCTGGGAAGCGACCTGTCAGCTATGCAATAAAAAGGTGCTTATCAGACTAGTGGCTAGTCATTCACATCCCTACACTAGGGATGTTAACAACTACTCAGAGGCAGCAAGGTGGGGGAGAAGCAGCAGCTGGGGGGGGGGGGTTGGAGGGCGGAGCTGCAGCGGCTGGGGGAGCGAACCGGCTGCAAGGTCGATGCGGGAGGAGCCGCGGGGGCGGGCACGTGCCCAGCGCAGCCGCAGCGCGAGCCCCTGGGCCAGTAGGATTCCATCGGCCCGTCAGTCACTGGCCGTCACGTCCCTGCTCCGCCCGCCGCGTCCCCCCAGGCGGGCAGGAGGGTTTCCCAACCGCCCCCCCCCCCGCTCGGAAGGTTGACCCCTTGTCCCCAAAGCACGAACACGGGCCGCGCCGAGCGCAGCCAGGGATTTGGGTCCCAGGGGAAAACCTTCCCCCGCCACTGCCCCCCGGATCTGACACGTAACCTGTTCTCCTCCTCCTGAGCCTCTCGCCCCGCCTCACCTCGCTCTGCCCCCCGGAAATGGAAACAGCAGCGCGGCGAGTAACGGCTGAAACGGTTACCTCAGAATTCGTCGGGGTGGGGGGGGGCGCATGCGCGGTGGCCGCTGCCTCGCTAGGCGTCAGACGCTGCATGTCCAACCGCAGCGGGGTGGGCGGGGCTTGAGTCGGGGCGGGGAGTGACTGGTGGGGATAGGTGCGGGACGCACTAAAAACCCGGCTGGCGTTATATGGAATGAGGGGGGAGGGTGTAAGACTGTGCGCGCGCGGGGCAGGTTAGTGACTCCGCCCTTGAGCCAGATCCAGGACTTAGCTCAGACCGGGAGCTACCTGGCCACGCCCCAGCTCAGCGGGCTCTGCGCAAACTAGGCTCCTAGCCGGAGGTGAGCCCCGCCCCCAGGGTTTACAGGGGAGGGACCGTGTGGGAGCCAGGGAGTAGAAGGGGGGCTGTGGATTTGGGGGGAACGTGGGGGAGGGGGCTGGTGGGAGAGACACTGGCCGCTCCCCCAGGCTGTGGGGCAGGAGGGGGGAGGGGCCCAGCAGCGGGGGGTCTCTCCCTAGAGCTGGTGACGCAAGCGGGAGGTGACTTAGGGGCTCAGAATTTACAAGGCAAATGTCTCCGGCCCGCTCCCCACCCTGCGCCCTGTTGCTGCCCGGGACCCAGCTTGCCCTGCGAGAGGGGCGTGTCTGGGCAGGGCGGGGTGAATGTGGGTATCGGGCGGTGCTGGAGGCGGCTGGGGGGGCCTTTCAGTGGGGAGGGGAGCTTGCAGCATGAGCCCGTCTCACGGTGTGTGGGGGGGTAATTGGAGGGAGGAGCTGCCTGGGGGAGCTGAGCAGAGGTTTCTTCAAAGGGTGAAGGTTGGGGGGCTGTTATCTTTGCCCTTAGACTTGCAGATTTATTATGGGACTTCAGAGCCCTGGGAGCGTCCCAGATCTGCTTTCCCCAAGAGAGTCTCCGAGGTAGCTCCTCTACCTCTGGGCCCCAGCTGCCTCCCACGATCTGCAGCAGCTCCCAAGCTCCCCCCCTCCCACCTGAGCTTGTGGGCTGGTCCCTTCAGTTCTCATTCCCATCTCTCTACCCTGGACAGGCTGCTCTGGGGCCCTCCCCAGCCGTTTGCTAGTGTGGTGTCTGCTCTTACCAGGAAAACCAGGTCTCGGGAGTTTGTTTTTCAATAATGAGATTAAAAATGCAGAATCTTTATTTTAACTGGTAACCTTCTCCCCCCCTTGCCCCCCCCCCCCCGTTTTGGGTTTTACTCCATGGAGGTTCATTTGACAAAAAAAAATGCCTGGCTCTGGTTCCTGCCCAAAATACCAGGCTGCAAACTAGGTTCCATGCCAACTGCAGAGGGCCAATGAGCTCAGCATGGGTTGGCGTGGCCTAGAGGATGCTGGTGCAGCTCAGGGTGGCTAGGTTTCTGGCTGATCCCAGAAGAGGGCTCTGGTCACTGCTAAGGCCGAGAAGGCCAGTGTCAGTCTCTGTGCTCAGGGCACTGGAGCCCTAGAGCCAGCGGAGGCACCTGGGGCATAGGGTTGGGCAATAATTTTGACAGGGTGGGCCACTCCAAGATTTTGGAACGTGGTCGACGGCCGCACTCTTTCATGATATTAATGGAGATGTGGGGTCTGGGATGGCAGTTGGGTGCAGAAGGGAGCTTGGGGTAAGGGACTGGGGTACAGGAGGGAGACTGGAGTCTGGAAGAGTTGGGATGAAGCAGGCGGTTGTGACCTAGGGCAGGGGACTGGAGTGCAGGGGTTTGGGATATGACTTAGGGTAGGGAGGGATTGTGATCTGGGGCAGGAGAGTGTGGTGCCAGATCTGGGAAGGGGTATGGGTGTAAGATGAGAACAGAGGGTTTGGGTATATTGGGGGTGGGGCAGAAAAGGGCTAGGGTGCCAGAATCAGGCTGTGGCCAAGAGACTTAGCTGCCAAACTAGCCTGCCTGCCTGCAGAGCTTAAAATATTTCCCTGCCTGCCTGTCCATGTGCTTCATGAATAACTAAGCCCAAGAGAGGGGGTGTGATTCTTCTTAGCTGCCTGTTGTTCTAACAAGCAGCTCCCATGTGATGAGGGTGGAATGGCTCCTAAAACTTCCCCTCCTCCCCTCCAGTTTTAAAACAGAAAGGGAGCCCTGCCAGCTGTGTTTCTGCATGGCGCGAGGGGCTGCTGGGGAGCCTGCCTGGGGTTCCCGCTGCCTCTCTGGGCCAGATCCAGCCTGCAGGCCATATTTTGCCCAGGCCTGCTCTATTGGGAGCTGGGGGCCCGGGCTGAGTAGCTGCTACCCAGCGGGGTCTGTTCTGGGACAGACCACCACTAATATCCTCCCTCAGCTGGACACAGAAGGGTGTTTTTCTGTGCCCAGAGCGAGCTCTGGAGCCTGCCAGTGTTAGCTCTTGAACCAGAGATAACAGGGGATGGAGAGAGACCTGAGGGGGAAGGTCTGGGGGCTGGCAGGAAAGTGACTGCAGAAATGGCTCCTGCTCACCCAATCTCTGTTCTTGGGTGTCTGTGAGTCCCAGAGCTGCTTCCTCTGGCACCCCCAGGCCCAGCACCCTGTGAGCAGCGATAGAACTTAGTGGAGAGGAAACACTGCCAGGAATGGCAGGGCAATAACCAGCTCTTTCCTGCAGAAGGGAGACAGGAGAGACTCACTGAATCAGCAGGAGCAATGGGGGGGGGGGGGGGGAGATTCCCAGCCCTGCTCAGCTCCATTCCCTGCAGCCTCCCCTCAACAGGCAGATCCTTGGACAAGGTGAGGAGCAGAGAGAGGAAGAGTCATTTTCTGCCTCTGCCTCCCTGAGCTGCAGGGAAATGTGCTGCCCTGAGGGCAGTGTTGGGGGGTTGGGGGTGGCGGGTGTCAAAGTGGAGATTGTGTTCACTCTGTTTGCTTTGTTCCTGAGCCCTACTGTCCCTGTGCTGTTGTGTAGTAACTGTGTGTGTGTCTTAGTTTCCCTGGTGCCCATCTGAAGACTGGAGTTTTTAGGTGTGGCTCTCATTGAGGTAGGCTGTCCCAGACCAGCACCTACACAATGGCTCAGGCTGTCTTGGTAACCTGAGCCTAGCTGGGAGACTTTACCAGATGAATCAAGTGACACTTTTTGCCAGGGAAGCTAGACAAAGGAGGAGGCAGGGCTGCTTGCAGATCTGGGCCCTGTTCCAGAGAGTGGGAGTTAGTCTGGGCTGGCTAAGGATGCAGGGAGGGGGACAAGGGGGCTGGTTCTGTGCCCCTCCCTCCCCCGCCCCCCTGAAGCTGGATTGTACTGACTGTTTCTCATTCCTGTGCTAACAAGAAGTCTGTGCTAAGCTGTAACTAATAAGCTTTCTGTTCTGCTTGCTGGCTGAGAGTCACGTGGCTGTGGATGAGAGTGCAGGGCCCAGTTATGCCCCCACACTCTGTGACAGGGCCCCTCCCCCAAAGCAGCATTCTGCCCCTTTCTCATGTTTGCTTAGAGGTTTTGTCACTGGGTGGGTATAAAAGTGTCACGTGGTTTAGGTCCCAGGGAGAGGGCAGGTCTGTGCAATAATAACCTCACTGAGGCATTTTCCAGCATGGCCGAGTCTAGAGGCTCTGTCTGCATGGAAGGAGCCTGTGGGGAATCGGGCATGACATGGACTAAGGCTAATTCACAGACCTCCCCAGTTGCCCTTCTCATCCTGCCAGGCTGCAGAGTAACAGCCCCATTTTGTTCCAAGTCATCCCGGAGCTGGGCAGGGAAATGGCTGTGCTGGAGCCAGCTCAAGTAGGGAATATGGGTATGGTGACCATATTTTTGTAACCAAAATTAGGGACATGTTCCACACCCCCTGCCACAAGAAGTCCCACCCTTGGAGGTATTACTCCCGGAGTCAAGATGGGTGTCGTGTGACCCCTCTAAGAACTCCTCCCACCGTACTCTACCAATAGGGATGGGGTTGGCCCTCACAGGACTCCCCCTTCCCTGTGCAACTATCCTGCAATTCCATTAACCCAATCTGCATTGCATTAACTTCGGGGGGAGGGGAACAGGTGGGAGAGGCCAGGGGCAAGATTTTCCTCCCATGTGTGGAGTGAATGTTGTCTTGTGCACCAGTATTGAGTTCATGTGCACTTGTTCAGATGTTCGCCACTATGGCACCCAAGTTATTAATAAACATCTTATAAACCTCTTCCTTCTGCCATGTCTCCCAGCCTCCCCTTGCCCTGTCTCCTCCCCTGTTGCCCCCCACCACACACCTTCCTCTGCTGTCCCAGCTCCTGCGCTTTTCACTCCCCTCAGCCCTTGGGGGACTTGCCCCCTTCCCTTGCACCATCCCTTTTCATCTTCCTGTGTCCACTCCTCCTCTAGCCCCACTTTGATCATCTGTAGCTACCCCTCACCATCCCTTCTCATAATATCTCCCTCTACCCACCTGCCCTGCCTTTCTCCTCTGGTTCCTGTCCCCCCCCTCCATGTGTCTGCCCTTCTGCTTCACAAACCCCTGGCACCTGCATTTTCCCTTACCCCTGCACCCTCCTGATGCCTCCTTCCCTGACTGCCCCTGCCCTCCTTGCCCTCTTTATTCCTGGTGCCCACCTTCTCCCACTCACTCCTCCCCTCTCCTCTTCCTTCCTCATTGTCCCTCCCCTTTCCTCTACTAGCCTTACCCTGTCCCCTCCCTTCTCACATCCCCACTGACCCCTACCCTTCCCTCCCTCCTCGTGCCCTTTTCCTCATTGTCTTCTTTTGGACCCCTGGGGGAGTGTTTACACTGGGCTACTTATTCCGGAAAAGCAGCCGCTTATTCCGGAAAAGCGGCTGCTTTTCCGGAATAAGCTGCGAGCTGTCTACACTGGCCGCTTGAATTTCCAGAAAAGCATCGACGCTGTACTGTACAAAATCAGCCGCTTTTCTGGAAACGCTATGCTGCTCCCGCTCGGGCAAAAGTCCTTTTTCCGGAAAAGCTTTTCCGGAAAAGGGCCAGTGTAGACAGCTTTTCCGGAAAAGCAGAAGAAACGGAAAAAAGCGGTTTGGACGGCGGGAGACCCCGTAGAAACCGCAGACTTCCAGGTAAACCGAGGTCTTAAAGAGCGCGGACGCTACTGGCCGCATGTGGCAGGAGCCCGCAGGAGACCACCCTTCCCAGCTCTGCCACGTGCCAACTGTGCTGCCCAGCCACCTCACAGCGCAGGCATGGCAGCTCCGGGTGGTCAGCCACCGTCACCCGGGGCAGGGGAGGAAGCCCTCAGGGGCCGCAAACGCAGGGCCCCATCCTGGATCCCCAGGGAGCTGGAGACCCTCCTGGACTTGTGGGAGGAGGAGGAGGGTCTCCATGACCTGCAGTCCCGCCGCCGGAACGCAGACGTCTACAGCCGTCTGGCACGGAACCTGGCCCAGCAAGGACACCCCAGCTGCAACTGCGAGCAGGTGCAGTCGAAGGTGAAGGAGCTGCGGCTGGGGTATGTGCGGGCCTCGGACGGGAGGGGAGCAGGACCCGATGTCTGCCCCTATTTTGAGCGGCTGAACTCATTTCTGGGCCAGCCAGCCCTGCAAGCCCCAGCTGTCCCCGTGGACACCTGCCAGCACCCCCCCATCAACCGTCCCACCAAGCCGGAGGAGGGAGAGGACAGTGGCTGCGCATCAGGAGAGGAGGCCAGCGTTGCCACCCAGCAGGCCCCCTCCAGCTGCTCCTCTGAGGCCGGGGAGGAACCCACTGGTAAGTCTTTGCAGGTTACACTCCCAAAGGGCGGGGGGCGGAGGGCGGGTGGGGGGAAAGCCAGGTGCCCGGAGGAGGGAGGGGGAGAGCATGTCACTCAGGCCACGTGAGCTGCATGCTGCATAGCATGAGGCAGTTAGCAGCACGTGCAGCCTGGTGACCAAGTGGCAGGTGGCTGAGGCAGGCAGCTGCAGGGCACGCCTGGGACCGTGCTGCTCACAAACATTCGGCAGGACCAGGGGGAAGGGTGGATGCTGGCTGGAACCGGCCAGGGCCCCAGCCCAGAGCCCACTGCTCCACCAAGGGTGCAGCACAGGGAACGGCACACTGTCCCATGCCTGGCTGTGAGGCACAGCCAGCTGCTCCTGGGAAAAGCGCAGTGTCACAGTCCTGTGACCGTGGACCCCCACCAAGCCCTTCACCTGCTCCCCGTGCCTTGGCAGGTTCCCCGAGGGAAGTCCCCACTGTGGCCACACCTGTCCCTGGGCTACCGGGCTTGCGAGAGGGATAGTGGGAGGGAGAAGGGCCCCTGAGTTTTGCTGCAAGGATGGGACATCCCCCCACCCAGTCACTCTTCTGGTTCCATCCAGGAGATATCCCACGCGAGGGAATCTGAGAGCCCAGACCGCCACTGACAGGTGTGCTCCCAGGCACTGCTGTGGGGATGCATCTCGTTCCCTGTCAAACACCAGTGATTAGCCCAAAGCTTTTCACAGTCTCCACCGGCAGGGAGTTCCACAGGTGAACGCAGCACAAACGCCCTCCACGGGGCCAGGATACAGACTGGTGCTTACAATACTGGAGGGAGGACCCTACTCCAGGGGCGGTCCTCCTTGCCAACATACAACACGGGAGCAGGAGGGGAACCGAGTGGGCCCAAGCCAGACAACTGTGCGGTCACCTGGGCTCCGGGATGGAGGGTATGAGGTGTGGGGACAGTGGACGGCCTGCCTGACTGACCCGTCCTTTGTTTTCTTCCCTGCAGCGGGACCCAGCACCAGACCCGCGACTCCAGCAGCAGCGGCACCCCCAGCTGCCCAAGCCCGGAGGCCGAGGCTCCAACACTGGGACCAGCTGCTCCGCCATCACGTCATCGCGGTGGAGGGGATCCAGACCTCAATTGCGGAGCGGGTGCAGGGGGACCAGGACTGGCGGCAGGAGGGCTGGGCTGCCTTCCTGGAGGAATGCCGAGGGATGCGCACCACAATGGGCACCCTAACGGCACATTTAGTGCATGCATCCACTATGGCATGGCCGGACCGCATGCCCCCGCCATCCTTCCTGGAGCACAGCCCATGCCCCCTCCTATCCCTGCCCCTGACCCTACTCGTGCCCCTACTCGTGGCCACCTCACCGTGCAGCCTGCCGCGATGCAGTCTGCCCAGTGTGGCCAGGTCCGCCCCCGGAGGGGCGCTCACAGGGGCCACCCGTCCCAGTTAAAGGTCCCCCCTCCTTCTCCCAGTTAAAGGTCCCCCCGCCCTCTCCTTTGTAAATAAAAAGTTCTGTTTTCACTTGAATCTTGTGTGGTTATTGTGTTCCTCTAGTAACTGTAAAGAAATTATGTGAGATGCCAATTAAATTGAAGTGGCTAACAGGGTTACAAACTGTGGACAACAAAGTCATGACTCTATCACCGGGGGGGGGGGGGAGGCCCTTTTTCAGTGGGCCTGTGCAAGGGAGAGACGGCCCAAACCCCTGGGCGACCCAGCCTGGAGTCTTGGCTGTCCCTGGGACTGGAGTGCAGCACCCTCCCCCCATCCCACTCCCCCTGGGACTTACCTCGATGACAATCACTCCAACGATGGATCTTCCCACCCCGAATTGGTGTGCCACCAAACGGTAGCTGTCCGGTGTGGCCAACTTCCAGAGCGCGATGGCAACCCTCTTGTTGATGGGGATGGGTGCCCGCAGCCAGGTGGCGGTTCTCTGCAGCGCGGGGGGTGAACCAGATGCACAGCGTCAAGAAGGTCCGCTTTCTCATTCGGAAATTCCGGATCCACTGGTGGTCCCATCGTCCGAGGACCACCCGGTCCCACCAGTCGGTGCTGGTCTCCAAAGTCCAGATGGGCCGGTCGGGTGCTGATGCCATGCGGTTGCCAGGACCTCCCTGGTGAGGGAGTCCAAGGCGATCTCTGCCTCCTGGTACATGAACAGCAGGGCACCAGCCTACAGCACGAGCTCCAGGCACCTGTACAGCTCCAGCAGGGGCCCGAGCAGGTACATGGCCACCCATGGCTCCATGGCAGAGAGCAGGGCAGAAAAAACAAAATGCCGGGAAAAGCTGTTGGGGGGCCAAAGGGTGGTGTCCCCAAAACTCAAAGGGCAACCACTGACCCTGCGAAGGGTGCCAGTCCCTGGCAGAGGCCCCAAGGCACGGGAGCACGAGACCAACGGCTGCCCGGCGAGACCCCTTTAACCACGTGTCTGGACGGAGCTCCGGCCCCGCCCCCAGAAAGGTCTGGTGGCCTTTGCCCTCTTCAAAATGGTTCCGGGCTTTTGCTTTTCCAGAAAAGCGCGCAGCCACTGTAGACGCTCCTTTTCCAGAAAAACTGAAAACGGAATACTATTCCGTTTTCAAAGCATTTCCGGAAATTCATGCCAGTGTAGACGTAGCTCTGGCATTTATCTCTCCTCCATCCTGCCCCTTGGTGCTTGCCCCTTTCTTTTTCTGGCCCTCCCATCAGCAGAAGCACCTTCCTCTCCTCACCCACTTTCCCCTTCGTTCTCCCCTTGCCCCTTCCCTCACCTTCTGCCTTTGACGTGAAAAGCAGTGTGTGAGGGCTGGAGTGGGGACCACGGTACTATTTTATTACCATGGTCTGGCCCCAAAAGCCCCCACAGCCCCAGCTGCTCCCATGGTAGGACTAGGTGCCGGGACTGGAGGAGAGGCTGGAACGCTCCTCATGCGGCTGCTGCTTGACTCTAACTGGGGCTGCCTACAGGGACCTGGACTGCCGTACTAAAAATAGTACCATGGGCAGGCTCTGCTGCAGTCCCTGCCAGGGCTCCAAGGCATCTTGGAGTAGGAGGAGGTGGTGCCGCCGACCAGGACCCTGTGCAGCAGAGGTGGTTCCACAGGGAACGGGAGGGAATGGAGGGGCCACGCACCACTAGAAGTTGGTCTGGCTGCCCACCAGCAAAGCTCCAATGGGGCAGATGGGGAGGAGGCTGTTGCCTGTCCACACTTGCCTTCTTGCACAAGTGCTCTTGTGCAAAATGATTTATTCCTTGTGGGAAGAGGAATAACTCTTCCGCAAGAAATCTGCTTTTCTGACGCTGTACCGTAAATTTACTTGCACAAGAACACGTATGCAGTGTAGACACTCTGCAAGTTTTTGCACAAGAACAACTGTTCTTGCACAAAAAACCTGCAGTGTCGATGTAGTCTTAATGTTTTCCTGTGCCAGTGCATGGAAACCAGGCACACCTGTCCCTCAACTGAAACCAGTTCAAACCCGCTGTGTCTGGTTTCTATTTCCATCAATTAAACATTGGTAGGTCCTTGGTCTCCATGGGCTGTGCTGTGCAGAAGAACAAGAATCACATCCAGCTCGGGAGGAATGACCTAGTTTTTATTGCCTGGCGGGGTGGGAATTTGCTGTGATATGGGACTGAAAACGTGACTGGAGGTGGGCAGGAGCCTGTTACAAACATACAAAAGACACCTTTTTCAGCCTGCCTGGTGCACATTCCTACCTTTCTGTGAACACAGCATTCACTGGGTTCTCCGAGAAAATTCTCTACACTTTTAGGGACCAGGAACCTTGGGGAAAATCTTTGTTGAACACAACATCAGCCACCATCTCAGGTGCTCTTCACTTTTTCCCCTCTCACTCATCATCTCTCCTCTGTCTAATGCCTTTCCAGCAGGGCTGAAGCCCCAGACAACGCTCCTAGGACTTCCCAAGGCCAGGAGACATTCTAGAGCTGTGATCAACAACCAGTAGATCAGGATCTACAGGTAGATCTTGGAACCTTTGACAGGTGATCCTGACAGGTTTGGCCAGGAGGCTGTCACTTCATCTGCCCTTCTCAGCACTGCCATGATGTTCCTGTCCTCTGCCTTGGAGGGGCCCCCTGCCCCTGGGAGTCTCCTGCTTGCTGTGCAGGGCACAGGAAGAAAGGGGGGAGGTGCTGATATTAGGGTGCCCCTCCCTCCACCCCATACTCCACTTCCACAAAGCGGGGGGGGCAGGAATAGAGAGAGTTTGCTTTTGGGAGTGGTGCAGGGTCCGTGGAAAGGTGAGCCTGCCTTAGATCCCTGCACCACCACTCAGAAGCCACCTGTGGTAAGTGGTACCCAGCTGGAGCCTATATTCTGAACCTCAGCCCCAGTCCTGAACCCCTCCTACGCCCCAAACCCTGACCCTAGCTCTGAGTCTTCAAACTCCCTTCCAGAGCCTACACCCTATTCCCCATCCTGCACCACAACTAGAGTCAGCTCAGAGCCTCTCCCACACTCCAAATCCTTTAGCCCAAGACCAGAGCCTGCATCCTCATCCCTGTATCTCAAACCTCTGCCCCCAGCATGATTAAAAGTGAGGGTACCTCTAGACTACTTTTTTTGTTAAAGGAGATATGCAAATTTGGCACTAATGTGCTTGTCTTCTTCCAATTTTTTTTTAAATCTGTTTTTTTTCTAACGTGAAAGCAGTTCAGATGTGGTTCTTTTAAAAATAAAAACCCTTTTCTTGATGAATCTGCAAACCTCAATTTGTGAGAGAGAAGCGTGTGTGGGTTTTTTGTTTTGTTTTGTTTTGTTTTGTTTTTGAGGAACCACATCTAAATTGCTTTCACTTTTGAAAAAAACACTTTCAAAAGAGTGATCAGAAGAAGATATGCAAATTAGCTCCTTTAAAAAAAATGTCGTCTCGAGGTACACTGAGGGTATGTCTACACTACAAAGTTAATTCGAACTAACAGATGTTAGTTTGAATTATCTTTGATAGGCGCTACACTAGCGCTCCGCTAGTTCGAACTTAATTCGAACTAGCGAAGCGCTTAGTTCGAACTAGGTAAACCTCATTGTACGAGGACTAAGCCTAGTTCGAACTTACTAGTTTGAAATAAGGGGTGTGTAGCTGTGACGGACCGGGCCATGTCTGGGCACAGCTGAGGGTGTCCGCTCAGGGCGAACTGCTCGAATCCGGGGCTATTTACAGCCCCCGACTGGTGACCTCTCCACACAGGACACAAACCAGTCCCACAGAGCGCTTCAGCAGCCTGCCTGAAGCCTCCCGAGCAAAACCCCTCCGACACCCCAGCAATATCCGTGCCCCAGATGGCCCCGGGCCTCATACACAGGTGGGGGGTCCTAGCACCCAATCCCACCTACCCCGAACAAGTTCTGTCCGGTTCCAAGAAACCAGCCACAGATCCCTGGTCAATTTACCCTCTGGACCTTACCCACAAATCACGCTGGGCCAATCCTTTAGAATCTATATCTAAAGGTTTATTATTACAGGAAAGAAAAGCATGAGAGTAAGGTTATTAAAGTACAGTACGTTACATGCACCGAATCTCCCAGTTCTCGATGCAGGCTCTAGCAGAGATGTTACAGCTGCTGGTTTAAAAGTTCTTATTGCACATCCTACGATCAGGATTGGTTCACAGGTCTTCCGGGCTCTTCAATCCCTGCAGTGCTGCCTCTGGACTGAAGTGCTGAGCTGAGAACAAAATGGCATCGACCACATGGCCTCTTTATACCCCCTTCCGGGCCTCTTCTGGTATGCAGCAGGTCACCTGGTCCTCAGCCTCTCTCTGCTGGCCGCTCTTAGGTGTCCGCCCTCATGCTTTAGGTGTGTCTTTGGGCCATCAAGTGCCATTGTTCCACAGGGCTTCACTACTCAGCCTGTCCATAGCAATGCTTAACCACATTCAGAGAAATATTCAGCTTCCACACAGATTACAGATCTACACACACAGACATTATATACTCACATAAACAGTGTACACAGGATCAGAAAACAACAAGCTCCCATTCAATACCCCACATGGCTCCCTTTCATACCAATTTCTGGGGCCACCACCCCCACCTAGGGGTGCAGCAGCGATCTGGCTGCTTCCCTCCATTTCAGTAATGTGACAGTAGCTCCTTAATTCGAACTAGTGGGAGGCTAGCCTTCCCCAGCTTTCCCTGGTGGCCACTCTGGCCAACACCAGGGAAACTCTATTGCCCCCCTCCTGGCCCCAGACCCCTTAAAGGGGCACGGGCTGGCTACGGTGCCCATGCCAGGTGCAAACCTGCCAGCACCCAGCCAGCAGACCCTGCACCTGGCACGGCTCGAGCCAGCCACCCGATGCCCCCCAGCCCTCCCCCTCTTCCCGGGACCAGGCTAGCGGCTCCCGGGAGCTTGCCTGTGACCGCAAGAGGCGGGCACCCGCCTGGTCTAGTGCGGACATCGTGGACCTCGTCCACAACCTCCGCTCTAGGCACAGGAAAGTGGCCCTCTAGGGCAGGAGAGCTGCCATCCTGGCCACCCAGGAGCAGGTGTGCATGAAAATCAAGGTGGTCCACTGAGACCCCCGACCCTGAGCTTACAATGGCTGTCCTGGGTCAGACCAAAGGTCCATCTAGCCCAGTAGCCTGTCTGCTGACAGCAGCCAACCCTAGGGACCCTGGAGGGGATGGACCGAAGACAGTGACCATGCCATTTGTCTCGTGCCATCAGTGATGTAGATATTGGGATAGAGAGTACGTTTATTAAGTTTGCAGATGATACCAAACTGGGTGGGGTTGCAACTTCTTTGGAGGATAGGGACATAATTCAAAATGACCTTAGCAAGTTAGAGAAATGGTCAGAGGTAAACAGGATGAAGTTTAAGAAAGAGAAATGCAAAGTGCTCCACTTAGGAAGGAACAATCAGTTCCATACATACAAGATGGGAAGCGACTGTCTAGGAAGGAGCATGGTGGAAAGGGATCTAGGGGTCATAGTGGACCACAAGTTGAATATGAGTTAACAGTGTGATGCTGTTGCAAAAAAAGCAAATATGATTCTAGGTTGTATCAACAGGTGTGTTGTAAGCAAAACTCGTGAAGTCATTCTGCTGCTGTACTCTGCACTAGTTAGGCCTCAGCTGGGATACTGTGTCCAGTTCTGGATGCCACATTTCAAGAAAGATGTGGAGAAATTGGAAAAGGTACAGAGAAGAGCGACAAGAATGATTAAAGGTCTAGAGAACATGACCTATGAAGCCAGGCTTCATGAACTGGGCTTGTTTAGTTTGGAAAAAAGAAGATTAAGGGGGGACATGATAGCGGTTTTCAAATATCTAAAAGGGTGTCACAAGGACGAAGGAGAAAATTTGTTCCTCTTGGTTTCTGAGGACAGGACAAGGAGTAATGGGCTTAAAGTGCAGCAAGGGAGGTTTAGATTGGACATTAGGAAAAAATTCCTAACTGTCAGGGTGGTCAAATATTGGAATAAATTGCCGGGGGGGGGGGGGTGGAATCTCCCTCTCTGGAGATATTTAAGAACAGGTTAGATAGACATCTGTCAGGGATGGTGTAGACGGAGCTTGGTCCTGCCTTGAGGGTAGGGGGCTGGACTCGATGACCTCTCGAGGTCCCTTCCAGTCCTATAATTCTATGATTCTATGATCCCTCTCCAGCCTTCCACAAACTTTGGGCAGGGACACCACTCCTACCCCCTGGCTAATACCACTCCATGGACCCAACCTCCATGACTTTCTCTCACTTCTCTTTAAACTCTGTTCTAGTTCTAGCCTTCACAGCCTCCTGCAGTAAGGAGTTCCACAGGTTGACTCTTTGCTTTGTGAAGAACAACTTTCTGTTACTAGTTTGAAGCCTGCTACCCATTCCTTTCCTTTGGTGTCCTCTAGTCCTTCTATTATGGGAACTAATGAAGAACCTTTCTTGATGCACCCTCTCCACCCCACTCATGCTTTTATAGACCTCTATCCTATCCCCCCTCAGTCTCCTCTTTTCTAAACTGAAAAGTCCCAGTCTCTTTAGCCTCTCTTCATATGGGACCTGTTCCAAACCTCTGATCATTGTAGTTGCCCTCCCCCCTCCCACCCTCTGTCTTCCCCTCTCCCACCTCCTTTTCCCAGTCTCCCCAAGTTTTGTTCAATAAAGAGAGATTCTATTTTTGACCACACGTTTTCTTTATTTTGTACATCAGGAAGGGGGGCTAGGGAAGGGTAAGTGGTAGGAGGTGAGGGAGGAATGGGGTACGAGCCCCCGATGGGGAGGACTGGGCTGGCTTTGTGGGCTTCTGGGGGTGGAAGCTCTCCTGCAGCCCCCCAATTACCCCCTCTCTCCAGATGGCAGCCTTCGGCAAGTGCAGCTGGTCTGATGGCCGAGTCCTGTGATGTGCCCAGTGTGGGCACTCAGGGCACTCCAAGCCAGGACTGCTTTGCAAGCGGGGAACCTCTGAGAACTGTCTGTCCGGGGTGGGGGTCGGGACCCTTTAAGCACAGCCCTCGGCTAGCCTGAGGCAGCAGCTTCACACTCTAAGTCCTCATCTGATGCCTGCCAGCACTGATTCCAGCCATCCTTAACCCCGGTTCAGGGTCCACTTAATGTGGACATGCTAGTTCGAATTAGCAAAACGCTAATTCAAACTAGTTTTTTAGTCTGGATGCGTTAGTTCGAATTAGCTTAGTTCGAATTAACTAATTAGAACTAAGGGTATGTCTACACTACAGAGTTAGTTCGAACTAACGGATGTTAGTTCGAACTAACTTTCATAGGCGCTACACTAGCGCTCCGCTAGTTCGAATTTAATTCAAACTAGCGGAGCGCTTAGTTCAAACTAGGTAAACCTCATTTTATGAGGATTAAGCCTAGTTCGAACTACCTAGTTCGAATTAAGGGCTGTGTAGACCCTTAATTCAAACTAGTGGGAGGCTAAGGCTTCCCAGGTTTCCCTGGTGGCAACTCTGGCCAACACCAGGGAAACCCTATGCCCCCCTCCCGGCCCCGGACCCCTTAAAGGGGCACGGGCTGGCTACGGTGCCCGTGCCAGGTGCAAGCCTGCCAGCACCCAGCCAGCAGACCCTGCACCTGGCATGGATCAAGCCAGCCACCCAATGCCCCCCAGCCCTCCCCCTCTTCCCGGGACCAGGCTGGCTGCTCCCGGGAGCTTGCCTGGGACCGGAAGAGGCGGGCACCCGCCTGGGCTAGTGCGGACATCGTGGACCTCGTCCACGACCTCCGCACTAGGCACAGGAAGGTGGCCGTCTAGGGCAGGAGAGCTGCCAGCCTGGCCACCCAGGAGCAGGAGTGCATGAAAATCAAGGTTGTCCACTGAGACCCCCGACCCTGAGTCCTGAGCTTACAATGGCCATCCTGGGTCAGACCAAAGGTCCATCTAGCCCAGTAGCCTGTCTGCCGACAGCGGCCAACCCTAGGGACCCTGGAGGGGATGGACCGGAGACAGTGACCAAGCCATTTGTCTTGTGCCATCCCTCTCCAGCCTTCCACAAACTTTGGGCAGGGACACCACTCCTACCCCCTGGCTAATACCACTCCATGGACCCAACCTCCATGACTTGATCTCACTTCCCTTTCAACTCTGTTCTAGTTCTAGCCTTCACAGCCTCCTGCAGCAAGGAGTTCCACAGGTTGACTCTTTGCTTTGTGAAGAACAACTTTCTGTCACTACTTTGAAGCCTGCTACCCATTCCTTTCCTTTGGTGTCCTCTAGTCCTTCTTTATGGGAACTAATGAAGAACTTTTCTGTATGCACCCTCTCCACCCAACTCATGCTTTTAGAGACCTCTATCCTGTCCCCCCTCCGTCTCCTCTTTTCTAAGCTGAGAAGTCCCAGTCTCTTTAGCCTCTCTTCATATGGGACCTGTTCCCAACCCCTGATCATTTTAGTTGCCCTCCCCTCTCCCAGCCTCTCTCTTCCCCTCTCCCACCTCCTTTTCCCAGTCTCCCCCAGTTTTGTTCAATAAAGACAGATTCCATTTTTGAACACAATTGTCCTTTATTTTGTACATCAAGAAAAGGGGCTAGGGAAGGGTAAGTGGAAGGAGGTGAGGGAGGAATGGGGCACAAACCCCCAATGGGGAGGACTGGGCTGGCTCTGTGGGCTTCTGGGGGTGGAAGCTCTCCTGCAGCCCCCCAATTGCCCCCTCTCCCCAGATGGCAGCCTGCGGCAAGTGCAGCCGGGCTGACGGCCGAGTGGTGTGATGTGCCCAGTGTGGGCACTCCGGGCACTCCAAGCCAGGACTGGTTTTCAAGCGGGGCACCCCTGAGAACTGTCTGTCCGGGGTGGGGGTCGGGACCCTTTAAGCACAGCCCTCGGCTAGCCTGAGGCAGCAGCTTCACACTCTAAGTCCTCATCTGATGCCTGCCAGCACTGATTCCAGCCATCCTTAACCCCGGTTCAGGATCCACTTAATGTGGACATGGTAGTTCGAATTAGCAAAACGCTAATTCAAACTAGTTTTTTAGTCTGGACGCATTAGTTCGAATTAGCTTAGTTCGAATTAACTAATTCGAACTAAGTTAGTTCGAATTAGCGCTGTAGTGTAGACATACCCTTAGTCTTCACAGCAGACTCCAAGAGAGCCACTAAAGACCACAAATCAGATAAGGATCAAAAGCACAAGGCTAGGTTTATTGTTAAGCAAAGTACATTAATAGTTGTCAGTAGACTCTACTGAACCACTATTCCCCCAGGCTGTGCAAAGTTGGTACCCCAAGACACCACCTTATATACAGGTACAAACACATCACCGCTGATGTGTGAGGTTGCCACCCTCTGATGTTGCCAGGCTACCACCAATCACCTTGTGCCTC
The DNA here is from genome assembly GCF_049634645.1 of Pelodiscus sinensis. Lineage (NCBI taxonomy): Eukaryota > Metazoa > Chordata > Testudines > Trionychidae > Pelodiscus > Pelodiscus sinensis. Next base: position 59,426 of record NC_134741.1, read on the forward strand.
ATGATCTGATTAGACCATCTCCATCCGTCTTGTATCAACCTCGACCCTTTCCCGAACCAAAGTTAGTATCCATGGGGAGGAAACATCCATCACGCTGTTTATCTTAGCCCCTTTTCCTGACCATGAGTTGGTATCCATAGAAAGTGGGTACCGTTGTCTTTTCCAAAGAGCTGTGTGTTTACAGTTCATGATCAGTCCCAGTTATCAGTTAGTCTCAGCCCTGGCGCTATTATCAATTAGTTTCAGCCCTATTCATGCCAAGGTCTGGGAGCAGAGGCCTGCTTTTGCTCACAGCTTAGCTTTGCTTTATGTTTGCCATGTTTTGTTCATTGTCAGCTAAGCCTCAGACCTCAGACCAGTGATGCATTGGCTTATGTTTTAGGCCTTCCTTCTACAGCTTACCTACAACAATGGAAAACCCTTCCAGTGCTGCAGACAGCATCTATAGTACAGAGATTCAACTACAATGCTCTAGTGGCCTAGGTCTCCTCTGTTTCTCTTTCTGTGAGTTATCTAGGGAGGTTCTGGACATGGTGGGAGAACCTCGTGCCACAAGCTTCCATTCTGACCCATGTCCTACCTGGCTGGTGGGGAAACACGGGGCTCTTTCATATCAGTACTCGGGACACATCTGCACTGGAGTTGAAAGCATTGGCTTTGCAACAGAACCTGAAACTTTCCTACCAGAGAGAGAGTCCAGCTACAGCCCCCCTCCCCTTGGTGTAAAAGTGGGGCTGTCAGTAGGGTGCTCCTGGGGCTGAAATGACCTGAATCTCTTGGCATTGTGGGCACACTGCAAACCTGTCTGTTTGGGCAGATACCATCGGACAACTGAGAAAGGTGGGTGGGTTTTGCAGAGTGCAGGGGAGATGCAAAGGATGGGGAGAGTTTGATTTGTAATTTGTAATTAATTTAATACATGCCCATGAAATAATTAAACACCACAGCCCTGTCAGCTAAGATGTTGGTGTTGTAGTGTCGCTATTGTTTCATCAATGAGTATGTGGAGTTTGATCATTCAGATTAGACCAGTTTCATTTTTTGCTGGAGATAGGACTATTTGCTTAGTGCAAAATTCCAAGCTATATTGAAAGCTCATTGGTTTAATGAGTAAGTTCTGTACTTTGGATATTACTAACATTGTATGGGCATCACTAACCGTAAGCACCAGGGTTCTGCTTTTGTAACTGCAGCTGTTCCTTATTGCCCAAAAGGCAGAGTCAAAGTCTTGCCCTGAAAAGTCCCCTTGTCTAGCTCCTCCCAGGTGGGCACATGTCTAAGTCAAGGGATAGATTTTCAAAGGCATTTGGGTACCTACAGATTGAGATAGGCACCAGGGTGGGACTCATCAGGGGAACATAGGTGTCAGATACTGGGATAGGGGTGCTCATGCCTAGTGGGGAGAGCAGGAGTCAGAAGCCAGGAATCAGCCCATGGTCAGAGGTCAGAGGCCAGAGCCAAGGGTCAGAGCTGGAGTCATATGGCAGCAATGAGAGACCAGGGTAGGCCCAGGTTACCTGGAGTGAGCCAAGGCAGCAGCATCAGGGCTGAGGCGAGACTGGAGCACATGATTGGAGCAGCTAATGTCCTGCTGCTGCTGTAGGGCTTCAGGGCCAGTCTGCTGCATCTTTTGACCAATCTGGCAGCCAGTTACCTCATTAGGTTACATGGCCGCCTTCACAACCCCCCTTCTCAGCTGCTGTCTAACCCTGCAGGTACCTACATCCAGAGATGCCTACTCTTCTGCCATTCACATCCAGAGTTGAACAGAGGTGCACTGCTCCAGTGAATCGTAGAATCATAGCAAGGTTTCTGCCTCTGACCAGTTTCACAGACCATCTCCCCTTCAGCTCAGTTAGCCAGTGGCCTGAGTACAGCCAGTACACCCTGCAGGTGCTCCTGAGAATGGAGCTGCTGGAGTGTTTTAGATTTCTGGAGAAACTTGGTGCACCTGCCTGACCTTGAAGCAGAGCCTTGACTTGTGTGGCCTGGCCCCATCTCCCAGCCTAGAGCACTGCTGGAAATGATTTGTACCTCATCTACATAGGCAGCCAGGTTGTTTTCATCATCAGTTCAGGGATAAGGTGGGTCTTGTGTTGAAAACTATTGCAAAAAGTGGGTAATTTCCCTACTACAGGGAAATTTATCCCATGTTCCCTCAAAGAGGCGTTCTCAGTTGTAAGGGGAGAAGCTTATCATGTTGCTAAGAGAGCAAAAGTTCAAGGCTGGGGGTGCAGCTTCCTGGAACTAGACTATAATGCAAATGCAACAGAGACATTTGGTCTGACACGGTTTTTGAGGAGTAAGACACCTTCCTGCTGCGAGATGGACACATCAGGGTGTGTGTGAGGGTGACACGGCCACTTATTTGTCCTCTCTCTAAAAGAGCCATGGCAGCTTCAGAGCCTGTGAAAGCCATTAAAGCTGAAGTTACCTGTTCCATCTGTTTGCAGTTATTTCAGGACCCTGTGACTACAGAGTGTGGACACAGTTTCTGCAAGCCATGTATCACCCAGCACTGCGAGGAAAGGGAGAGCAGCACTCTGTGTCCTCAGTGCAAAAGGACATTGCACAAGGAAAACCTGAGGGCAAACAGAGAGCTGAAGAATATTGTGGAATCAATAAACCAGTTGTCAGGATTACAGAGAGAGGAAGAATCTGGAAGAATTAGCCAGTGCCAGAAACACCAGGAACCTCTGAAACTCTACTATAAAAATGACCAATGCCCCATCTGTGTGATCTGCAGAGAGTCTCAGGCTCACTTCACTCACACTGTGGTGCCCATGGAGGAGGCTGTTCAGGAGCACAGGGTAAGGGAAAAATATTTTCTTTCTGTATTAAATGTCAGGGATAAACATGTTTTTCACACTGTGACGGACCGGGCCGTGTCTGGGCACAGCTGAGGGCGTCCGCTCAGAGCGAATTGCTCAAATCCGGGGCTCCTTACAGTCCCCAGAGTGGTGACCTCTCCAAACAGGCCACAAACCAGTCCCACAGAGCACTTCAGCAGCCTGCCTGAAGCCTCCCGAGCAAAACCCCTCTGATACCCCAGCAATATCCGTGCCCCAGATGGCCCCAGGCCTCATACACAGGTGGGGGGTCCTAGCACCCAATCCCACCTATCCCGAACAAGTTCTGTCCTGTTCCAAGAAACCAGCCACAGATCCCTGGTCAATTTACCCTCTGGACCTTACCTACAAATCACGCTGGGCCAATCCTTTAGAATCTATATCTAAAGGTTTATTATTACAATAAAGAAAAGCCTGAGAGTCAGGTTGTTAAAGAATAGTACATTACATGCACCGAATCTCCTAGTTCTCGATGCAGGCTCTAGCAGAGGTGTTGCAGCTGCTGGTTTAAGAGTTCTTATTGCACATCCTATCATCAGGATGGGTTCACAGGTCTTCCAGGCTCTTCGATCCCTGCAGTGCTGCCTCTGGGGTGAAGTGCTGAGCTGAGAACCAAAATGGCATCGACCACATGGCCTCTTTATACCCCCTTCCTGGCCTCTTCTGGTCTCAGCCGGTCACCTGGTCCTCAGCCTCTCCCTGCTGGCAGCTTTTGGGTCTCCGCCCTCCTGCTTTAGGTGTGTCCTTGGGCCATCAAGTGCCATTGTTCCACAGGGCTTCGCTACTCAGCCTGTCCATAGCAATGCTTAACCACATTCAGAGAAATATTCAGCTTCCACACAGATTACAGATTCCTATCTACTCACACAGACATTATACACTCACATAAATAGCGTACACAGGATCAGCAAACAACAAGCTCCCATTCAATACCCCACATGGCTCCCTTTTATACCAATTTCTGGGGCCACCACCCCCACCTAGGGGTGCAGCAGCGATCTGGCTGCTTCCCTCCAATTTGGTAATGTGACACACACTGATATAAAGGGTTATGATCCCAGAAAGGGAACGCAGGCAGTGCTGCACACCTCCATTTTCACACGCAAGTGCCACTAAGTATTCACGTGCATGGTTGATAACTTAGCTGCCTAACCATTTAAATGCACAGATGTATAATTTGTGCATGCACGGGAAAGGTTATTGATTTACCAGAGAAATGATGTGAGCTAGTGGATTCAGGATGTGGCTGATTCAGGAATCCTGTGTTCAATGCTGACTCTTCTTGCTGACTTGGTGTTTGACCTTGGGGCACTTCTCTGAGTGGGGGAAGGGTCCTGCAATTGAAAGTAACTTTCTTGGCTTCTACATAATCCTGGTGACCACAGGCTAGCAAAAAGATCTGAGTCCCTGCTCCCACTCGCCTTACCCAGAAGAAGAGACATCCCTCCACAGGTGGCAACCTCAACCCTCCTATGGATAGGAAGGACCTGGGGGATGACTGGACCTGGCACAGGGTGGCAGCATGTATTGTTCCCCCATTCACTGTGGTGGCAGAAGCTAGAAAGGCCTGGCAACCTGCTCCACCCCACCTCGCCACCCTCTCCAGGTCCTCTGCACTCAGCTTTTCCCAGGCTGCTGCACCACACTTGACAGCAGCAGTGGGAAGTAGAGTGCCTAGCCTGAGGGTACTCCGCTTACCACTGCCCCAGAAAAATGGGGTGCAGAGGGCTGGGAAAAGGCAGTGGGGTAGGGTAGAGCAGGTTGCTAGACATCTCTGGCTCCTGTTTCCACAGTGTGTGTGAGGAGGGGCTATTCCTGCTGCTGCTCTGCACTAGGCCTGGTAAACCCTCAGCTCACATTGCTCATGGGAGGGGCCAAGAGGGCGGAATACCAGTGAGGTTTGAGGAAGGTATGGAGGGGAGAGTGGGGGGAGCAGAGAGCCAGATGGACAGTGGCTGATGGCCAGGGAAGGAGCAATAACTTGTGCAGGAGGAGGGTGAGAACGGTGTCTGGCAGCTGCTTCTGGAAGGGCAGTTTCTGGCACTGAGCTCACCAGGATCACCTCCTTTTTCTGAGCTAGGTGGGCCCTTCAGCTGAGCCAGTGTTTGTTTGCAAGGGAGGATGGATTTTACTGCAGGGACTCAGCATCCTCAGGGGATGAGAAGCTGGTGCAGGGCTCAGTAGTCCCCTTTTCTCTGTGGGGCAACCCAGAATGAGCACTTAGCCAGTGGCAATGGGGCATGATGAAGGCATTGGGACTAGGAGTTAAGGGCTGGCTGGGAAGAATAGGGCAGAGGCTGGCCAGAATGCATTTTATTTGGGCCAGGAGAGTTCCCTTTTCAGCTCCGTCCTGACTGCCCCTGTTTTTTTTCCCAAAGTGGGCATTTGTCCCTGTGGCAAGGCAGAGCAGAGTGGCAGCTCTGCCTGGGACTCAGCTGAAGGCAGCACGACTGTCTACTGGCCAGCTGGAAAGGGGAGAAATTTACTGCTGGCAGAGCTGGCCCCCGGGCAGTGCAGAGCTGGGGATGGAGGATTCAGCCTCGGCTGGGGAAGGTGCAGAGTTCCAGGCAGATCAGATCCAGCTGCAGGCAGCACTTGAAATGGGTCAGCCCCAGAGTGGGAGGGGGAGGTGTTAAATCTCAGTTGTGAGAGATACACAGCTCAGAGCAGGAGTCAGCCCTTTCCCCAGCTGCAGATGGCGGCGTGGGGGAGGGAATAGACCCTGCTGTGAACAGTGCAGAGTTTAGTTTCGGGAGGGCTCAGCTTACACCCCAGCTACCTGCAGCACAGGGCTCAGCTCCAGCCTCAGGAGGCACAGGGAGGGCAGCATGAGCAAGCCCTGCAAGGGATGGCTGGGTGTGCCACCCCAGCTATATTATTTTAAGAAATATGGGCACCCACCTGTGAGGGAAGAGGGATGAGCAGTGCCATCCTTCCACAGAAAAGTGGCCCTTGACCACTTTGCAAAATCTTGGAGTGGCCCCCACCTAAAATCCTTGCCCACCCCCTGATCTAGTCTGACATCACAAGCCAGAGGCCTCATTCACCCACTACCTAACCTCTGGCTGTTGTTACTGAAGTCCTCACATTCCAAGTTACAGAGAATCCCCCTTTTAATTTAGTTCAAACCAGCACATGCCTCATTGTCTGTGCTGCTATGGAAGTAAAACAAACAAATTGCCCTTCTCACATGAAGAGCCTGTCAAACAGCCCCTTTCCCCCATATCTGCATTCAGGGAACACTTCAGCTCACATGACAGGTTCTTTTGAAGCCTTGCCAGGAGGTTCAATGCCTTGGGCAGTGGATTCTTTCTTTCCAGTTATCATACTACAGCAAGGGAGGGGAAATGTAGCTCTCCCTAGGCTCAGGCACCCCGCCAGCATTGGGGAGCCTGCACTGGCTTTCTAGTGTCCTGCCACTCCCTGGGGGCTGGAGCACACAAAATCTACTAGGCTGGGCCTCCCAGGCTCTGGTATGTGGGGAATGTGGGAAGTGTCTTTCTCCTCAGTCAGGGGCCATGTCAGTGAGGGTGTTTGTTTGTTTGTTTGTTCCTCGCTTACGTGCGGCCCCTGACTGATTTTTCTGTGGGTCAGCGGCCCCTGACAAAAACAAGTTTCCTCATGCCTGCCCTTACAGAAAGGAGCTTTATTGCTCCTTCTGTTTAGCCTAAAAGAACCCACCAATTATTAATGAGGCTGTTTATCGAGCCAAGTTTCATTGGATGGCAGCCATTGCACCCTCCAGCATACCAAAGTATTTTTTTTCTTTTGTAACTTTTGTTATTGAAGGAAAAAATCACAGAACAACTGGACATAATTGAACACTCTTGTGAGAAACTGCACCAGCTTGTGACCCAACTCTGGAAGCACCTTCCTCAGAGAGAACAAGAGGAGGAGCAAAAGCAGCTGAAGAGAGTAGCTGACAAAGTAGCAATGCTTTTAAAAGTAAGGTTTGGGAAAATGAATATTAAAGGTGAAACCTTGGTAAGCCAGTGAGACAACTGAATGACAATTTTCCTTAAAAGAACAACACACACACACACACACACACACACACACACACACACACACACACACACCCCCCCCCCCCCCCCCCTGGCAGGAGACAACCTTCTAGAAGTGGAAGTGCAATTCCTGGGGGGGTTTTATACTCTGTGGCAGGGGTGGAGAACCTCAGGCCCTGAGGTGAAATCTGGCCTTTGGTTTATGTGGATCTGGCCTCTGAGGTGTGGGGTCCGTTCCCCCCTCACCCTGCAGCAGGGAGCCTTGCTAGTCAGAGTCAAGCAAGACCGGGGCTGGATCTAACCCATGAGCTCTATATGGCGAGAAGAGGAAGCAACTCCACACACGGCCCTGTTCCCCCCTCCCCCCCCCCCCCCCCCCCCGGCTGGGAAAATGGCAGCACTGCAAAGCGCTGTCTGGGGACTTTTCCTCTGCGCTCCGACTGGACGTAAGAGGTAGAGCCTGGGAGTGGTGGGGGACACACAGCCATGTGTGTTTCCAGGGTGCTGTGCCAAGTAAATGCCCTGCACTGTGCTCCTACATCCCTGCCCCCAGCACTCCCATCCTGCTCCTGCACCCTACCACCAGTGCTCCTTCTGAGATTTTCCAAACAGGAGTGGAGTGAGTTTTCTCTTGTGCATCAGTACTGACATCATGTGCACTTGTTTGGACGTGTGCCACGATGGCACTCACCAGTTACTTACAAAATTATATATATTTAAATTATGTAAGGAAAAAAAACTAAAACAAGAGATAAATAACACAGTGCATGACCCTGCACCCTCCCACTGTGAAACCCACCCAGCTTGGCACCCAGCCTTGCTCCCACCATTTCTGCATCCATGGGCTCTCCTATCCCTGCACTCCCATCCTGTGCCTCTTTTACCACTAACCCTGCATTGTGCTCTTTTTTGCCCCTAATTTCTGGACAGTGCCTCCTTCATCCCATACCCAGCACTTTCCTCCCAAGATGTGCCCCTCAACCCCCACCATGTCCTGCCCTGCAACACCAGTGCCCAGTTTCTCCTCTCCCTCTGGCCATGGTGCCCCAGGCACCCTAAGGCCAACCCTGTGACAAAGCAGCTGCCCACCACCCAGCTCTAGCCACTGCCCACCACATGGCTCCAGCCACAGCCCTGGCCATTGGGGCAGCCCCGTGTGATGGGTGGCAATGGCTTTCCAGTGTAGCCCCATCTGCCGGAGCTGCCATCACCCGTAAGTGGTATCTGTGGCCCCAGTCACTGGAGCAGCCGCTGCCATCCACCACACAGCAGTGGCTTTGGTCCTGGTCCCTGGGGAAGGGCTGAAGCTAAGGCCAGGGCCATGTGGTGGCTGCCCAGCTGCTCCTGGGACGGGGCAGCCACCTGCCACAGAGCTCACTGAGCGGCCTTGCTGAGGAGGTGAGCGGGACTAAAATTCTTGGTGTGCACCCATGTAGGTGCGCACCTTAGACTGAACTGTGCCTACCACCCTCCCAGATCACACACCCAACGACTTCTTCCTGACAGCCTTCTCCCACACATTTTTGGGCCCCACCACAGAGCTTGGGGGTCCTACAAAATCTACTAGCACCCTTAAGCTCTGGTGTGCTACGTGTCTTTCTGCTTCTTAGTTGGGGCCATGGTGGGGGTTAGGGGTTTTTTTTGGGGGGGGGGTTTGGGGAGGAGGTTGTTTTTGGTTTTGTTTTTGCTTCTCACTTTTGTGCAGTCCCCAACTGACATGCCTGTGGATCCGCAGCCCCTAGCCCAAAAATACTTTCCTGACTTGTGCTGTATGGGGCCAAATTTCCAAAAAGCGCTCATGCTGAGCAGCTCCCATTGAGAACACTGGAAACTCCTCATGTGCGTCCCCCCAATTCCCATTGAGGTTCTGGGAGCTGAGCTCTTTGGAAAGAGCCAAATGGCAGCCAAGGCAGAGGATGCAGAGAGCCAGGAAACAGTCACCCTTTGCCTGGCTGTACTCAGGAGATGACCAGTGCCACCAGCAATGCTAACCAGCCTGACCAGGTCTAGGTACACACAGCCTTCCTTGTTCCCCACAGAGCACGAGCAGCTCATGCTCTCTACCATCACAGCATGTCCTACAGTCTTCCCTGGTCCACCTTATCCTCCCCCCAGGAACACAGGCAGCCCCAGCCTCCCCCCTCCGTTGTGCATGGCTGACCTGACTCCTTCCCCCCATCCTGGAACACAGATGACCTCCTTTTCCCTGGTTGGAGCACAAGGGGCCTGTGTCCCCAACCTTCCCTTGCTCAGGAGGGCTGGCAGCATGTGGCCCCAGCCTCCACGGGGCTGAAGCCAAGGCAACCCCAAGAGGGGAGCTGTGCTGAATGGCTGAGGATGGAGTGTGGGTGGGGCCAGCTAGGCAGTTTGGGAAGGTGTTGCCTTCCCCTGCCTCTGAGACCCTTTGCCCATGACAATTTTCCCTTTTCATAACAATCTGAAACAGAATTCTTGCCGGGAGAGGAGATCAAGGACTTTCAGACAGTAATTTCTGCAAATCGGACTGCAAAGCAAAGTCTAAAGAATCATGCATAATCCATACTGAAGAACTGAACGTAACTGTTGGTTTTCCTTTTCCCATCTAGGTGGATACAGAGAGCCACGGGCAAAGGTGAGTGTATGAAATTCACTGTGCTGTGGTCCTTACACACTCCAGTGTAAAGAGAGCTTGACATTGTGGGACAGCACTACATGTTAGATCACAGTTTTCCTTCTTTTCATCTTGAATCATTTTGGTTTTTACTGCAGTAATTTAGTTTCAGTAGAAAGGTGTGTAAATAATGGAAAGAAAAGGAAATTATTAGAGATTTGTTTTTTCCCTTCTTTTGCTCTTAAGACTGGAGAAGTATTGACTGGCTACTTCACCTCGAATGGTCCCTTGTAATACATGCTATCTACTTAGGTTAAACAATCTCATCCAACTTCTGCTTAGCTGTGACACTCAAGGTACCTTTCCCACACCCAAAGAAGAGCTTTGCATAAGCTCAAAAGTATGTTTGAGTCACCAAGAGAAATTAGTTTAATTAAAAAGAATATGATCTCACAAGCCTCTAAAGAAAAAACAGGGCTATGTAGCACTTTAAAGACTAACAAGATGGTTTATTAGGTGATGAGCTTTCGTGGGCCAGACCCATTTCCTCAGATCAAATTTGTGGGTCTGGCCCACGAAACCTCATCACCTAATAAACCATCTTGTTAGTCTTTAAAGTGCTACATAGTCCTGTTTTTTGTTTCAGCTAGACCAGACTACCATGGCTACATTTCTATTACTATTCAGCCTCTGAAGAGATTTTAGGATTTTCTCTGATTTGGGCAGACCAACAGCTTATGTTCTGATGTTAATAATTTATACAATATTTAAAAGGCCTTTCTTCCCTTCCTCCTGCCTCTCTCCAGTAAGATGTTTTAATGCACGAAGAGCAGAATTAATGTTGAGAGTACAGGCAGTCCCCGGGTTACATGGATCCGACTTACATCGGATCCCTACTTACAAACGGGGTGAGGCAACCCTGCACTAGCTGCTTCCCCCCAGCAGACCAGGGAGACACGAAGCTAGCGCACCCCCTCCCCAGCAGACCAGGGAGATGCAGAGTGGCTTTTCTCAGCAGACACCTCAGCTTGAGAATAAAGGACTGAGGGAAGTGAGGTGTGGGAGAATAAAACTGAGCTCTGGAGAAATGTTTGGCTAGAGTTTCCTCTACAAAATGTACCAGTTCTGACTTACATACAAATTCAACTTAAGAACAAACCTACAGTCCCTATCTTGTATGTAACCCGGGGACTGCTGTAATTGTTGTGTTCAGGTTTGAAGATACAGATTCTCAGACAGAGCCACATGAATCTCTATTGAAAAGCTTCTTTCCTGGAAAGGAAATTTCTGAGAAGACAGGGCTACAGAGAGACAAAGGTAACAAAATGGGACTGGTGTTTGTGCATGTGGGTTTTTATATCTGTGTCTATGAGACTGGCACAGCTTCAGTTAATCTCCACGCTGGCCCATTGTGGTCACCAAAGACAGTTCCAGGAACTGCCGCAGCTGCTGAAACTGAGCCACAATCTTCTGCCTCTCGGCTTGTGTCTGTTTCTGTACGAAAACAGGGAAAGGGCTGGTCAGAGGCATGGATGAAGCGTGGGGAGCTGAGTGTGCAGCAGGGAGAACTTCTTGGAAAATCCTAAAATTTCTGACATTTGACTCTCCCTTGTGGGCAGTAGGCAGAGGCATCTCTCCCAGCTTCCCCTTTGGCCTGTGCTCCTCTGAAAGGGATGTTTTCATGTCTGTCACGAGCAGCATGTTCTTTTATTCATGGACTCTGGAAATTCAGACCCAGAACAGCAGGAGGCAGCATTCCCATTGCTAGTCCCTGCGGATTCATAACCACAGGCACCTACCAGATACTTTTGGCATTTCCCCTCGCCTGTTGCTTTCCATCCCAGCAGCTTTTCTCTCTCTTCCCTCAGAGTCTTCAAATGGGCTTGAATTTTTTTCTAAAGAAACAGAAATGAACTGGGTGGTTTCATTGTGACAGTGAGAGGGGTGTGAAACTGGGTTTTTTTCCCCCACTAAAACCCATGATAACTGTTCTTCCCAATCTTTTTGTGATATCAGGGTCCCCAAGAAGATGAAATTTTATTAATACAGACTGGGAATGTGTCATAGAGTAACTTGTTACACATTCAAGCTCAGGTATTTTAGTAATTAAAAACTAAAGTTCAATTATCACCATGCTTTATTGGTATATATGGATTGTTTAGTGGTACAGTGTATAACAGGGCATTGGAGACCCATGGGATAAGCAATACACTCATGTTTGAGAGGGTTTAATTTGCAGTGATTGGACAGAGCTCGTCTAAGCACCAGGGCAAACCACATGAAATTCAGGGAGGCAATGTGTCTGGAGCTGCACAGCTCCAGTTTGTGGAGTTCTGTCCCTTTTCAGAAGCAACTCAGCACTGGACACGGTTTCATCTAGTGAAAAAGAGACAGGAGGAGATTGAGGATGCAGGAGGATACCTGTGAGGGTGAGGGGCCAGGAGTGGGGGTGGCTATTCCCTGCAGATTGACATAGGTGGGGTGCACTGACAAAGGCTGACCAACTGGGGTGCAGCTGGGCCCAGGCAGGCAGACATGGGGATGTTCTGTATTCGAGGAATGCCTCAGTGACCCTCCCCCCAAATTAAACATCCTGATTCCGTTAAGTATGGTGGGGGCTTGCCCCAGTGCTGCTCTAAATGCTTGCAGCAGCAATGCCCACTGTCCCAGGCCCTGGTGCAGCTCTCAGCAGAAGTGCATTCTGGGAGATTCCCAAAGCCTGCCTGGTGGGACTAACTGAACCATGTTGGCTTGTCTGTGTGCCCACGTACCCACTAGCACTGGTCAGACCTGTACCAGGAAGCTCCAGCCTGGGGTTAGTTTTGCTCCAATCCAGTCTGATCCCTGTGGCACCCCCAGAGCCCCTGTTGTGAGTGGACTCAAAGAGCTCGGGGTCCCACACAGTGTCCAGCCTAGTGACCTTGTCTAGTGCAGGCCGCTGCATCTGAGTTTAACCCCTCACGGAGCAGCCCAGGAGTTCAGCATCCCAGTGAGAATCCTCCCCTCCCTGCTGGGCCTAGAGCTCTCAACATGTCTTTCCCTCCTAAGAGCCTTGATACATCATGTTTGACTGATGCCCCAAGGTAGCATCATGGCCTATTGGTTAGGGACCTGAAATGGGTCCAGGAAGACCTCAGCTCTAATCTGATCCTGGGCAACTTCCTTCACTGCTTTATGCCTCAGTTTCCCTTCCCACCTTTTGTCTAGTTAGAGTATCAATTGCTCAGAGCAGGAATTGTCCTTCACTGTGTTTTGTGTAGGGTTCACACCTCATTTGGGGTCTATAAGGGCTACTGTGATGGAAATAAAAAGTAATAAATTCTGTTTATTAAAAACTAGAGATTGTACCTTCCCCATCTGCAGTCACACAGACCAGCCTGCAATTCTTGGCTACGTCTACACTGGCCCCTTTTCCGGAAGGGGCATGTTAATTTCAGCTATCGTAATAGGGAAATCCGCGGGGGATTTAAATATCCCCCGCGGCATTTAAATAAAAATGTCCGCCGCTTTTTTCCGGCTTTTAGAAAAGCCGGAAAAGAGCGTCTACACTGGCCCCGATCCTCCGGAAAAAGCGCCCTTTTCCGGAGGATCTTATTCCTACTTCAAAGGAGGATAGGGGCCAGTGTAGACGCTCTTTTCCGGCTTTTCTAAAAGCCGGAAAAAAGCGGCGGACATTTTTATTTAAATCCCCCGCGGATTTCCCTATTACGATAGCTGAAATTAACATGCCCCTTCCGGAAAAGGGGCCAGTGTAGACGTAGCCCTTGTGATTTACACTTCACTGATGGTTAACACCTTCCCTTGTGTAAAAAGCTCCCTCACTTCTCCAGTGGGAGCTGGGTTTGAAAAGGGTTCAGCATCTCAGGGAAAACTTTCCTTCATCTGATATCTGTAAAGACTTGATATTTAGCCAGCGAGGTAGAGCATTTCTTTTGTTACAGCTTCTCCCTACCAGTAAGGCTTTGCAGAGCTGACTGATGAGTCAAGATGGGCCAGGGAACAGTCAGGGAAATTAGCCTGTCATTAAAATCTAAAGTAATTACCCAGTAGACAGGGCAACAGTTCCCTACCTTGTACTGCTGGGCAGCTTCCTGTATGGGCACCACCCTGTGCGCACGGTGTGTCCGGGACTCTTTGCAGATCACACAGATGGGGGCTTGATCTTCCACACAAAACAGCTTCAGCGCCTCCTGGTGCTCCCCACACACCCCGCCCCACTGCAGACTCAGCCGCTGGGCTATTGCCACCACGTTAGCCAGCTGCCTACTGGGCTGGACGGCTCCCTGCTGCACAGGGTCCCTGCATCCACTGTTGTGCCCACGCTGCAGAGTGAGAGGGGCCGTGAAATCCTCTAGGAAGATCCTGTCGGTCGCTTCCTGCAGGAGACGTCCCAATGGGCTCCCTGAGGCCATTGCTGCCTCTGGGCTGGGAACAGGCTCCGCCTAAGCCGCGCCTCCAGCAGGCAGGGGGCTGTTTGGCTTCCTGGAGCTGACTCGGGCTGTTTGCTGGGTGGGAAAGGACAAATGGGAGACATCGCAGCCCCGGAGGCTTCGGCGAGAAACGTCCCACCCGGAACCCGCCTGGCTGCAGATCGGCTCCCAGAGCTGCGTGTGTGCAGATACCAGCTGGGCATGTCGAATAGTGACAGAGATGCAGCCGTGTTCGTCTGGTCTAGTGGAGTATGCGCGCGCGCGTGTATCCGCTTAGCCGCTCCCAGCTGCGCAAGTTTTGTCATGTTCAGGTTTCACAGTTGTGCGAAGTGGCCGGGGAAGGCGCAGGCCGAATTTGGCGCAGGCAATGCTTATGCAGCCACTGAGGGACTACAACTTAGACCCGTGTCACTGAAACACGACTCACCCGCGGGGCCCTCCGGGCTGCAGGGGCAGAGGGGAAGTGTATTTATTGAAACACAAACTGTCAATATGGGTCGCAAAACAAACTCAGAGGAAAGGCGCGTTGGAGTCCAGTCGGGACCGCACCCCAGAGCCCCCACCTCGGCCCCACCCCCAGAGATGTGACACTCCGCCCCCCCTCCCCCCCGAGTTGCCCTGGCCGGGCAGACTGCGGGGGGAGGGGGGGGCGCGCCTCGGTTTGCTGGGGCTGCTCCGGCCCCGCACCTGCAGCCTGCGGCGCCGCCCGGCCCGGGGAGCCCGAGCCCGCTGGGCTGGGGCGTGGCCAGGCACCTTCCGGTCTCAGCTGAGCCCTGGCGCTGGCTCCCGACCGGAGTCACTGGCCCGCTGCGCACGCGCGGTCTGACGCCCTCATTCCGCTCTGCCCCGCCCCGGCCGGGTTCTTAGTGCGCTCCCCCCCGCCAGTCGCTCCCTGTCCTTGCTCAGGTCCCGCTGCGGTTGGTCCTGAGCAGTCCCTGGGCGGAACCCAACAACGTCTCGCGCCGCGCACAAACACAAGACGGGTGCGGCCCCTGCTAGCGTCACTGCGCACGCGCCGCGCGAGCTCTGAGGGAGCCGTTTGTATCGTTACTCGCTGCGCTGCTGCTTCCGTTTCCGGTAAGCGAGGTAAGCTGAGGAGGAGGCGGCGGCTCTGGAGGGCCGGGGCAGAGGAGCGTTGGGGTGGGTGGAGGCTAGTGACGGGTGATATCGGGGGCGCTGAGGGAGCAGCGCGGGGAGGTTTTGCCCTGGGACCCAAATCACTGGCCGCGGGGAGGGGGGCGGCTCTTTGTCACGGGGGGGGGGGGAGTCAGGTCACGTGACAACGACCCCAGCCTGGTGACGGGGGGAATTTCCCTGGCTCGGGCCCTGTCCGGGCTGCGGTTCAGACTCGCCCTGGCAGCGCAGCCCAGCTGCGGGGCTCCCGAGTGTTGGGTCAGTGGCCCAGGGCCGGGCTCTGCCCGCGCGTCACTGGGGTGCGGGGCTGGGATGGAGCCTGGTGCAGAAAAGGGATGGACTAATGTAGTTGATTAACTGAGAAGCAAAAGCTTATAGTTAATGCAACAGGCTACAGGCATTTCCCTCCCCAAAACATTTTTTAGCAGTCTGACCCGCTGCCCGGCTCAGTCCTGGCTTGCGAGGGCTGTGCTATGGCTCTGCATTTAAAGTGTATTAGGAGCCAGGTTGGCTTAGTTTTGGCTTGTGCTGATTTGAGAAGCTCAGATCCCATCCTAGACAGAGGCTACTGCCACCTCATGCTGATGCCTCTTTATTAGAGGTTTTGCCCTGGGACCCATGTTCTCTGGCCCATGAGGGGAGTTGAGTATTAAACTGGTTCCCCTTGTGAACCTCCTGACTGGCACTCTGCGCTGCTGCCTCTGATACAAAGGCGGTGGCAGTGCAGAGTGGTGTGTGTGGGGGGGGGGGCCTCCTTGGTAGGTGGGGGGGGGCTCCCTGGGGGCTGTAGAGTAGTCAACTAACCAATAAGAATTTGAGCTGTCTTGACTGTTCAATTAACTGATATTTAACATCCCTAGAAAAGGAAGTTCCAGGCAGGTAATTGTAGGGCGGGGGGGGGGGGGATGGGTCCAGGAGGGAGTGTAGGTGAAGGAGGGCTGTGACCTGGAGGGTTGTGCGGGATGGAGTTCAAGGTCCAGCAGTGAGTATGGAGATGGGTTTAGGGGAGGATTCTGACATGGAGGAGGAGAGGGACCAGAGGGTTTGGGGGGATGGAGGGTCTGGGGTGCCAGGTGCTAGGTCTGGCTGGGAGGTTCTGGCCGGGAGCCTGCTACGTAAGCAGCCCAGCAGCACCCTAGGTTTTGGGTTGTGACCTGAGGCAGGGCTGCAGGAACCCTGGCCAAGTCTCTGGACCACAAGTCGGTGGTGGTGGTGGTGGTGGTGGCGGTGGCGGCAAACTGGATCTGGGAGTTTCGAAGGCTGGATCCACCATGCAGGCCACATTTTGTCCTCCCAATCTAGATAAGGCTTGCAGTGCACAAAGGATAAAGCCCCCTCTGCGTGGCATTCAGGAGTGCAGAAGGCAGGAAGCCTGCCCGAGGCTCTTTTTGGGCTGCAAGCAGTAGTGGTAGCAGGTCAGATCCAGCCCATGGGCTGCATTTTATACACCCCCCCCCCCCAGCCCAGTCCAGATAATACTTAGTTCAGTCTTGCGCGCAGGGGCCTGCACTAGACATGTGAATGTTTAATTGTACACAGGTAACTGAGGAGCTTGGGATCATTGGTTAACCTTCACAGCTGCACACAGACTCCAGGTATGTGCTATTAATTTTAACCCACCTCCCCACACACCCACATGTAACTAGGTAGCTGCTGCATTTTCAGCAGTTAAAATGTGCTTGCTTAAATAATTGTGTAACATCCTTAGCCTGGCCTGTCTCTTGCTGGCAAAAAAGACTACATGGGAGATCTTACTATGACACAACTCTGCTGCTGTAAGGTCTGAAGTCTAGAATCAACCTGGCTAGGGATGTTAAATATTGATTAATTGAATAGTCAAGTAATCTCATTAATTCTTATTGAGAACCACCAGTGTGCTCTGGACCCACTCCCAAGGACCCCCCCTGCTACTCCATGCTGCTGTCTCTGAGGCAGCAGCGTAGGTTGCCAAGCGGGAGCTGGTCTGAGAGGGGAGCAAGTTTAAAAAGCAGCCTCCCTTGTGGACTGGCTGCCTGTCACCCCAATGCTGCTGCCTCTGATACAGAGACAGCAGTGGGCGGTGGCAGCAGCTCATGTTTGGAGGGGGTCTGAACTCCCAGATCCGGAGCGAGTCAGAACTCAGCTGGGCTTCCTGCCTGCCTAGTTCCTAATATACAGCCAGTTTCTGACTTGCGTCAATCGAACTTACGTCGGATCCATAGTTACGAACGGAGGTCCTCACTGCTGCACGGCGTGGCAACGCTGACTTCGCTTTGGCCGGCAGCGTGGCTACGCAAACAACGCTGCAGCATCCGTGGCTAGTATAACTGCGCAGCAGCGAGGGCCTCCGTTCGTCACTACGGATCCAACGTAAGCGTAGTTAGCATAGCCACGCTTCCGGCCACAGGCTGCTACGTACGCTGGCTGACAGCCTACCTCCCGCTGGCATATGTATATACAGTAATCTCCCTACCTCCCGCTGGCTGACAGCCCAGGTTCACGCCGCAGTGGGAGATCACTGCTGCAGAGCTCCTGCTTGCTCCTTCAAGCTATCAGGACCAGCTCTACACTGCCACCAGCCCTCACCTGGCTCAAGACCCGGTCATGCCCATAAAGGTGACACCCCCCCCCCACCATCACTGGGTAGCCCGACTCCTCACAACGTGCCCCAAGCCTCCACAGGTGCCAACACGCCAATAAAGTTGAACTCCCCCCCCCCCCCCTCCCCCGCTCCCCCACCATCACTGGGTAGCCCGACTCCTCGCTACGTTCCCCAAGCCTCCACAGGCACTATCTTAGGCGTGTAACTCTACTGCTTCTTTTATTGTGAAGGTCCTGCACCTGACAATCGGCCCAGCCGGACTTCAAAACAAAGGTGCCTTGGGCCCGGCGTCCCGCTGACCAGAACCTGTGTACATACTGTACAGTGTTTTTTGCACCCTGCAACAATGCCTCCAAAACACAAATCTTATGCAAGTGCTGGTGATACAGCAAAGAAAAGAAAAACCATCACCATGGAAGATAAAGTAGAAATAATAAAGAGATCAGAGAGAGGTGAAAATCCATCCTCCATTGGTAGAGCATGTGGTTACAGTCGGTCAACAATCGCAACAATTTTAAAAGATAAAGGTAGAATAATGGAGCATGTGAAACGCCATACCCCAATGAATGCTACGATTATTACCAAGCAACGCAGTGGTTTAATTATCGAGATGGAAAAGTTGCTGACAATTTGGATAGAAGACCAAAATCAGCGGAATATACCTATCAGTCTTTCTTTAGTGCAAGAAAAGGCTCGAAGCCTTTTCAATGATTTAAAAGCTACTCGTACAGCAAGTGAAGGTGATTGCAATGAAGAATTTGTTGCAAGTAAGGGTTGGTTCAATCGCTTTAAAAAAAGAACAAATTTGCATAATATTAAAGCTCAAGGTGAAGCAGCGAGTGCCAATGTCAGTGCTGCAAGTTCTTTTCCCAAGATATTGGAAGATATTATTGATGATGGAGGCTATTTGCCAGAACAAATCTTTAATGTAGACACAACTGGCTTGTTTTGGAAAAAAATGCCTGAGAGGACATACATTTCAAAAGAGGAAAAAAATGCACCAGGACATAAGGCATCAAAGGACAGGCTGACTTTATTACTTGGGGGTAATGCATCTGGAGATTTAAAGCTGAAACCTTTGCTAGTGTATCGCTCCCTAAATCCGAGGGCCCTACGCAATGTCACTAAGGCATCTCTTCCTGTTATTTGGAGGGCAAATTCAAAGGCTTGGGTTACACTTGCTATGTTTGAAGAATGGTTTTCGAACCATTTTGTCCCTACTGTTGAACGTTATTGCTTGGGCAAAAACATTCCTTTCAAAATTCTCCTTCTCCTTGACAATGCCCCTGGACATCCAAACACTTTAGATGACATGCACCCCAATGTAAAGGTGGTATTTCTACCCCCCAACACCACATCACTAATTCAGCCAATGGATCAGGGAGTCATAGCCTCCTTTAAGGCCTATTATTTAAGGAGGACATTCTCACAAGCTGTCAGGGCTACCCAAAAGGATGAGATGACCTTAAGGGATTTCTGGAAAAGTTATAACATTTATGATGCCATCAACAATATTGCTGATGCTTGGGATGAAGTGAAAGAGACAAATATGAGAGGAGTTTGGAACAAATTGTGCCCCCAATTCACACAAGAATTTCTAGGGTTTACAGATGATGAAATCGCCGAAACCAGGCAAACTGTGGTTGCTATTGGTAATAAACTGCAGTTGGACATCACTGAAAATGATATCATAGAGTTACTTGACTTCCATGGCAAAGAACTAACCAATGAAGACCTTATGGAACTAGAGCAGCAGATAGAATCTAGGGAAGAAAACCAAGACCTAGAAACTCCACAATTGAAAAAATTTTATACAAGAGAGTTAGCTGATGCTTTTTGTCTTATTGAAGCAGGAATGGCAAAGTTAGAGGAGCAAGATCCTGATACAGAGAGGTTTGAAAAAGTTTACCGTACAGTTACCGAAGGTCTGAGATGCTATGGGGCTATTTATGATGAGGAAAAAAAAAGCTTTGTCTGCACAAAATGATTCAGAAACACCAAAATGCTTCAGTTTGTCACTTCAGCATTCAGCAGTGCCTGTCTTTGGGTGCTGCAGTTTCTTATAGGAGCCATTGTGCTTTTAAATCCACATGCAGAGACACATCATCTGGAAAATTGGTATTCTGCAATGAGGCTAGAGTACAGTGTGTAGTGCAAACTTGGGGGCACTTTGCAAAGGGGTTCCCAAAACACCTTGTGTCCTCTTACGCAGACACACACACACACAAGCTGCTTATAACATTTTCAATATCTTTTAAAGATTTGATGCAGGGTTATGGAAAAAAATACGGCTCTGTCCTTCGTTACCTGAATATCACTGGATTACTCCTGAGCTCAGCTACTAAAGGGTACCAATGACCAGTTTAGAAATATTTCAGAAGGGTGCACTGCAAAAGCTCTTCACCTCTGCTTACAAAGAGGTCACATCTCTGAAGGCTATTATTTCATCAGTAGTGCTGCTATAAATATAGCCCATAGGGCTAGCTTGCCTTTCTTATATTCTGCCTTTCTTACATTCAGCAGTAATGGAGGGAACCTGCAGGCCTTTCTCCTGAAAGACATTGGCTTCTGGCTTGAGGCCTATGAACTTTGCCAAAAATAAATGGCCCAATAGTAACCGCCAGCTGGAAATAGAATGTGTAGAGAGGGGGAATTTTGTTCATAATAACACTGGCCACCCACAGGACCATAAGCTGACATGAACATCCACAAATGATTGATCACAACCGTGCCATGGCAATGAATTAGCATATATGATAAGTTGAGGTCATCAGTATCCTGTTGAGATCACCTTAGAATTAGAATGAGGCATAAGTGCTGACTCTGTGGGTACTCCAGGGCTTAGCATCCCCTGGCAGTTGGCTCCCTGCCCTTCCCCCAAAGTGTCTCCTGCCCAATGTGATCAGCTTTATCTTCCCTGGAGCACAGACCACAAAGTATATGGAAATTGCCTCCTCCATCAATGTGGAGGAACAGGGGCAGATGAGGATTTTCAGGGCCCAGGGCAGCACAATTTTGCAGGGCCCCCCCTTTGACACGGCGCATGTGCTCTGCCCTATATCCGCCACTGTGGAGGAAGGTACACACGGTTTTCACACACTCTCGTTAGAGATTACATAACCTGGATTATATTACAAATAAGAAATAAATTTATTAACTAAAAAAGGTGTATTTTAAGTGGTTAAAGAGATAGCAAACAGAACAAAGCAGATTATTAAGAAATAATACAAAGCTTGAAAACTAAGCTAGATTGACTAAATAAACCAGTTACAAATAAATAATAATTCCTCACTCTAGATATTGTTTTAGGTAGAGTCCTTCACAGGCAAGCGACATCTTTCTAGCCTGGGTCCAATACTCCCTGCCTTCTCTAGTTCAAGACCTTTTGCTTCCAGATGTTTTCAAAGGTTTTATTTTTGTATTTGTTAATTGTTGTGGGGAGGCAGAGGAAAAGCACATTGAAGACCTTAATTGTTTTCCTCCCCTGCCTTATATGGAATTTTCATAAGGTGGAAATTCTTTGTTTGATTCTCCTACCTCATAATGGAACAGTCTAGCAAATCAAGATGCAGGTTAGTATCAGGTGACCAGGTCACCTGACTCTGTAGCATCAGAACATCTATGAGTCATTGGCAGTATGGGGTGCTCACAGGAAGGCCAGGCCTTTCCACAGTTTGTTGTCCTCACTAATGGGCTGTCTGCCCTGTCTGACTTTCCACTATAGTACCTGAAGTGTTAGCAGGAGACATCACACAAAGTAGCATAGGTTGTCCAGCACTCTTGTCTGGCAACATCCATGGTCTGGCATGATTTTAGTTAGCTGGATGTCCACTCACCATGAGTGTGGCCAATTTTCCCATGGACCCATAAAAATTGTTTATAGCCATCAGCCTGGCTCTTAGTGTTCTTAGCTGTTATTTAGCTCTAATGGACCCCTCAGTGTCTTCTAACAGCCCAGTCAGCAGTGGAAGTGTTGGTAATGCTACTAGAAAATATTGACCTCCTGTAGTCTGGCAAATTCTCTAGTTTGGCACCAGTGAGGTTCTGAGAGTGCCGGACTAGAGAGGTTCAACCTGCACTAGTAATTAAAATGTCAGAGTTGCATGTAATTATGGGGACATGGGGAGGTCAGACAGTAGGGTTCAAAAATGATTAAGTCAAAACATACAAAGTAAATATCCACAAGTCAAACTCTGACAAGTCCTCAAGCAACATTTTTCTTACATTCCCTTTCTGTATGTTTTGATTATTATTGATTGAACTATTTTTGTCAGTTTGTGTGTGTACTTTGAAATTGACATTTACCAACATTTATAATTAAAAATTAGGGCTATCAATTAATCATAGTTAAGTAATTAACTAAAAAATGAATCATGATTTTAAAAGTCAATCACAATTAACTGCAGTTTAACCATACTGTTAAACAATAAAATACCAACTGAAATGTATTAAGTACTAGAAGATTTACCTGGGATTGCTTGGGTTCTTCAGGACTAGGTGTGTGGGTGCAGGAGTTAGGGCAGGGGGTTGGGAGGTGTGGGAAGGGACTCAGGGTAGTGTGTGGGGATGCAGGAGTTAGGGCAAGAGGCTCAGAGGGGTTGGGTGATTGGAGGGTGGTGAAGCACTGGAACAGGTTGCCAAGGGAGGTGGTAGAACTCCATCCCTAGAGGTAAGTCCCATCTTGACAAAGCTCTGGCTGGGATGATTTAGTTGGGGTTGGTCCTGCTTTGGGCAGGGGGTTGGTCTCCATAACCTTCTGACATCTCTTCTAGTCCTAGGATTCTATGTTTGTTTCATGGCTGGGGCTAGCAAGTTTGTACCTGTAGATGCTGTGTTTCTAATTGTGCTGGGAAAAGGAGTTCATGTCCCCTTGGGATCTTACAATGCACACAGAACCTTGAAACCCTGGCAGCATTGGGACTGTCTGAGGAAGGGAGGAATGTCTGCTCACTGTGAGCCTTCTGCCACACCAGGGCAATGTTTTCTCTGTCATGAGTGTATGACTGGACCGAAGGCATAGTCGGCTTAGCTACTCAGTACACTCCTTTTAAATGATCAAGTGTTTGTAAATATGTAAGTTTGACTCGAAATTTCAACACATTATATTATTATAATAACTACATCGTTCTTGTGTGGATTGTGCCCCATACGTTACTGAAACATTCTTTAATGTGATGTTTGGTGTGGAATTCCTCTGTGTCTGAGGAATCATTTCAGAGACACGCAGCAAATGAACATGGAACATTTCCGGTCCACACTCAAATATTGGTGTAAATGGTAAATGACAAGATGATGTTTCTAAATGACTGTGCTAAAAGGAGCATCCAGATTCACCAAGCCCCTTCCTGTTCATTTCTGATTAGGCATTTGTTCTGTGGGAAGGGATGAAGCCATGAAATCATTTCTGCAGTGCCAAGCGTGATGCAATCCCAGAGCACTGAGTAAAAATAGAATGTCAATGTTGTTTTTCTTTCTGTTGTGCAGGTGGATGTGATGTCTCCCAGGGACAGGTGGGTTTGTGATCAGTGCCACAGTGTCCCAAGCTCCTTGTGCGTCACAATGTGGGGGGGGCCAGTCCTGGGTTTGACCCTATCCCCTTGTCCACTCTAGAACCCACCCCATCTCCCTGCCTTATCCTGCTTTCCTGGTGGGGGAGCCAGCTTTGTCCCTGAGGTGGTAGCTATCTGGCTGCTGCCTATGGGGGTGGGTAGGGCTTGAACCCACCACCCTGAGGCTACAAGGGTAAGTGCCCTATTTCTTAAGCCACTCCAGAACCCAGCCTAGCCTGCTACCTTCAGGGCATCCCTTATCCTGCCTTCCTAATGTGGGAGCCAGTTCCATCTCTGAGACAACTAGTGTCGGCTGTCTAGCTGCTCCCAGGGTGGGCGGGACTCAACCCCCCCTCCCTCTTTTCCCTTCCCCCGTGCACTCTGTTCCCCATTGACATGGGGGCTGTGTCTAAACTGGCAACTTTTTCCGCAAAAGCAGCTGCTTTTGCGGAAAAACTTGCCAGCTGTCTATACTGGCCACTTGAATTTCCGCAAGAACACTGACGATCTCATGTAAGAAATCAGTGCTTCTTGCGGAAATACTATGCTGCTCCCATTCGGGCAAAAGCCCTTGTAGACAGCTCAGATTTGTTTTGTGCAAAAAAGCTCCGATTGCGAAAATGGTGATCGGGGCTTTTTTGTGCAAAAAAGTGCTTTTGCGGAAAAGGGTCCATGCCAATCTAGACGCTCTTTTCCGCAAATGCTTTTAACGGAAAAGTTTTCCATTAAAAGTATTTGTGGAAAATCATGCCAGTCTAGACGTAGCCGGGGTGTTTAACTTTTGACCAGAGTCATTTCAATTCAGTGGTAAAGGTGGAGAATGAAAGGTAAGGAAGAGAAATAAGACACATTAAGAATGGCCTCTGCCATTTGGAATTGTTTCTCCTGATAACTCTTTATGTCCCCATATGTTCACTGGGACAGAAGTTCCAAGGCCCTTCCCTTCCCTTCCCTTCCCTTCCCTCTGGTGACAACCAGTGTTGGTGTGATGATGGCAGTGAATGATGACAGGAAATGTTGTGTTTATGTCGAAAGAGTCAATGTCTCCAAACCCATCAGTGGAATCTGGAGAGAGAAGGAAGGACAGTCTCTCCCCTGGTGGGAAGGTGGCCTTGCAATTTGAGTTACGAGGACATGAAGGTAAGACAGGGGCCCCTGCTCCTGTGAAACCATATCACTGTACTTTAGTTTCATCTATAGATTCATTAAGACCTGGCCATCGAGTTGCAGTGTCTGTGTAACTGACCCAGTTCAGCTCCCCTGTGTCCCATGTGTTCTCCATTGAGGGGAAATGCTGTTCCCCTGTCCCTTCCAAAGAGCTATAGGCCACGTCTCCACTCCTGACTCTTCCTCTTGGTGGTCAGCATGCTTGATCCTTCTCTCTGAATCTCCCAGCAGGAACGCCCCACTTAGTTGCTGCACCTCCTATTCAAGTTGCCCTAATGGAAACCATGTTTCTGAGCAGAGAAAGTGCAGAGCAGACTCCCCATGGGGGCAGAGGGAGGGTCAGACAGCTGGACACTAACTGCCCCGTTGCTCTGAGAAGAGCCTCTAAGCAGGCCCTGATGCTTCGTGACAACCTCGAGGGTAGGCAGGATGATCATTTATATATGAGAGGATCCTAGTTACCGACAGGCTGCCTTCAGGCCAGAAATGTCTGATTTGTTAGCTTCTCTGCCACTTTCTTCTCACCTAGTGTTCATGTCTCTACTGCAGCTCAGGAAGTTAATGCCAGCATGTCCCAAGCTGAGCTCCCATGCAGTCATCCACCTGGAATGTCCACAGATTGTAGAACCATAATCTATGGAAGCTGGGGAAAGTTGGGGCATTTGATGTGCTGTGAGTGTGTGCAGGACTCCCCACCCATAAGCAGCCCACATCTGATGCCAGTGGAGTCACCCAGTAATTCCAGGGAGTCAGCTCTCAGGAGGTATGTCTACACTACCACCCTAGTTCGAACTAGGGTGGTTAATGTAGGCAACCGAAGTTGCAAATGAAGCCCGGGATTTAAATATCCCGTGCTTCATTTGCATATTGCCAGGCGCCGCCATTTTTAAAGCCCCGGTAGTTCGGACTCCGTGCCCGCAGCTACATGCGGCACGGAGTAGGTAGTTCGGATTAGGCTCTCTAATCCGAACTATCGTTACTCCTCATGGAACGAGGTGTACCAGCAGTTCGGATTAGAGAGCCTAATCCGAACTACCTACTCTGTGCCGCGGGTAGCCGCGGGCACGGAGTCCGAACTACCGGGGCTTTAAAAATGGCAGCACCTGGCAATATGCAAATGAAGCACGGGATATTTAAATCCTGGGCTTCATTTGCAACTTTGGTTGCCTACATTAACCACCCTAGTTCGAACTAGGGTGGTAGTGTAGACATACCCAGGGAGAGCATGAGGTTGTGGCCTGGGGAATTTTATAAAGCGAAGACAATTGTAGGATGCTTGTTATGGGGATTGTTGTTTTTGGCACCTGGTCAGAGGTTGGGAGCCACAAGAGAGACTGCTCTAGGCGAGAGCAATGGAGATAAATAACCCAGCTATTCATGTCAATCGCAGAGAGAGTCTCAGAGGAACGGAAAGAGGCTTCAACTTGTGTCCGTAAAGAGGCTGAAAACCCTGTGCTTAGGAGAAACTATGGCTCTCCGCATCACAAGCTGGTATGTCATGTGTCCCTTCCAACTACTCTGGGGAGGTCAGTTATCCTAATGGCCCCATACCCAAGTCTCTCCTCTGATTCATAAGCAGAGGCCAACATTTACTGCTAGGCATTTGCACAGCCAGCCCAGCTTCTTATGAGGGAGGAGAGTGAAAGAATGGGAAAAAAGTCCCTATGGGTCCGAACACAATTCAACATCCTGAGGCTGCCTGAGCCTTGTCAGTCAAAGGGCTCAGCTCCAGCAGTCTACACTGAGTGGAAACTCTTAAATTATAAATGGCAGAGAGGTCCCAAGAAACACAAAGTGCAGGGGACAGCAGGGGTTGGAGAAAGGAGGGGGCACATCTGAAAAAAGCAGTCGGCAAGACAGCCAGAGTTCAGAACAGAGTGGTGTTCTGCCACAGGGCCTCATCCTTCCCAGATGTTCATTTCTGCTGAGTTCTCTAAGGTCAGCTTGCCCAGGAAAAGGAGAGGAAACTGTTGGCTGTTTTTCATGTTTTGCTAAAGTCAGTATGCTCTCCCGTGTGTGTATTATGGGATTGGGAGCTCCTTGGGGCAGAGGCTGTTCCTGCTGTTTGGAGATTTCCTAGCATAGCTTGAGCACAACTGGCCACAAACAAACACAAATAAGAAGATTATAGGGAGAGCTAGTAGAGCCCTTATCAGGTAGGTCTGTGGTCACCAACCAGTCGATCGTGATGAATTCATTGATCACAGGGGCACAGCCACTCGATAGCAAGGAGGTGTTCCCAGCCCTCCCTTGCTCCCCACCACCTCCAACGAGGAACCCACACTGGCGCTACAGTCTCCCGCAAAAATAGAGCTAGCTCCAGCTTCCTGTTGTGTATGGGGAAGTCCCATGGCTCTGGGCCAGATCTGACTTCTCGGGAAGCACACGCTGTTGTGGGGAGAGCAGGAGCAGCAGGTGCACTTCCTGAGAAGCTGGATCTGGCACAGAGCTTCAGGACTTGGTGGCTCCCAGGAAGGGGCTAGAATCCGCAACCCTGTAGGAAGGAAGATAGGCAGCATGGAGAAGGAAGGGAAGACAAGAAAGTGCACACTCCTCTCCTGCCCACAACAGTGCGTGCTTTCTTGTCTTCCCTTCCTTCCCTGTGCTCCAGGAAGGCGGGGGTGGGGGTACAGTAGTTAAGATGGCGATGCAAGATCTGTAGTGCCTGGATTCTTAAAGGAGCCATTCATCCACTTCTTCCAGTGCTGCCTGCAGATCTAGCCTCAGAGATCCTTGACCCTGGAGACCCCTAGGTACCAGCTGAGCTGCTCCTGCCCCGTCCGCCTTAGCCAGACCCCCACCAGCACCCTGTCACCTGCCCCCTGGCCTGATCACCACCAGTGCTCTGACCCTGACCCCTCCTTCCTGGCCAGACAGCTACCCCCAGCTTGCTCCTGTACCCTGTTTCCCACCCAGATTCTGCACCCCCGTCCCACTCACTGGCAGTCCTGCCCACACACTGGATCCCTCATTTTTAGCCCCACCTCAGAGTGTAGAGGGATCCACAAAATCCACTAACCCTGGAACCCTAGAAGAGTTAATCTGACCTGAGGCCTTGACCTCAGTCCTATCTACCCCACCCCGATGGGGCTAGAGTGCCAGGGCTGTGAGGTGTCTCAGCTGGGGCCACATCAGTGAGGCTTGGGGGAGGGAAAGTTGGAGGGCTTGTTTTTTTTGCATATCACTTGTGTGTTCCCTGACTGATTTTTTTGTAGGTCAGTGGCCCCTGACCCAAAACAGATTTCCCGCCCCTGCCATAAGTAAAGACAATGCTGAAACATTTTGTGTTGGACATAATATTTGATTTAAAAATGAAACTTTAACAAGCCCCCAATTGGGGCCAAGCCCGCATCTGGCCACAGTGTCATAACACTCCTGCACCCCCACAGACCCCAAACTTGAGCCCATCATACACCGGAACCCCCTATCCTGAGCCTCTCACATCCCCAAAGTCCTGCACCCCCATATCTCCAAGTCTTCTGCCACAACACTCCTGCACCATCCACATACCATAAACCTAAGCACCTGATACACCCCAACCCAAGCTCCTATACCCCCACATCCTCAAGCCTGTGGCTTGATCAGCACCCCAACCCTCCACCTAACCCCAACACTCTCCGGCCTGGAGCCCACCTCCCTGAGCCAGCATCCCCTTCTCCTGCACTCAAATTCCCTCACAGACCTTGCACCTCTCACTTCTTCCCGCTCCCAAATTCCCCGATCCCACCCCAGAGCCTGCACCTCCTGTCTCAATCCAGTGAGAGTGAGTAAGGGCTGAAGACAGCAAATGATGGAGAGGAGGGGAACGGAGAAGGTGGGGCCTCAAGGAAGTGGTGGGCTCTTGGGGCAGGGATGGGGTAGATCTTGGCTTGCCCTGACATTTAAAATGTGATCCTGGGTGTAAAAAGGTTGGAGACCACTGAGGTAGGTCATTGAATACCTGCCATTCTAAAAAGTTCCTCTGACCTATCTTTAAAATTAAATAGTTCCTCACTTTTTGCTACCAGCCTTTCCTATTTGACAGGGAATCTCCCTCAGGCTGGAGAAGTGTTTTTTTGGTGAATACTTTTTGCAGTTCAGATGGTGAAATATCCCCAGACTGGCATACAGAGCCATCCTGCAAAGGAAAATCTGATGTGGTTGTCTTTCTATTTCCTTGCTAGGCAGATGCGACATTCTTGAGTGGCAGGTGGGTTGTTTCTCTAACAATTATGTCTCTGGGGCTGTAATTTGAAAGGTTCCTTTCCCCTTCCCTTTCCTGGGATCAGTGTGTCCCTGAATGAAAGAAACAGTAAGTGATGACAGAAAAGACTGTGTTTAGGCTTCAGGGTCTGACAGCTGTGAAAGATGCCATGGAGTCTCAAAGGAGAAGGAAGGACAACGTCTCCCCTGGAAAGAATGTGGTCCTGCAGCCTGAGTTCCAGGGATATGAAGGTAAAGTATGGGGATCCTGCCATCTGATGTCGTTGGGTCCCCTTTGTGCTCTCTTTCACTGACATACTCAAAGCAATTTGATAGATTCACAGGACACAGGTTTCCTTTCCAGCTCTGCTAGTCAGAGCTTCTCCTATCACAGGGGTCAGGAAACTTTTTTGGGGGAATCAGGGGCCACTTACCCACATAAAAATCGATCAGGGGCTGCACAGAAATGAGAAGCCAAAAAAAAAAAAAATAAACCAACCCTCACTGTGGCTACCAGTTGAGAAGGAGAAAGACACTCCCCACATTGCCCTCACACACGAGAGCCTGGGGAGGGCCCAGGCTAGTAGATTTTGTGTCCTCCAGTCCTACGGTGGGACAGTGGGAGAGCTGGAGTGCTATTGTAGACTCCCCAGTACAGGGAGGCCCCTGGCTTGAGGTTTATTCACCCCTGTCTTATCAGCACCATATGGCTGGCTTAGAATTCTATTTGTATATGTCTACACAGCAGGGCAAAACTCAAATGAAGCTACACAACTTCAGCAACGTCAATTGCGTAGCTGAAGTCAAAATTAGCTTATTTCAGCTTTTGGCGCTGTCTACACAGCAAGAAGTCAAAGGAAGAGCGCGCTCCCTTCGCCTTCCCTTATTCCTCATAAAATGAGGGTTACAGGAGTTGGAGTAACAAGTCCTCCCACTAAACATTTTGAAATAAAGGCTTGCTGTGTAGACGTGCGCTGTGTTATCTTGGAGTAATGTCGGTTATTCTGTAATAATGCTGCTGTGTAGACATGCCCTTTATTTGCTGTTTCAACTAGTTTGCCAGGCACTGATGCAAGGCTCACTGGGCTGTTGTTCTCAGGGTTCATTCTTCCTAAGGCACAACATTCCCAACACTTGATTCTCCAGCATAGTAGCTGGTTTTAAACAGAGGTGATTGTTACTGAGAGCAGCTCAGCCATATCACTCCCCATCATGTCAGAACTCCTGGGCATATACCATGTGTCAGGGGTCTCCTCCGCTATTGGTGGCCCTTGGCTCTTTCACTTACCATCTTGCTGCAGCGTCTCCTCTTCACACTCACTCCCTGGTCTTTATTTCCTGAACAGAGCAACTCCAGGGCAGGTCTCTCCCCCAACACACTGGTGAGAAATCAGTTTTTCTCAGCAGTGGCAGATATAGGGCAGGGCAAGCGGGGCAGCTGCCCCAGGCCCCAAGCTTCAATAGGCCCTGCACCGAGCCACCACACGGGAGCAAGCAGCGGTGCAAGCAGCCATTTGGGCCCCGTGCTCCCTGTGCAGCATGAGGGTGCAGCACGGAGCCCAAACGCCTGCTTGAGCTGCTTGATCCCGCACGGCGGCCTGGCTGAGCGGCACAGAACTCAGCCAAGCACCACGGTGGGAGGCAAAGGGCGTGACAGAGGCTTCAGGTCCCACCTCCTGGCCATGTACATCACCGCCTCACCTCCCACCGTGGCACTCAGCTGAGTTCTGCGCCGCTCAGCCAGGCCGCCGCACGGGAGCAAGCAGCACAAACGGCCGTTTGGGCTCCGCGAGTGAGAGGCAGGAGGGGGAGGAGAAGAGAAAGAGAGAGTGCGAGGCGGCAGGAGGAAGAGGAGAAGAGAAAGAGAGCGTGAGAGGCAGGAGGGGGAAAAGAGAGAGAGACGGAAAGAGAGGCAGGAGGCGGAGGAAAGCTGAGAGAGAGAGCGGGGAGACAGGAGGAGGAGGAGAGAGAGAGAGAGACAGACGTGGAGGAGAGACCTGAAAATCCCGTCTTATGACGGGCTATTGGCTAGTTTTTTTAAGAAAGCACATTTAATAGTGATATGTGAAACATGTGTAATGAAGTAATGTGAATATGCAATGGGCGACAGATTGAAACTGATTTGCGCACGCTCTACTACCTGTCGGCTGTGGCAGTGATGCATGCGCCATGTTACTCACTCCGTTTTTTACAGATAAATAACAATTTTATAAGTGTAAATTCGCTGACAACCCTAAATTATAAAATGACTAGCAGAGCGAGAGATGCAGGTAGAAAATGTAGAAGAATGTAATCTCAGTCTAAAAGGTACAATGGAAAAATTGAAACTAATAAAGAATTACTTAAGATTTACTACGAGCCAGGAGCTTTTTGTGTAGGTCTTTCGATTGTATCGATTGAAAAAGACCTGTGTAAAGAAATGGACTTTAATGACATAATTGAAGAATGTGCTGCCAAAAGAGCTAGACAGCTATAATAGACTTAAATACAAATGAATTTTTTTAATTATTAATGCAGAATTTTGTTTAAGAATGACTTACAATATAATTAAAATAAAAATTATCCAACTAAATTAAGTTTCTATCAAATTTACCCAATTCACATTTAATATGAAAATGGCTTTCAATTTGCACATTTGACACTTTTTTTCTATTTTTTCTCCAAAGGGGGGCCCCCACAAAATTGTGCTGCCCTGGGCCCCGCAAAACTCTCACCTGCCCCTGTTTTTCAGCATCTTCCTTTTCTCTACTCAGTGACCCCTTCCACCTCCTCATCTGATCTGAGGAAGTGGGTCTGGCCCACGAAAGCTCATCATCTAATAAACCTTCTTGTTAGTCTTTAAAGTGCTACATTGTCCTGCATTTTGCTTCACCCTTCCACCTCCTCATCCTTCCTTTTCCCCTGCCCCAGTCTCACAAACTTCCTCATTTGGATAGAGTGAAATTCCTGTGTTTGTTTTATATCTCTGGCCATCTATTCTGCTAATTAAAATTGTAGCTTATCAATTCCCATCATACACATCACCCAGAGTACTTGTGCTTCACAGGGTTAATATTTTGCTGAAAGATCCCTGTTTGGCTTTGACTACTTCTTGCTCCTGGCTAGGTGGCTTAGTGGGGCTACTGCAGTTCTCCCTTTCACTATTCCTTTGTCGCCCTGGAGGTGCTAGGCTCTGGTCTTTGAGGTAGCCTCCAGGCCAAGTCTAAGGACTGTAATTTCCCTGTTTTATGGTCTTCTTGACTCTGTGATGGAGTGTGGCAAACCTTCAACCCAGGGAAGATCTTTTGTTTCTCTGGGGTGCCTGACTATTCTCTTGGGTGTGTCATGCCAACCAAAGACAAAAGGAAAGCTCACTTCCCATTTTTCTATAGATTTCACTGTGAGTGGGAACTTGTTCTCTCCCCCACCTTCCATGGAAAATTACCTGGTCAGACCTTCCCGGTTAGGGGGTCATGTGCCATCTTAAGAGGAACCACAGCTGAGACTTAAAGGACAAAATAGGCTGTAATCAAGTTGTTAAGTTGATCACCCAGTCATTGAGGTGTCTGAACATTGGAAACACCCTCAATGTCTTTCATTTGCACATTGAAAATCATAAAGCATCCCATCCCCCATATCTCTAACTTTACACACAAGAATGATACATGCACCAAAAAAGATATACAGAGCCAGCTGATTGTGCCATTAAAATTGGTAGGTCACATGAGGTAATTTGTCCAAAGCATCTTTGAGTTCTGCATATTTGTATCCGTAAGTCAACTGCATAAACCAGAGGGGGGGGGGAGGGGAGGAAGGGAGTAGGAACCGTCACAGACTCGCTTCCCTTCTGCAAGATAACATGACACTGAGTTTCTCTGAGTTTCACTTTCTGACAAACTCCAGCTGGCACTGAGTAAGTTCCATTCCCCGCAGTACAACCCTTGTGTGCGTGCATGTGTGCGCATGTGCATGTGTGTGCATGCGTGTGGCATTGTCTCCTGCTGAGTGTCTGTGCTCAGGGGCATTCTCATCCCACTCTCTGTGTTTGGTTGCAGGGTGGAGACGCACCCAGCTCTATGCAGGTACTGTACATGCCTGGTATTTGATCTTTGAGACCTACCACCCCCTCCTTGCCCTGCACAGAGCATGTGAAACTCAACGGGCTAGAAACAGCAGTGTCACGGGGGGAGAAGGAGGGTATGTCTACACTGCCACCCTAGTTCAAACTAGGGTGGCTAATGTAGGCATTTGAAGTTGCAAATGAAGCCCGGGATTTAAATATCCAGGGCTTCATTTGCATCTTGCTGGGCGCCACCATTTTTAAATCCCCCTTAGTGCGGACTCCGTGCCCACGGCTACACGCAGCATGGAGTAGGTAGTTCGAATTAGGCTCTCTAATTCGAACTACCGGTACACCTCGTTCCACGAGGAGGGTTATATTTTATTTTAGATCAGAAGTGAAGTCAATCCCAAGTCCTCCAGATTTCTTTCTTTAGTTAATATCTGCATACATGCTCTTCCTTTCCAGTATCCTGACTTCTGCCATTTCTCTCTCTCTCACCCTGTTGGCATACGCAAGGCAAGCTCTGGGAGAGCAAAAGGAAGTATACCACCAAGGCAGGACAGCGGGTTCACTATAAGGGTATGTCTACACTACAAAGTTAATTCGAACTAACAGCTGTTAGTTCAAATTAACTTTAATAGCATCTATACATACAAACCGCTAGTTCGAATTTAAATCGAACTAGCAGAGCGCTTAATTCAAACTAGGTAAACCTCATTCTATGAGGACTAATGCCTAGTTCGAATTAAGTAGTTCGAATTAAGGGCTGTGTAGCCACTTAATTTGAACTAGTTGGAGGCTAGCCCTTCCCAGCTTGCTCTGGTGGCCACTCTGGGTCAAACCAGGGAAACTCTTCTGCCCCCCTCCTGGCCCTGGAGCCCTTAAAGGGGCACAGTCTGGCTATGGTGCTTGTGCCAGTTGCAAGCCTGCCAGCACCCAGCCAGCAGACCCTGCTCCTGGCACAAGATGAGCCAGCCACCCGCTGCCACCCAGCCCTCCGCCTCTTCCCAGGACCAGGCTGGTAGCCCCCCTATCCTGGCAGGTGGAAAAACCTTTTGTTCCCTGTCTCATATTTTTACAAACACTGCAAATGTCTCCCCACCAACTGGAGTATTTTTTTCCTGCTGTCTGTGCCCCTTTCCCTTTAGCCCTTCTCTTGGCCCTGCAGCCGGATGTGTGACCTCCACCCATGCTGTCAGTTTGGCTCCTGTACAGACTTTTCCTTCCTTCCAATTTCATGCATCAACTTCCCTCCATGAAGAAACTTAGGGGTAGGGATCTTTTTCTGGGTCAGAGGCCACTGACAGAAAAATCAGCTAGGGTCTACATACCACTGAGAGAAAAAAAACCCTCAGGCTACGTCTACACTGGTGCAATCTTGCGCAAGAGCTATGCAAATGAGGCTAAGAGTGGAATACTGCTGAGCCGCATTTGTATCTCTAATGAGCCGCCATTTTTGTGGAAGAGGCTCTTGCGCAATAAGCTGTCTACACTGCCCCTTCTTGCGCAAGAAAAACCCTCTTGCGCAATGCCATTATTCCTGAAAATAATCAGCGTAACAGCACTGTGCAAGAGGGTTTTTCTTGCGCAAGAAGGGGCAGTGTAGACAGCTCCTTCTTGCACAAGAGCCTCTTCCACAAAATGGCAGCTCATTAGATATGCAAATGAGGCTCAGCAATATTCCACGCTAAGCCTCATTTGCATAGCTCTGGCGCAAGATCGCGCCAGTGTAGATATAGCCTCAGTGAGGCAGCCTCTGACATTCCCCACACACCAGGGCTGTGTCTACATTGGCACCCTTTTCCGGAAAAGGGATGCTAATGAGACAAGTCGGAATTACAAATGCCACGGGGGATTTAAATATCCCCCCACGGCATTTGCATGAACATGGCTGCCGCTTTTTTTCCGGCTCGGGGCTTTGCCAGAGAAAAGCACCAGTCTAGACGGGATCTTTCGGAAAATAAAGCCTTTTCCGGAAGATCCCTTATTCCTCTTAAAATCAGGCAGGGCTGTGGCCCTGTGCAGCAGGGGCTGTCTCTGACCCCGTGCATCCCGCCCTTTAGGGAGGCGCCGCCCTGGCCAGGCCCGGGGGGGGGGGACATTGCGCCAGTCAGATCCCAGCCCTGGGCGGGGCCTTGAGATGCGCCTCCAGCCCGGGAACGGGAAACACCCGCCTCTGCCCACGGGCCGGTTTTGCAAACACCGCGGGCAGCTTGACCCGCGCGGCTGCGGCGTGGCCCGGCCGGTCGGAGCGAAGCTCTGGCGCTGGCCCTCCACGGGAGTTAGACCCGCTGCGCATGCGCAGTCCGACCCCCCCCATTCCGCACCACTCCGGCCGGATTGTCAGTGCGTCTAACCCCCCCTCCCCCCGCGGTCAGTCGCGGCCCCTGCCTGTCCCACTGGTCGGAGCCCGCCGCAGCGTCTGACCCCGCGCGAGTAGAGGGAGGCGGGAGCGCCCGCAGCGGTTACTGCGCATGCGCCCTGAGGGAGCCCTTTGTGCAGTTACTGGCTGCGCCGCTGCTCCCGGGAAGGGCGGGGGAGGGGCAGGAGGAATCGGAGGAGCCGAGGTGAGGAGCGGGGGCGCAGGTGACATCTCAGCCGGGGGGCTGCGTCTCGCCCAGAGCTTCCATCCATGAGCGCCCCCCCCCTCCCGAGGTCGGGGTGTTGCTCACGCGCCGGGGCGGGGGGTCGCGGGGCCGGACGCGGGAGGCGGGAGGCGGGGCCGGACTCGCTCGTTTCCCGGGGAACCGGACACGCGGAGACTCGCTGCGGCGGGAATTGTCCGGGGCCGTCGCGGAGCCTGCTGGTGCCTCCGCCCCCCCGCCTCTGCCCGGCTCCCGCCAGCGGAGCGTGACCCCGCGCACACGGGCCGAGGTGATGGAGCTTTTCCAAGAGCGCAGAGAAAGTTAGAATTTGGGAAAGGACTAAAGAATCCCCGACTCTCGGGTCTGTGCTCACCTCACTCGATCACACCCCATCTAGGTCCTGGAAGAAGTTTTTACTCAATTTTTGGCATTTGGTAGTATTTTGGCTGCTTGGCAGACCTTTTCAACAAAGAACAGTGATCGTGTTTCTGTTGCAGCTATTCTACTGTAAGTATTTACAAAAACAAACAAAAAACCCCAACCAACGTTAAAAACAAAGCAGTGAGTGAAATTTCTTTGAAAAAGTTGCAGAGAGCTGTTTGTTTTACCTGTTACTATAAGAAGCTAACAACAATTTGTTGGGGGGGAGGGGAGGCGAGGTGAAGAAGTCTTGGGGGGGATCCCAAAATCTCTGAGGATCTCAGGGTTTTTTTTAGTGTTGATTGTGTATTGAAATATGTAATGGCAGTAAAATAAAACAAAAAGATTTATTTTTAAAGAAGATGCTTTATAGACACTTATATCATCTCCTCATACTCCAGTGTGTTATAGCATGTCCAGCTGTATCATTTTGCGTCCTGTATATCTTGGGAAATTATTTAAAAGATATTTTGGAACTGCTACCAAAATATTAATCTGAGTGCATATGAAAATTAAGTTAAAAATGGTAAAGATCAGTTTCTGTGCCTACACCATCTATAATCTATTATGTGAGCATTTATCTTCAACAATGTATTTTAAACCCTACATTTTCTGTAGACTATATGGTGCTGGACGATATTGTGCATGTCTCCAAATTAAAAAGGACTGGGAAAATATTTCTCTTTAGTGATATAATAGTTGATAGTGGATTTTAACTGAATTTTATTATGGAGTTTTTGCTTTATGTAACTGAAAACTGACAATTTTGCTGCATGTCAGAAACAAAAGGGAACACTTCAGCTCCCTTCTGATGCCTTTATTTGCCTTCTGTACTTACACTTCCCTTTTAGTAATTTACATAGATATTAAAGTGAAAACAATTGCATAGATGGAGAAAATAATTCAAATTAATCTAAAAATGGAAAATAACCTGTTTAATATGGTACATATTTCTAGAAGTTAATGCAAAAACAAGGGAATGCAAATATGTACATGTGTATATAGACAAAAACAACAGTGCTATGTTTCTTGTGGCAGAAGGGGTGAAATAATGTCTGACTGAAAATAGAGAAGTGCCTTCAGCAAGAGTTTAATCTAACCCCTTTGTAACTAGAGCTGGGCCAGGGTAAGCCATGTAGCGGCTGTCAGAGCTAGACCAAGGCCACAGTGCGGCTGTTCCTAGTGCAGTGGTCTCCAACCTTTTCACACTCAAGATCACTTTTTAAATGACAGAACAAGATCTACCGCCTCGCCCCTTCCTTGAAGCTCTGCCCTCTCTATTCTTCTCCTCTCCATCACTTGCTATCCCCAACCCTTATACCGCTGCTTTTTTTCCCCCAATTCTTCTGTAGGAAGAGGTTTTTCCAACATTTGGCCTGTCTAGACTGGACCAAATGTCAGAAAACCCCCTTTTTTTCTAAGTCCCCTTATTCCTTGTGGAAAGAGGAATATAGAGGTGACCGAAAGATCATGTTTGCTCTTCCACTAAAAGAAGTGGAAGAACAAATGCATCCCTGGATGCAGAAGAGGTTTTTCTGGGATATCTCCGGAATCCTGAAAAACTCCTGCAGTCTAGCTGAAACCTTGCTGGGTTGAGACAGGATGTGTAGGCTCTGGGGTGGGAATGAGGGATTTGGGCATGGGAAGGGGTGAGAGGTGCAAGCTCTGAGAGGAAATCTGGATGCAGGAGAAGGTGGATAAGGGGACACTGGCTCGGGGAGAGGGCGCCAGGCCGGGCAGTGTTGGGGTCAGGTGTAGGGTTAGGGTACTAAGCAAGCCACAGACTTCTGGATGTGAGGGCTCAGGAATTTGGGTTGGGGTATGTGAGGGGCTCAGGGCAGGGGGTCCCAGTGTATAACAGGCTCCGATGTAGTGTCTGGGGGAAAAGGGAGCGCAGGAGTGTTATGATGCTGTGGCCAGATGGGTTCTTAGCTCCAATCGGGGGTTTGTTGGCCAGGCTTCATTTTTAAATAAAATACTGTGGCAAACAAAAAGTTTCTGCATTGTCTTTATTTCTGAGAAGGGCAGGGAACCTGTCTTGAGTCAGAGGTCACTGACCCAAGAAAAGTTAGTTGGGGCCACACAAGTGAGATGCAAAAAAACCCTCCTCCACCCTCCAACCCCCTCCAAGCTTCACTTAATGTGGCCCCAACTGTGTTGGTGGGAACAGGGGACATAGTACTGGGGAAGGGTGCTAGTGGGTGCTTTGGCAGGGGACAGGGTGCCAGTGGGGACAGAGTTCTGTAGCTGGGGACAGGGGAATGGGGACAGAGTTCTGTGGTTAGGGAGAGGGAACTGGGCAGTGGGGAGTGGGAACAGGAGGCAGGGGGGGCAATGGAGGCAGAGAGTCCCCTGCATCTGCCTCCTTCCAGGATTCCCTCACCTCCCGCCACAGGAAGCCAGCATGTGCCTCCTTGGGGCCCAACTTACACTCCCCCCCCCCCCCGGCGCAGGGAAACCCCGTGTGTGTGCCTGCCCCGGGGCCGACCCCCCTCCTCCCCTCCGGCGCAGGGAAGCCCCACGTGCGCGCCTGCCCCAGGACCAAACACACACACACACACACACACACACCCCTGGTGCAGGGAAACCCCGCGTGCACCTGCCCCGGGGCCAACCTCCCCCCCGCCGCGCAGGGAAGCCCCACGCGCACGCCTGTCCCGGGTCTGATCTGCCCCCCCCAGCGCAGGGAAGCCCCGTGCGCACACCTGCCCCGAGGCCAACCCCCCCCATGCAAGGAAGCCCCACACATGCCTGCCCCAGGACTGACTCACCCCTCCTGTGTGGTGCAGGGAGACGATGCTCCCTCCCACAGTACATCCAGCAGAGCAGCTAGCGCACTTTTGGAATCGCCGGAAATGGCGCTAAGCTGCAGGACTTCTGTCTATCCCCGGGAAGCTGACACTACCTCCATTTTCACTTGAGGTAGGTAGTGGGGCTTCTCGGGGGTGGGAGGGAAATGGGGGCGGGGCGGGGCGGACAGGATGCCATCGACCTGTTTGTGACCGCGGTCCTAGTGGGACAGCTGTACCACTGTACCACTGCTCCAAGACATGGGGCAGCCATCTGCCATGTGGCCCTGCCCCAGGAGCAGCTGAGCAACCACCATGGGTGGGGATGGGGCAAATCTGTGCAAGGGGAAAACTGACTGTAGGAGTGGATCACACATCTGGCTGCAGGGACAGGAGAGGGGGCAAGGTGCAAAATCAGTACAGGTGGGGGGAAGGTTAGAACAGGATCTGGGCCTATAGCTAGTAGCAGAGGGAAAACCCCAGGAACAGAGGGGCAGAGGTGATGGGGACAGGGAGCCCTCTACATTGCTGGTAAAAATGAGGTATGGGGGCAGATATGGTGAGTTTCCCATTTCCTGGATGGGGCATTTCAGGGCCTGCTTCCCAGGGCTGTGATCTGAATGGCACAATCTTACCCAGGGACTAGACAAGACAGCTTTTCCTTGCCTGATAAGATGGATTCGCCTGTTAAATTGGACTTGATGCCATGAAATATTTTAGATAAAGCCCCTTCCAAACCCTGTAATGGCCAGACCTGCTCTTGGGGTCTAAAAGACTCCCTGATGGGTTTCTGTGTCTGCTTAAAAGGAGTTTGTAAATGTATCCTATGTGGGGATTGTAGAAGGTTGGCTACTTTAAAATCTATTATTGAATGTCCAGGGATGTTAAAACATTCCCTAGTCTAGTGGGTTTGTGTGCATTACTCCCAGGATGTTCAATAATGGATTTAAAAGTAGCCATCCTTCTACAAAATAATTGTATCATAATTTCATCATCTGATTAGAAAGGGAGATATCTGAACTGGTTTGTTTACAAGTTCAATACTATAACACTGATTCAGATGTGAAGTTAAACATTATTATTAGCAGTATGATACTGATTTTGAAGTTAGCAGTACTATTTTGCTGTAACTGGCATTTGCATCTGATTGTCTCATTGGCATGTACATACCTCATTTTTACAATGTGATGGAATAGCAATTAAAACATTTCAAACTAAAGGAATTAACGTAGGATTTTTACCCCCATTTCCCATTATTCCATTACTTTATGAAGGGTTTGTTTCCATGACATGACATTAAAGTTATGACGTCAAAGCTCGCAAGTTACAGCACCTTAAATCTGACAGATTTCAATGGTCACTCTGCTCAGTTTAAATATACTGTTGCTTAAAAAATAGGGTGAAAGGGTGAAAGCTTCCACTGTATAGCTGTGTCTAGATTATATCCCTCTTTCGACAGATGGATGTAAATTAGACACTTTGAAATTGCAAATGAAGTGGGGATTTAAATATCCCATGTTTCATTTGCATAATCGAAAATGATTAGCCTCTGAATCAAATAACTGAAGAACTGGTGAATTCTCCATCTACTGATGTCTTCAAAGCAAAACTTGATGACTTTCTAGAAAATATTCTCTGGGGGAATAAACATTTGTGTTGGGGTAATGGGATTACATATAATGGCTTGTGACACACATGAAACCAGAGTGTCATCTAATGATTCCCCACCCCATCCTGTGAAACTTAGGATCTTATCCTATAAATTTTCAGCAGGTGTGTTTAATTTAAAATATTTGAATGGTCACCTTGACTTCACTAAATCTGTTCTTGAGAGGTTTTATAAAGTATCTCAGTCTATTGAGTCCTGATGAGGGCCTAGGCTTGTGCTACAAACAAATGGAAGAAGATTAAGGGCTTTAAATATAGGAGCCTAAATTTAGATACATGAATTCATATTCAGGCAGGTGAATCTGTGGCTTTTTTAAAATCAGAAACACTTAGAATCGAGTCCCATTGTTTCAGGTGCAGTTATGTTGAAACTCATTTCATTGACATAAATGAATATGGATTTGGGATCTAACTTGTGTGCATTGTTTATTGAATATCTAGACTCAAGCATTTTCCCACAATGGCAGAGTCTGGCATGTGTGTCACCAGGGACAGATTCTGTGAAGAATGGGGGTGTGGAAAGAATTTCTGAAATGTCTCCAATTTCTGAAATGTCCCTTTCTGAAATGTCTCCAATTGCCCTTTTCCCCTTTCCAGGCTGCAGAACACCCATGTCTTGCTCCAGTGCGGCCCATGGCCTGCAGAGCCAGGGAAAGAAAATGGCTGTGGCAGAGCCGGTGACCTTCGAGGAGGTGGCTGTGTATTTCTCTGAGGAGGAATGGGCTCTGCTGAACCCAGGTCAGAGAGCCCTCTACAGGGATGTGATGCAGGAGAATTATGAGGCTGTGAACTGGCTGGGTAAGGATTCCTGTCCTCTTGGGTGTCAGAAGCTGGGTGGGCTCTAAGGCAGCTGGATTGGATTTGTTTCAGGGTCCCTCATTGCCCCCTGCTTCCCAATGGCAGGAGTATCAGCCCCAATAATCCTGGCTCATGTGTGAGAGACTGTCCCCTCCACAACCCCTCGCATGGGGAGCAGGTTCAGGGACATAACAGTGGTGCTGCTCTTCCCACAGCTAAGTCTCAATGTACTTCCCCACTATCTTGCCCATGTGGTGCCTTGGCCGGGGGTGTCAGTGGAAGGGCCCAGGCAGGATGTCAGGGTCCAGAGTTGTGGGTCTGGGTGCAGCTGCTGTTAGTGCCTGCAGGGTACTCCTCGTGCCAATGTGCTGAGCCCCTGGATGGAGAGGGCAGTTCCCAGAGTCCTTACTTGCCTGTGGCTGATCTCTGACATGCTCGTTCCTGCAAGTGAGAGGGGCTGTATGCTGGGCTAAGGGAGGCAGTTTGTGTTCCACAAGCATTCTGCAGGGAGTAGCTCTGTAGTAGATAAACATGAAGTAAATTCATTTTGCATTTCAGGCACTGCAGTTGGTGTTAGAGACTTGTGTTCAATTCCCTGATATGCCACAGACTTCCCATGTGACCTTGGTCAAGTCACTTACACTGCACATGCCCCAGTCCTCTGACTCTGCAATAGCTGTTTATAGTAAGTCCCTGTTTTACAGGGCTGGGGAGGGATAAATACATTAAATAGGGGAGATGCTCAGCTCCATATAAACACCCTGGTAGCACAGTGGGGTCTTGGTTTACACTGGGGATCCCAGGTGCGGCTGTGACTGATAATCTGCACATCCCATAGCGGCTGCAGTGCCGTATGAATTGTTGCTGGCTCCACAGAGCGTCGTTACAGATGCTCAGTGTGGCTCTTTCCAGAGCTCTGATGCCAGCTGCACTTGTTGCTATAGAAGGACACAGGATCCATTTGTGGGCTAAGGTGCTCAGCCAGGTTTATTGTTAAATGAGTCAAGTGCTGTGTCCCAGCTCCTCGGGCACAGGTACAGTGAGATGTGTCCTACCCCAACAATGGTACTGACTAAGTCAGCAATCAGAATGCTGCGCCCCTCAGCCAGCACGAACATGCCCCTTCTGTGAATTCCCCTTTCATACATTGACACAAACAAGGTGAATATTGTGCTTCACATGGTGCTCCCCTCTCCCCCCCCATTATCCTTGTACTTGCTCACTGGAACAAAACATCCTTATCCCCTCATTCTCCCCTGATTTACATGGGGATCTGTGTGCTCTTCTGCCATCTCTTAGGAACATATATTTGCAGTTACTGCAGAGATTGGTGTGTGTTGTATCCTCTTTCCCTGTCTGGAATGTGCTGACCTGATTAGCTGGTACCTAATGCGCTACCATTCTGCCAAGGCCTGGCCTGTTCTGTTTCCCAGCCATTGGTTAATACTGTTCTGCCGAGGGCTCTAGCAAGTCCTCCATTCCCAACCTTCTTGTCTTTTTATGGGAGGATGGGTGCACATCATTCCGGAAAAGCACGAACAGAAAATAAGCACCGGGTTAAACACTGTTTCTTGACCATTTTGCTTTACCCATCCAGACATTCATACCCCTTGTGTCCAGTGGACTCCATGTTGTTTCATACATCCTGTGGTCAGGTTTTCTCATCAAGTTATTTTCAGTTATTCTTTGTCAGGATTGAGTATTGCTGATTGGACACTGAACAAGATGGTTTGGAATAACATGTGGTTGAAGATGTAATCCTACTGACCCAAGTCCCAGAATACACCTCCTACCATGCCCTTGGTGGGACTACTTTACTATAGTGAGAAGGATGTTGATAAGAAGGCCTGAAGACTTGTGGGGCCTTATGTGGGCAGTGAGTAAATACAAATGTGAAGGCAAAAATGCAGGAAACCTGGCACATTCCAGATACAGACAGGTCTGAGCCCTAGGTCTCCCTCTTGCCCAGAACAAACAAGTGCCAGGGAAGGCTGAAAATGGAGTCAGCAACATGCCCGTGCTCCATGACAGAGCCCAGCCAACTGTAATTCCTGCTGGGGTGGGGAATGAAGACAGAACACAGGCTGGACCCCCACAGCACCTCATCCTGAAGAGGAGGCAGCATGTCTAGCCAGTGTGTAACTGGGCAGAACATGAGTCCAAGGGAATGACTAGGAGCAATGTGAATGTGCAGAGCTTCTCTGAGGATGGGATGAAGGTTCTCAGTATGAGTCAGGTAAAATGTGATGTTCAGAGCAATGAGTGGGAACTGATGCGGCAGGAGCCTGACATCAAGCGCTAAGCAAACCAGCTGATAGGGGCAGGTGGGGAACTCCTTGCCTAAGAAGAGCCACAAAGGCAGGGGACAGGGCAGCCTTTACCTCCTGGAGTACATCATAGATGATATGTTGTGTCTGCAGTGCTATACACTGGGCAAGAATAGGAGGGTCCATTCAGTCCCATCATCCATATTCCAGAAGGCCACTGACTTTGGTGACACCAGCCAAGACAAGCCTCTGGGGGCCCTGAGGAACCTCCACCACTTGTGCCACAATAAAGGGGTTGTGCAAGAGGAGTTCAGGCAGGAGGTTTCCTCTCTCAGAGCAGATCTGGTAGCAGAGAGCAGCTTTCAGGAGCTGAAGAGATATAATCCTAGGGCTGGAAGAGACCTCAAGAGATCGAGTCCAGCCCCCTGCCCAAGGCAGGACCAATCCCAACTAAATCAACCCAGCCAGGGCTTTGTCAAGCCGAGACTTAAAAACCTCTAGGGATGGAGATTCCACCACTCCCTAGGTAACCCATTCCTGTACTTCACCACCCTCCTAGTGAAATAGATTTTCCTAATGTCCAACCTAGACCTCCCTCTCTCTAACTTGAGACCATTGCTCCTTCGCTCTGCCATCCGTCACTACTGAGAACAGCCTCTTTGGAACCTCCCTTCAGGAAGTTGAAAGCTGCTATCAAATCCCCCTCACTCTTCTCTTCTACGGACTAAATAAGCCCAAATCTCTCTG
This sequence comes from Pelodiscus sinensis, assembly GCF_049634645.1. Taxonomy (NCBI): domain Eukaryota; kingdom Metazoa; phylum Chordata; order Testudines; family Trionychidae; genus Pelodiscus; species Pelodiscus sinensis. Next base: position 103,228 of record NC_134741.1, read on the forward strand.
CCTCTCCTCATAGGTCATGTGCTCCAGCCCCCTAATCATTTTGGTTGCCCTCTGCTGGATCCTCTCCAAAGCGTCCACATCCTTCCTATAGTGGGGGCCGAGAGCTGGACACAGTACTCCAGATGTGGCCACACCAGAGCCGAATAAAGGGGAATAATCACTTCTCTAAATCTGCTGGCAGTGCTCCTCCTAATGCAACCTAATATGCCATTTGCCTTCTTAGCTACAAGTGCACACTGTTGACTCAAATCCAGCTTCTCATCCACTGTAATCCCCAGGTACTTTTCTGCAGAACTGCAGTTTAGCCATTCGGTCCCCAGCCTGTAACATGCTTGGGATTCTTCTGTCCCACGTGCAGGACTCTACACTTGTCCTTGTTGAACCTCATCAGATTTCTTTTGGCTCAATCCTCTAATTTGTCCAGGTCACTCTGGACTCTATCCCTGCTCTCCAACATATCTACCTTTCCCCCTACCTTAGTGTTATCCGCAAACTTGCTGAGAGTGTAATCCATCCCCTCATCCAGGTCATTAATAAAGATGTTGGACAAAACTGGTCCTAGAACCAATCCTTGGTGCACTCTGCTAGAAACCAATTGCCAACCTGACATCAAGCTGTTAATCGCTACTCATTGGGCTCAACAGTCTAGACAGCTTTCTGTCCACCTGACAGTCCATTTATCCAATCCATACTCCCTTAACCTGCTGGCAAGAATATTGTGGGAGACCGTATCAAAAGCTTTGCTAAAGTCAAGGTACATCACATCCACCAACTTATCCACAGAGCCAGTTACTTCATCATAGAAGTGAAATAGATTAGTCAGGCATGACTTACCCTTTGTGAATCCATGTAGATTATTCCTGATCACTTTCTCCTCTTCCAAGTGCTTGCAAATGGATTCCTTGAGGATCCCCTCTATGATTTTTCTGGGGACTGAGATAAGGCTGACTGATCTGTAGTTTCCTGGATTGTCCTTCTTCCCTTTTTTGAAGATGGGCACTACATTTGCCTTTTTCCAATCATCCGGGATCTCTCCCAGTCTCCTCGATTTTTTTAAAGATAATGGCCAAACACTCTGTAGTGACATTTACCTCAATACCCTTGGATTCATTAAATCTGGGCCCATGGATTTGTGTATGTCTAGCTTTTCTAAATAGTTCTTAACCTGTTCTTTCTCTACCGAGGGCTGCCCACCTCCTTCCCATACTGCGTTACCTAGTGTAGTTAGTCTGGGAGCTGACCTTGTCTAAAGACAGAGGCAAAGAACGCATTAAGCACTTGAGCTTTTCTCACACTCTCTGTCATTAGGTTACCTCCCTCATCCAGTAAGGGCCCCACACCCTCCCTGATTACCCTTTTATTGCTAACATTTCTTGTTACCCTTCACATCCCTTGCTAGCTTCAATTCCAATTGTGCTTTCCCCTTCCTGATTACTCCCCTGCATTCTTAATAATATATTTATACTCCTCCCTAATCATCTGTCCAAGTTTCCACTTCTTGTAGGCTTCCATTTTGTATTTAAGCTCACCAAGGATTTCCCTGGTAAGCGAATCTGGTCGCCTACCATGTTTGCTTTTTTTATTGCGCATCGGGATGGTTTCTTTCTGTGCCTTTAATAAGGCTTTTTGAAAATTCTGCCAGCTCTCATGGACTCTTTTCCCCTTCATGTTAGCATCCCAGGGAATCCTGCCCATCAGTTCTCTGAGGAAGTCAGTCTGCTTTTCTGAAGTCCAGGGTCTGTATTTTGCTACTTTCCTTTCTTTCTTTTGTCAGGATCCTGAAATCTACCATCTCATGATCACTGCTTCCCAGCTTGCCACCCACTTCTACTTCCCCCAGTAGTTCCTCCCTGTTTGTGAGCAGCAGGTCAAGCTGCACATGGCCCCTGGTTGGTTCATTCAGCACTTGTACCAAGAAGTTATTCCCAACATTCTCCAAAAACTTCCTGGATTGTCTGTGTACTGCTGTATTGGTCTCCCAACAGATGTCAGGGTGATTAAAGTCCCCCATGAGAACCAGGGCCTGTGATCTGGAAGCTTCTCTTAGTTGTCTGAAGAAAGCCTCGTCTACCTCATCTACCCGATCCAGTGGTCTATAGCAGACACCAACCACAACAATCCTCCCTGTTGATTCCACCTCTAAATTTAACCCATAGACTCTCAACAGTCTTTTCTCCCTCTAAGTACTGGAGCTCCAAGCAATCATACTGCTCTCTTACATACAATACAACTCCTCCTCCTTTTCTCCCCTTTCTGTTCTTCCTGAACAGTTTATACCCTTCTATGACAATGCTCCAGTCATGCGAGTCATCCCACCAAGTCTCAATCAAATCATAGTTCTTTGACTGGGCCAGGGCTTCTAATTCTTCTGATTTGTTTCCCAGGCTTCTTGCATTCATGTACAAACACATAAGATAACCAGTTGATCGTCCTACAGCAGTCTCTGCAGCTCTGAGATTTTGGAGGAAACATCTCAAAAGGAATACAGCAAGCTGCTGGTCGTCTCAGAAAACTGGGCGGCAGTGAAGATGGACATAGGACCACAAAGCTATCAAAGTGGCCCTGAGAGATTCCTCTATTTGCCCCTCTCCAGTCTGCCACTCCCCATTTATTCCTTATCTTTCTTTCCCTTTCCTTAGAAATCCCTCTGGCCTGCCAGCGGAATGGTGCTTTTGCTGTGTCGGTTGCTTGGGGAGGTTGGGGAATGCAGAGAGCACAGAGCCCTTTGGTGAGTTCATGTCAAGCTGCTGCTGAGATCAGTGCTGCTCTGTGGGGACACAGAGAGAAGCCCGTGGTGTTTCTGGGTTAGCCTCTGCTAAGCCCTCTTGCTGGGTGGGATCAGTTATTGCCAAGAGCAGCACTAATGCCCTGGGGGGCTGCTGCAGCAGTAGATGTTTTTCCAGGCAGCCGCTCCTTCGCTGGATTGTTCTGTTGCACGGCTGCTCCTTAAGCACCTTCTTTCATCTGGGCATCATTCCCTCTAGTGTGTCTGCCTGCACAGCTGTGCATGAGGGAGTGAAGGGCCACATGCACATGGAAGAAGGTCATGTGATGAGGAAATAGGGTATGGGGGGGGGGTAACTTGGGAACATAGGGGGCTAGTGGCAGGACCAGTCCGTGCAGGATACAACTAACCATGTTGAGAACTTAGCCAGAGTGAGAGGAAGCTCTAGCCAGTTTTGGGTGCCCATGCTGACCACCAGGCTTGCATCCCACAGGGCCGCTCAGAGATTGGTTCATCTGGAGAGAAATGGCTGGTGTAGAAGACTCTCGCCTTCTCTCTCATCTGCTCTAGAGCCATAAGAGCAGCGCTGTCCTCTTCTAGGAGACCAAGGGCTTTCTTCTTTCTTCCTGTTCTCCAAGCACACGAGGAGTAGCCACAAACCATTCCCCCTCATGTGGACAAAAGCAGCACAGTCTCAGTGTTCGTCCAGGACCCAGAGTTCTTCCCATTTCTCCCGGCACTCCCTGCGGAGGCAGAGATGATCAGGATTAGGAGCCACATTCAACCACCATGACTTGACTAGGCAAAAAGACAGCTAGTCCATGAACATGTGCACTCAGCTACTATTGCTGCTAGGTTTAAAAACAGGCCTTGGAGATTCCTCAGCTAGCCAGGCAGGGCAGGTCACTGGTATCCTGGCTCACTCTTTAAGTGCCAGGAGTGCTGGGCAGGTGCAGCTACAGAGCCCTGTTGCTGCCCCTGATCCCCTGGGGTAGTCTCAGCAGATGCCTTTCCTGCTCCTCCCCATCTCTGAGCCTCAACCCTCATCAGGCCAGGCAACCTCCCAGAAGGACTCCACAAAGCCAACCTCCTCCTACAGCAGTGGTCACCAACCAGTAGATCGGGATTTACCAGAAGATTTTAAAGCCGGGGTGGGCAATAATTTCTGCCCAGGGGCCGCTTCAAAATTTTTGAAGAAGCTCCATGCCACCCCGGAAGGGGCAGAGCCTAAACTGGAAGGGGCAGGGCTACCCCACCCTTAGACCATGATTGGTCTGGGGTGGGGGAGCCCCTTTGCCCCCCCCTCCCACTAGGCACCCATACCTTGGAAGAGGCTTGGCACGCTCCCCCACCCTCAAGCCAATCAGGGCCTGGGGAGCGCAGGAAGCCTTCTCTTTGAAGTGCTCTGATTGGCCTGTGGGTGGGGGAGCACGCAAAGCCTCCTCTGCTCTCCTCCCTGCCCAGTGAGCAGCTTCAAAGCACCAATTAAGGCCTGGGGGCAGGGGAGCAGCAGGGCCTCTGTGGGCTGGATCCACCCTGCCTGGCTGGCCAGATTCGGCCTGCAGAGACCTTTTTGCCCACCCCTGTCTTAAAGCCTCTGACAGGTTTGGCCAGGAAGTTATCAGGTGCTGGCACTTCAATTGCCCCTTGTGACATAGTGGGGGAACCTGGCTGGTTTCTATGCTGCTGGCTCTGGGGTAACCCCCACTGGCTGCCGTGGGTACCACAACCCAGCAAAACAGGATGAGTCACTATGCAAACCAGTATGGCCAGACACCCCCCATGGAGAGGAACAAAGGAAGGTGGAATGCTGCCCTGGCTGGGGGGCAGGGCTGGAAGAGAGTTAGTTGGTTGCTGGCTGGGAGCATAGAGGAGACAGCCTAGGGAAAGGGGCTGGAGTTTAGGGGCCCAGTCTCCCCCATCTCAAGGGGGCCTGAGGCATCCTAGCCCAGCTCTGTGACCAGACTACATCTGTGCTGTGCGGTAACCTGGAGAGGCAATAAACTTCCTCTATTCCACCAGCTGGTGCAGTCTGTTTGTGCCATTTCAGGGTGCAGGAGACGGGGGACCCCCAACGCGCCGTCACACCCCTCCCCTGTAGTAATGCTGCTCTTGCCTTGGAGTGGTCCCCCACCCCCAGAGCCTCGTGCTTTGCTCTGCAGGGTGTGTAAGGGAGAAGAGGGAGCCCGCTGACATCAGGGTGTCCCTCCTCCCCCCACTTCTGTACTCTATCTCCACACAGACCGAAGGGAACGGAGGAAGCTTGGCAAAGCAGATTGCTGTCACGCTCACACACTGTGTGTGTTTCTGTCATTCTAACAAACACACGCTGTTTCCCCCCCTCATCTCCTGACCTAACACATTCTTGGGGGTGGTTGTTACTTCTGTTACTTCTTGTAAAGTGGGTTATTTTGGGGGTTTGACTTGTCTGTGCATTTCATAATTTTCATTTCTCTCATGCTTACATTTAATTATTTGAATAATGAGTTTTAAATGCCTAACCTGTCGTGGCTGGAGTAATTATCCCTGTGGGAATTGTGTTCCTGTAAGTGACTGGCATGTTCCTGCAACCCCTGAGAGAGGCAGAGGATGGGGTCTTCACATGCTGTCCGTGCCTGCAGACAACACTCATGCAGCTCCCATTGATCAATAACAGGGAACTGTGGCCAGTAGAAGCTATGGGCTCAGTGCTTGTAGATGAGGGTAACACATGGAGCCATGGAGTCATTGTTATCCATTGCAGCTGCTTTCAGAAGTGGTGCAGGGCCAGGGTAGGAGTAAGCCTGTCTGAACTCCACTGGTCCACCACTCAGCAGCTGTCTCAGTTAAACTATGCCCAGCCAGAGCTTGCTTCCTGAACCCCTGTCCTAGCCCTGAACCTCTTCCTGCACTCAACCACCTGCCCAAACTCCACACATCTGAGTCCCCCTGCACCCAAACTCCTTCCCAGAACTTGCACCCTGAAACCCCTCCTGGACCCCAATCCCCCACCTTTGGCTAAGCCCAGAGCCACTCTGGAGCCACTCCAAACTCCTTGGCCCAAGACTAGAGCCTGTATCCTTATCCCAGCCTTAGTGAAGGTAAGTGAGGATGGGTGAGGAAGAGGAATAGAGTGAGGCCTGAGAGAGGAGTGGAGCAGGGGAGGGGCCTCAGAAGGGGCAGGAAGGGAGTGGGGCAAGGGTATTTGGGTTTGAGGTATATCTTACATTGCACTTCAATTTTGAAAAGTGATCTTTTGGTTAAAAAGGTTGAAGAACACTGTCCTACAGCAGATATATCACACTGGCGTTTGGCGGGCCTCATGCAGCCCAATCGAAATTTTTTACTACCTGCCAGAATATTTTTATAAAAGAATTAAGTGCTGGCTGCCTGGAGCATATGGCCAGGTGCCTACTCTCAGCTGGCTGGGCTGCTCTTCACTGCAGCAACTGCTCATGGCCAGCTGGGCACTCTGCACTGGGCTCTCCAGCAGGTGCTCACAGCCGGTCAGACTGCTCTGCACATGTGCTTCTGGCCAGCTGGGTGCTCCAGCAGGCGCTCACAGCTGGCCGCTGTGCTCACGCTGCTCCAGTGCCTCAGGTGGCAACATCAACTCCAGGACCCAGCTATTAGGTTGGGGGGCCTGGCTCTGTGGGAAGGGGGAGGCATTAGGTTGGGGGGGGCTGGCTTTGGGGGAGGAGGAAAGCATTAGATGCAGAGGCTGGCTCTGGGGGAGGAGAGAGGCGTTAGGTTGGGGGAGCTTGGCTCTGGGGGAGTGGAGGAAGATTGGGTTAGAACGGGGGTATGGGAGTGCCTGGCTCTGGGGGAGAGGAAGGGGTTATTTTGTTAATGTTTTGGTTTTTTACTTATTTATTCCCCAATAAAATAATAAAATGTATATTATTTTGTCAATAAATATAAATTTTTTGCAATTGCATGAATAATTATATCTTGATGCAAAATCTCAAACTTACAAAGTATCTGAAATTTTCCACAGAAGCCTATTCTATTAGATTAACCATGGTCTATACCTGTTTTTATTTCAACAAAACAAGATATGTATCATATATTAAATTTAAAAGTACCTTAAATTTATATTTAAATTAAAAAATATGCAAAATTAATTTAAAAATTATTTAATATGAGCAAATAATTATACACATCAAATTATTGTAATATTGAAAAATATACCTAAAACATAATCTATAAAATAAATAACTACAACTTTCCGACAAAGTACATTTTCTTTGGTGACCCTAAGGTTGCCAGGTGTTGGGTATTGGTGCTTTCTGCCTAGCACCTAATTTTGCTTTTTTTCTCAACACATTTTTTCTTTTTTGATCAAACCATCTGGGAATCCTAGGTGGCCCTGAAAGCTCTCAGTTTTCGTTTGTGCAGCCCTAGGTAGGCTTCGAGTTTGACATGTCTGTTCTACAGAGTATTCTTACAGTGCCAGCAAGCTGGCCTAACCTTATGAGGTAGGCGTGTGTGACGTAGTGGGGGTACCTGGCTGGTTTTCTGGGGCACAGACGACCTGTTCCTTGGTCTCGCCCCGTAGTTGACTCCCTCGGTCGCTCAGCCGAGAACCGGTCTCTGCGCGGTTCCTTTTCTCTCCAGGACTCCCGTTCACACCCGGACTGGCTCTCCGTGAACTCGTCCGCCAGCCTCCCGGCCTCCTGGGGGTTCTCTGGCCTCCGGTCCTTGAGCCACAGCCTCAGTTTGGGTGGGCACGCTTCATAGAACTGCTCCATCAGGACCAGCTTGAGCAGCTCCTCTGCGGTCTGGGCTCTGACTCGAGACACCCACTTGCGGCCGTATTGCGACAGGCGGGAGGCCAGATCCACATAGGTCTCCCGTGGCCCTTTCTGTACCCCCCGGAACTTCTTCCTGTACATCTCGGGGGTCAGCCCGAACTTGTGCAGCAGGGCCTCCTTGACTTGGTTGTAATCCCCTGGCTGTAGGTCCTCCAGCTGACTGAGCACTCCGGCCGCCTCCTGGCTCAGTGCGGGGATGAGCTCCTGCAGCCAGTCAGCTGGGGGAACCCGTTGCAGTCCACAAGCCCTCTCAAAGGCACTGAGGAACCCGTCAATGTCACCCATGTCCTTCAATTGGGCCACCACGAGCCTCTCCAAGCATCTGGTAGTCCTGGGACCCTGGGGCCCATCCGCACTTGGCGCAGCCGGTGCCCCGCCAGTTCTCCGCTCTGCCATGGCCAGCTCATGCTGCCGCTGCCTCTCTCGGTCCTGGCGGTCCCTCTCTCGATCTTGGCGTTCCTTCTCTCGGTCCTGGCGGTCCCTCTCTCGGTCCTCTACTTCCAATTCCTTGATCCGCAGCTGGATCTCCAGCCGCCGTAGCTCCGCTGGGCTGGCCCCTGCCCTAGATGGGCTATGACTTGCAGGCCTCCCGGGAGACGCTGTCTCATCTCTCCGGTGGGTTCCAGCGCTCCTCCCTCTCTCTGAGCCTGACACACTCTCAGGGGGGGTCTGGCTGCTTCCCCTGGGGACAAGATCCTGGCCCTGTGGCCAGCTGGGCAATCAGCTGGGCCTTGGTTGCTTTCTGCGCAGGCAAGCCCCTCTCTCTTCACAGCTCCACCAGCTCTGCCTTCAAGAGTCGGGCGTAGGCCATCTGCGTCCCCTCGGTGCAGACTCACCAGTCTAGTGCTGCAGCGCCCCACGATTCCCAGGAACAGCTTCGCTCTGTCTCCAGCACGCCTGGCTCCAGGGCTCTTGCTTCTACTGCGCCTTGTCGCTCGCCGCTGGAAGCTCCATCCACGGGGTGCAGTGCATCCCACTCCTGACACCAGTGTGACGGCGCGTTGGGGGTCCCCCGTCTCCTGCACCCCGAAATGGCACAAACAGACTGTACCAGCCGGTGGAATAGAGGAAGTTTATTGCCTCTCCAGGATACAGCACAGCACAGATGTAGTCTGGTCACAGAGCTGGGCTAGGATGCCTCAGGCCCCCTTGAGATGAGGGAGACTGGGCCCCTAAACTCCAGCCCCTTTCCCTAGGCTCTCCTCCATGCTCTCAGACAGTAACTAACACTCTTTCAGCCCTGCCCCCGAGCCAGGGCAGCATTCCACCTTCCTTTGTTCCTCTCCATGGGGGGTGTATGGCCCCTGGTTTGCATAGTGACTCATCCTGTTTTGCTGGGTCGTGGTACCCACGGCAGCCAGTGAGGGTTACCCCAGAGCCAGCAGCATAGAAACCAGCCAGGTACCCCCACTACGTCACAGCGTGGGTGTCACTGTTAGGGATGCAATCAAATACAGACACACATTGCAACTTTCTTCCATCAGGTTTGAGCTGTTGATGGACTAAACCGCTGATAAGTGTCTAAACTGCTGATAAGTGTCTAGTTGCTTCCAAAAGATGGTCTCTGTCCTGCAGTTAGAATCATCTCAATAGGATACATCCAGGCTGTGTCTAGACTGGCCACTTTTTCCGGGAAAGCAGCTGCTTTTGTGGAAAAACTTGCCAGCTGTCTACACTGGTCGCTTGAATTTCCGCAAAAGCACTGACGATCTCATGTAAGATTGGTAATAGAAATGTAGCCGTGTTAGACTGGTGTAGCTGAAGCAAAATGCAGGACTATGTAGCACTTTAAAGACTAACAAGATGGTTTATTAGATGATGAGCTTTCGTGGGCAAGACCCACTTCCTCAGATCAAATAGCGGAAGAAAATAGTCACAACCATATATACCAAAGGATACAATTAAAAAAAAATGAACACATATGAAAAGGACAAATCACATTTCAGAACAGAAGGGGAATGCGGGGGGAGGGGAGGAGGAAGGTAAATGTCTGTGAGTTAATGATATTAGAGGTGGGGAAAGGTAGATGTCTGTGAGCTAATGGTATTAGAGGTGATAATTGGGGAAGCTATCTTTGTAATGGGTAAGGTAGTTGGTGTCTTTGTTCAACCCCCCCCCCCCCCCCCCCCCGGAGAGTGTCGAATTTTAGCATGAATGACAGTTCAGAGGATTCCCTTTCAAGTGCAGATTTAAAAGGTTTTTGTAGCAGAATGTAGGTAGTTAAGTTGTTGAGACAGTGTCCTTTCTGGTTGAAATGGCAAGAAACTGTTTTTTCTTTGTGATCCTGTCTGATATCTGTTTTGTGGGCATTGATCCTTTGGCAAAGTGTCTGAGACGTTTGTCCAACGTACATAGCAGACGGACACTTTCGGCACATGATAGCATAAATTATATTTCTGGATGCGCAGGAATATGTTTTCTTGATCTTAAAACTCACTTGGTTAGGTCCAATAATGGTATCAGCAGAGTGAATATGTGGACAAAGCTGGCAATGGGGTTTGTTGCAAGGGAAGGTACCAGGGTTGGTATTAGTGTGGTATGTCCTGTGGTTGTTGGTAAGAATCAAGCAGGCACTTTTGGGCAAAATCTTGCCAGTCTAGACACACCCTGTAAGTGCATTGCAGATAGTGCCAAGCTGTAACAATGATAATATAATTGCATGCAGTGAGTACGAAAGAGAGTGTGTATCTTTGAGAGACACAGAGATGATATTTACCTTCCAACGATGTGTGAGACAGAGAGAGGGTGTGGTGTGGTGTGACTGCTGGCGGGGAAGTTTCTGGGAAACCTCATGCGCTTTTTCTTTAAGACACTGCAAGCTGTCCTGCTTCATCCCTGAGCCCTGTTGTCTCCCCTCCCCTGCACAGATGGGGTCATGAGCAGGGGAAGGACAGTTGTGTGTGCACCCATCTCTGTGTGTGTGCCACAGAGTGTGTATATGTGTGAGTGAGGCTATGTCTAGACTACAAGTTTTTTGGGGAAAAAGGTGTGCAAAATTTGGTCTACACTGGGCCAAATTTTGGAAAAAGCCCTCTCTTTTGGAAGATCCCTTCTTCCTCGTGGTGCGAGGAAGACAGGGCTTCCGAAAGAGCACATCCGCTCTTCCGCAAAAAAAAAAGCAGAAGAGCAGGTGCATTCCGTGGACATGGTGGAGTTTTTCGGGATACCTGGAAAATCGTGCAGTCTAGACATATCCTTATAGACAGACTGTGTGAGCTGGTGGGTGGGGAAATCTCAGGTTCAGCAGGGCCCTACCTCTGTAAGAAAGGAGCTCCCCCTTCAGAGCAGACCTCAGACCATGACAAAGGTCTCCCTGAGCCAGGCTCTGTCCCCTCTGCCCTGCTCTGTGCAGATGGGCACTGGGGGAGAGGGCTGGAGAGTTTGTGTGAGAGAGAAACAGACTGTGAACTGGCTGCTAGGGACATCTCACAAGCAAAGCGCTGCTCTAAGAAAGTCAGGCTGTCACCATTCACACTGAAGCAGCTCGGAGTTCTCTTGATCCAGGCTCTATCCCCCTCTGTCCTGCTCTGTGGAGTTGGGGTAGAGGCACAGGGAACACACTGAGATCTGCACTGACCTCTTACTCTATGTAGCTAGCAGGAGGGTCCCTCCTGGGAGAAGCTGCAGAACAGTGCAAGGTGGGGGATGGGTACCTCAACACATGCTGCTGGCTGTGCGGGCTCTGCTGATCAGCTAGTTGTCGCATGAATCCTGTGCAGCCACATGTGTGCACAGCTTACAGGGAACACAGGTGGAGAGGAACTCATTGTTCCAACCAAAGCCCTCAGCACTGTGAGTTGAAAAGCACAGGGACCAGATGGAGTTGAGTTTCACATGAGCTGGTCACATGCCCTTGCCTGCTCTGATGCCCACTATCTGGTTAAAAAGTCTATGAGAAAGTCAGTTTGGTAGGGATGAGATTTCCATGGCCTGTGAGTTTTGTTGATGGACCATCTCTCTGAATGTTCTGTTCACAGTGTGCTGGCTGGACTGGATGGAAACTACTTTGTGGGTGTTTCCACAGCAGTGACCATATTTGAAATACTGGTGCATGGTCCATGTTCATAACTTGAGGTACAAAAATGATGTCTACATACTGACAGGACACAATCACATCAGAACTTTCCCACTGACATAACATACTTTGCACAAGTTTTGTTGACACTGTTTAACAGTGGTAGCTCAGATGGCCTACATGGTCATATTTTAATCCTGTAACATCACAAGGGGATCTTCCTAGCACTAGATGAAGATCCGAGAAGAGGTCTGGCTGAAGGTGTGAGGAATGCGCCCACAAGATGGGAAAAATGTGAATGGTAGATTCTGTGCAGCTGAGAGGAACAAGAAATGGCAGTCCGGGCTGGCCACAAGAGGAAGGCTGGAAACCACACAAATACGCTGCTGCTGCTGCTGCTGGCAGAGTAGAACCAAGGCAGCAGAAGGGGAGATCAGCTAAAGCAACAGCCACACTCCCTGAAGAAGCAGCAAATCCAAACACCGCCATAGCCAGCCATGGAAGCAGCAGCTATTATGGGCAATGGCAGAGCCCACCTAGCCACAAGCAGTCAGAGGTTAGAAGTGTGGATCATAGGCAGGGTCGAAGCATCCAGCCAAGGATTCACCTCACTGCTCAGGCAACTTCTTCTGTCTCCTTCTGATTGCAGTAGAGCATCTCAGCCAATGAGTAGGGTGAGCCGAGGACCCTAGCCAGGAGCTTTGTGGACAGAGCCCTCAGGTAGCTGAAGCTGGAGAATTGCTGGGTCCTTTCTCTCAGAGTTCTAGTGACCTGCGGTGTGGCCACTGCAGTCTGAAATCTATCTGTGGGCAATGGTGTCAGACCTGCAAACCCTCACTAGAGCTCACCTTTTGAGTAGCTTGTTCCTATCCTGGCCTGCGATGGGTGGGGAAATGGAATGGGCCATGAGGGAGACTTAGTTGTACCCTAGAGCTGTGGTTCTCAACTTTTTGGCCCATGGCCCACACTGCTCAATGCAGACCTTTTGTAGACCACAGGCCAACCATCTATGATGACAAAATGGGTGTAAAAAAAGGATTGGGGGTGTGTGATCTAGATGAGAGCTAGGGTACAGGAGCAGTCTGGGTGAAAGGGGTGTAGGAGTGGGCTGGGAGTGAGGGGTCTAGGAAGGGTGCAGAAGTGGGTTGAGGGCAGTGGTTCTGGAGAGAAGGTTGGGTGCAGGAGTGGGATGGACATGCAGAGTATCAGCGGGAGGGGAGTATGTGAGAGGAATAGGGATATGGGATCTCAGTGGGAAGGTAATGGGAGTCCTTCATCTGGCTCCATGCCTCCCACTGCTCCCAGGTACCGCCCTCACTGCTCTCATTGGCCATAATTCTGGCTAATGGGAGCAGCAGGGAAAGCCTTTAGGTCAGTGGTCTCCAACCTTTTTAACCACAAGATAGCTTTTTCAATTTAAGTGCAATGTAAGATCTACCTCAAACCCAAATACCCTTGCCTGGCTTCCTTCTAACCCCTTCTTTGAGGCCCTGCCCCTGCTCCATCCCCTTTGCCGACGCCACCCCCTGCTCACTCCATTTCCCTTCCTCTCTGAATCTCGTTCACTTTCACCAGGCTGGGGGGTGCCGGCTCTGGTCTTGGGCCAAGAGGTTTGGAGTGTGGGAAGAGAGTGAGGAGGGATGGGTTCTGGAGTGCCCTAGGGGATAGGGCATTTGCTGGGTGGTGTAGGGTTGAGGGCTTAAGTCCCTCCACCCCACCATGAGAGTGGCCAGACACCCAACACTAGCTCCCTCAGGGATGCACCTGGCTCCCACATTAGGAAGGCAAGATAAGGGACCCTCTGATGGAATGGAGATGAGGTGGGTTCTGGAGTGGCCTAGGGGACTGAGGCATTCCCCTGGGGAGTGCAGGGTGGTGGGTTCAAGTCCCACCAACCCTGGGAGCACTGGGACAGCCAGCAGCAGTCAAGGCAGACCCCCACCACCACCAACCAAAGCACCTGGTGTGCACCATCCCTCCACATCCACAACAAGCCCTGACCCTATAGTCTCCACTGGCCCCAGTGCTCTACTACAGATCAAAGGGAGCTGCAGGAGCAGTCCCTGCACGCAAGGACAGCACATGGGGGCTGCAGGGATATGCCAGCCACTTCCAGGACCACAACCACCATCAGGACAATTACTCTGGACATGACAGGTTGGGCTTTTTAGAGCTCACTTCTCAAAGAATTAATTTTAAGCATAAAAGAAATGCATGTTAGGAAATACGCACAAAACTAAAAACTAAAAACCCACTTTGCAAACAGTAAAAGTAGGACTAATACCCAATGTACGTGTTGGGTCAGGACAGTGTGTGTTTGTGAGACTGACAGACACGCACAGTGTGTGAGTGAGAGAGATTTGCATTGCCAAGCTCCCGCCATGCCCTTCTCTCTGTATGCAGACAGGGTACAGGAGTGGAGGGAGGAAGGAGACCCTGACATCGGCACCTCCTCTCTCCTCCCATCCCACACCCTGCACTGCAAGCAGGAGGTTCTCAAGGGACAGCTCCAAGGCAGAGGGCAGGAGCAGCATGACAGTGGGTGGAAGAGCAACTGAAGTGCCAGCACTTGATAGCTTCCTGGCCAAACCAGTCAGGATCACCAGTCAGAGGCTCCAAGATTTCCCGGTAGATCCTGATCTGCTGGTTGGTGACCACTGCTTTAGGTGTTTTCCAGCCAGAGAAAGGGGGAGTGGCAGCACATGGAGCCATTTCCTTCTCCCTCAAGTCATATTCGGCCCGCAAGGCTTGCTCTCCTCCCATCCCCTGTAGTGGGAAGCTGGTGCTGGCACTCCAGCCTTGGGGGTAGGAGCTAGGAGCCATAGTGCCAGCACTAGCTTCACACTGGAGGTTGGGAGGCAAGTCCCAAGCCTTCAGCCCACCTTCAAGATTGTTGCAGACCACTAGTGGTCCATGGACCACACTTTGAGGACCACTGCTCTACGGGGTGCAGCAGAGCACTCAGTTACCCCAGAGAATAAGCTGGGCCATTCCTCAGGCAGGGGAAGGAATCTTTACCACAGGTAAGTATGTCCTTGGATCTTGTACTATTCAGAATCCAATCTCTGCCAGGTGGGGAAGGAACCTTTCTGGGTTGGTGACTCATATCCTGGGTCTGGAAGCAGTAATGGCAGGGACCTCAGGGACCAGCACTTGGTTAATTACTCCCCAAGCAGGTTTTCCAGTCTCCAAAGCTCATGCAACTGTTACTCCAGAGACTCAGGTAATCAATTAATATGTGACTAATTGGGAAATTTAAGGATGTTAGGGTGTCTCTGCACAGAAGAACAAATCTGGCCTGGTGCTGCATATCTCTATCACCGCTGGATTGTTGTCACAAATCAGACAAATACAAGTTTAGGGCCAAATCATGCATTTGAAGAGGGTAAAGCACAATAGCAACAAATAACAGAAACGATCCCACCCTATTCCTAGAAGAAAAAGAAGATAGATAGATCCCTGACACAAAAGGTATACGTTACAATAGGAAGCAGTGATTGAGGCCTGCGACCTACAACCTCATGGCTAGTTTAAAGCCATGAGGAAGGACAGCAGGGAGATCCCCCCAAGGAGTTGATCCGACTGGACCGGCACATCTGGAGCCGATGGATCCATGCTTTCGTCGTGGTACGGTTCCTCTGGGCAAGGCTCCTACCAGTCCTTCGACTTCATAGATCCATCCAGTGGTTAAGATTAAGGATGAATAAAAGAGTCCAAGTCCTTTTGGCACCGGCCAATAATCCAATGTGTGGAGCATTCTCACACACACAGTGGCTGCCGCACCAAGGCCTAGCCTCACCAATCTTAATCCAGTATCCACAGATAACAAATTGGTGGATCGTCACGGGAAAACAATAACCTACACATGTACGGATAGACAGACAGACGAACTTGAGTTTCCCTCAGAGCACAGCTTATAAACCCTCTGAGGCAGGAAAACAGAGATAGCAAACGGGGTGCAAAACAAAAGGGTGGTGTGCAGAATCATGGGACAGTGTGCACCTGCATACTGCATGCACAACATAAAGAGGGTTGGGTGCATAGGTAGGAGAGGGGTGCAAAAGCATTAGAGAGGAGTGTAAAGGCTATTTTGGTGGAAAAAGCCTGTACAGGAGGGATATTAAAATGGAACCCAAGCAAACTCCATATTGAATTCTTATCTATGGGTAACACAATCTCCTGGGCAAAGCAAGAGTTGTGAGGAAAGGGAGATCATCGGCAACAGCCACACAGTTGAGCAATTGGCTAAACTGACTCAAACTAATTTCTTCTCATAGCAGATGTCACTTATGCATTTCCATCAAGTCTAACTGATCCATCAGTCTATCTTTAACTCTTGTCAGAGAGTATGGGGGAAGGATGGATTCTCTCCTCTGGGGAAGGGTTGTGAGGAAGGAGAATGAATTCAGCTCATGATTATGTAATCTTTCAAACCATTATTTGCATATGATCCCCCTTTTCTGTTCCCCTTTCAGGGTTTTCCTTTAGGCTCAGCACAGAAAATTACTCCTGTCTAGATTATCTCTCTATTCCAGCAGGTGATGGGACGCTGAGGGAGAACAGTGAGGAGAGTCTTCTTCAGGAAGGACAGGAACAAGTATCTCTATGTGAGATGCTATTGGAAAGATCTGAAGGGCATGTTTTCCAGAGACGTGAGCAGGGAGAGACCTGTGAGAGTGAGCATAGCCCAGAAAGACAGCAACAAATCCATCTGGTTCAGGGGCTGAGTAAATCTACTCACAAGAGAAGAAGAGTAAAAAGAAACACAGAAACAGTTCAACAGAAAATCGACCATCAAAAGGGACCCAGTACTTCCAGTGACTGTGGGGAAATCTTCCAATGTAGACAGGCCATAATTGTACACCAGAGTATACACTCAGGGGAGAAACCCTTCAACTGCTCTGACTGTGGGAAAAGCTTCAGTTGGCGCTCACATCTTATTAGTCATGAGAGAATTCACACAGGAGAGAAGCCCTTTGACTGCTCTGACTGTGGGAAAAGCTTCAGTGAGAGGTCAAGC
The DNA here is from genome assembly GCF_049634645.1 of Pelodiscus sinensis. Taxonomy (NCBI): domain Eukaryota; kingdom Metazoa; phylum Chordata; order Testudines; family Trionychidae; genus Pelodiscus; species Pelodiscus sinensis. Next base: position 119,781 of record NC_134741.1, read on the forward strand.
TTTGTTAGGCATAGGAGAATCCACACAGGAGAGAAACCCTTCAACTGTTCTGAATGTGGGAAAATCTTCAGTCAGAACACACACCTCGTTCGACATCAGAAAATCCACACAGGCGAGAAGCCCTTTGACTGCTCTGATTGTGGGAAAAGCTTCAGTCGGCGCTCAAATCTTACTAGTCATCAGAAAATACACAGAAAGGAGAAACCCTTTAACTGCTCTGACTGTGGGAAAAGCTTTAGTCGGCGCTCACATCTTATTAGTCATCAAAGAATACACACAGAGGAGAAACCTTTTGACTGCTCTGACTGTGGGAAAAGTTTCAGTTGGCGCTCAAGCCTTAGTAAACATCAAATAATGCACACGAGAGAGAGACTATAACTGCTCTGACTGTGGCAAAAGCGTCTGTCAAAGTGCAGACCTGAATCTACACCAGAGAGAAACTTTCTGCTGCTCTGACTGGCAAAACCTTCAGTCAGAATGCAAACCTCATTGAATATCAAAGAATCAACATAGGCGAGGAACTGTATAACCTAAGTCCTCTTTAAGCTGCATGGCCATGTGTAGCAATCTATTAAGTGCTGTGGTGGAAAGAGATGCCTCTATGCACTAACTTGTGGCCAGTGGACTAGTAGCTATCCCATGACCAGTAGCTATTCCATGGCCCCAGCCCTAGAGTTGTCATGGCAGGGAGAGGTGCCTCTCCCCCTCCTTACAACCACCTGAGTTGGGGGAAAGAGAGCTGGTGGGAATCTTCTTTCCCCATTGTAGCCCTTCAGTAGACTGTACCTCAAACCTCTCATTTTTAGTGCACCCCAAAACCCACACTTCTAGCTTTTCTCCCATTCTGTCCCAGCCCTGTACCCCCTTCCTACAATCCAACCACCCAAGGCCCACCTCTACCACATGAATTTTGTTCTGTGCATCAATAGGTATGTTATGCATTCCCTCCATTTTGGTGCCCATTACAAATTCATTCCGCACGTGTGTGGGAAAAATTGGATGGAACACTGTATAGCTGCCCTGAGTATGAGAGAAGCTTCAGTGAACACTCACACCCTATTGCACATCAGACAGTTCACATAAGACAGAACCTCTATAATTGCTTTGACAGAGAGCAAAGGTTCAATTCAGAGAACACAAAGAGGAGAGACCCTATTTTAATGTAATAGGGTTTTCTGGGGGCACCACGGAGCAGATCAAATCAGGTGAATTGCTTAGAGACAGGGCTACTTACAACTGAGACGGAGCGGGCTGTGTCTGGGCACAGCTGAGGGCGTCCTCTCAGGGTGAATTGCTCAAATCCAGGGCTCCTTACAGCCCCCAGACTGGTGACCTCTCCAAACAGGCCACAAACCAGTCCCACAGAGCGCTTCCGCCGCCTGCCTGAAGCCTCACGAGCAAAATCCCTCCGACATCCCAGCAATATCTGTGCCCCAGATGGTCCCGGGCCTCATACAGAGGTGGGGGGTCCTAGCACCCAATCCCACCTACCCCGAACAAGTTCTGTCCGGTTCCAAGAAACCAGCCACAGATCCCTGGTCAATTTACTCTCTGGACCTTACCCACAAATCACGCTGGGCCAATCCTTTAGCATCTAACATCTAAAGGTTCATTATTACAGTAAAGAAAAGCCTGAGGGTAAGGTTGTTAAAGGAATAGTATGTTACATGCATCGAATCTCCCAGTTCTCGATGCAGGCTCTAGCAGAGATGTTACAGCTGCTGGTTTAAAAGTTCTTGTTGCACATCCTAGGATCAGGATGGTTCACAGGTCTTCCGGGCTCTTCAATCCCTGCAATGCTGCCTCTGGGATGAAGTGCTGAGCTGAGAACAAAATGGAGACCACCACATGGCCTATTTATCCCTCCTTCCTGGTCTCTTCTTGGCTATAGCAGGTCACCTGGTCCACCTTATTCCTGTGTTGCCTGCTGGTAGGCCTTAGGTATGAGTTACTACTCATTCTTTAGGTGTGTCCTTGGCCCATTGAGTGCCATTGTCCCGCAGGCGCCTTGCTGATTAGCTTGTCCATAGGCCGGGCTCTGCTCAATGCTCAACCACATGCAGAGAAATATTCAGTCTCCACACAGATTACAGATTCCTAACTACACACACAGACATCACACAATCATACAAATAGCGTACACAGGATCAGCAGACCGCAAACTTCTATTCAACACCCCACATGGCCCCCTTTTATACCATTTTCTGGGGCCAACACCCCCACCTATGGGTGCAGCAGCGACCTAGCTGCTCCCCTCAAAATCCAGTAACGTGACAACAGCCCAAGTCTGAGGGTCCTCCACTGTAAAGCATCAAACCTTTACAGTTGTGGACCCCCAGACTTGGGTTCTAAGTAGCCCTATCTCTAAGCAATTCACCTGCTTTGATCCTCTCATTTGTAAAGCAACTATCCAGTAAGTAGACACACAAGAAATCCTTTAGATGTGCCAGCTTCTCCTGTGCCACAACCAGTACCACACCTTACACAAATGAGAGATTATGAAAATCAGTTTTACCAAATCTGAGCAGATTCTTTAAGACCCAAAGGACCAACCCCATTCCCGGGTCAATTTATAACGTACATTTTACCCAAAAGAGCACACTGTACCAGTCCTTTAGAATCTATAATCAAAAGAATGAAATAAAAAGATTTAGAGTAAAATTGTTAAGGAAACAAATTACACACCCAAATTACAATGTTTCTGATGCAGGCATGTAACAGAGATTCAATAAACTGCTATCTTAAGTCTTTGGAACACATATTTTCTTAGTATGGGTCATCAGTACCTGAAAGGCTTAATTCATAGCAAAGATGTTCCTGAAGTGGGGAGGAGGAATGTTTAACTCCTACTCTGCCTTAGGCTCTGCTCCCAACTCCATCTGTACGCCCAAACACCCAACCCAACCCCACCTCTTCCTACCCCCATTCTCTTCTCCTCTTGCCCACATCAATAAGCTGGGAAAAACACAATCATGTCCTGAAACATTCCAAACCAGTCTCACACTGCAATCTAGAGCTGTGAGAAAGGTGATCCAATCTATCACCTCCAGATAAAGGGAAGAGCCTAGAAGATTAAAGGAAACTTAGGCTGTTACCTTTCTGACCAGCAAGGACCCTCTTATCATAGTTGGGGTTGTGAAATTCTAGTGTATACATTTTTCCAGGTATAAACTGATTAAAATGGTGGGACATAAATTATTAGATAATCATGTTAAAATATTAGAACCAGCTAGTGAAATTTCAGTAGAATGATTTGTGAAAGTTCCCCTCCCCCCATGCTTTATAAAATTGATTTATGGACACAAATGTGCATAACTCGAAGATGCTTTGGACAAAATACCTCATGTAACCTATCAATCTCAATGTTATAATCAACTAGATTGGTAGCCCTTATTTTGGTATATGTATCACTCTTGTATGTAAAGTTAGAGATATGGAGTATGGAATGCTTTATGATTTTAAATGTGCAAATGAAAGTCATCAAGAGTATTTCCCTCAAAGTCTAGATAATCACCTGTAAACAGCCCCTTTTGCCCTTTAAGTCTTAGCAGTGATTGGTCTTAGGAAGTCATATGACCTCCCTAACTGGTAGGGGCTGACCAGATAATTTTCCATGGAAGGGGAGAATGTAAATCAGAATTTCCGCCTGAAAGAGACTGAAGTCTATTGAAGATGCAAAGTTTTTCAGTCTCTTTGACTGGCATGGCTCTCCCAAGAAAATGAATCAGATCCCAGGAAGAAAGATCTTTCCTGACTTAGAGGTTTAGCTGAAATAAAAACAGTTTTAGGGTAAGTTTGTACTGAGTTTTAATATTAGAACTAGCTATGCATTTTCTGTTATTTTAAATTTGCAATCTGCTTTGCTCTGCCTGTTTTCACTTAAAACCATTTAATCCTACTGCTTGTGCTTAATAAAATCACTTGTATTTACAATCAAGCCTAGTGTAAATGATTGTTACCTGGGGGAGAGCAATCAGTATGTACATCCTCCTTCCATTGTTTAAGGGGGTTTATCTGAATGATTTATTTGGGGTTCTGATCAACATTCCCTCTAAGCTGTGTGTTTCTGCAGCCACCTGTCAGAAGGCAGCACTGTTGCACAGGTGATCAGGCCGCACAACAGACCACTAGATCCGGCTTTACACAACAACAAATCCACAGTGACTAAATATATCTTTAACAAACTTTATTACAAGCAATTCAGGAGCAGTTTAAAAGCAATATTTAAAACTAGTAATTAGCAATTAAAAAGCAGGTTAAAGCAATGTTTAAGTTGAGTAGTTAACTGTTTAATTCTTAACCCAATTTAGCGTCTAATTCTTACCCAGTTTAACACATAAACACCTTCACATATACCACTCGTCCTCTGGGGCTGGCCAAACCCCAAGTAATGTTGGTGAATTTGGTTGAGGTGGAAGTTTGACGTGGACATCACCCCAGTATGCCAAATTGATGGACTCCAACTCATGTGGCAAAATGGTGTGATATATATCGGCAAGGAACAGTTTGAATGGGGGTGATGTCTGATGATCTCACCACCTGCGAGTGTGCTTGCGACCAATCTTGGAACATCTTGCTTACAACACCCAATTCTGCTCTCCTAGCCATGAACGATAAGCAACGGAGAGTCCTTGGTCAAGTTCTTTCCTCGTTGACTCCTTTTGTTTGGGAACATTGCTTCCTTTGTGCAGTATTGCTTGTCTCAGCACACAGTCTTTTTCTCAAAGTGATAAACAAGTCCATAACTTGAACCCTAGTGTGGCCTCTCTTCAGCTCACTTACTGTTAATTCACTCATGCCAACCATTCACTACCCGTGATTCATGACACACGCAAAACTAATTCAAATGCCAGTTGATTAGCAAAGCACCTGTGGTTGGCAGCAGCCAACAGCATGTGTTTCTAATGGTGGTGCATATCTGCACATGCTTTGGTGCACAGGACAAAATTTATTCTGAACATGGATGGAAAAAATTAGAGGGAACATTGGTTCTGATCCCATTTGGGGATCTGCATTTTCCTTGGACCTGATGAGTTGCAGTGTCTATATTGTTCCTTGGGAGTGGGGAGAGAAGTGATTTCAGCTCTCTGTCTTGTCTGGGTGAAGACCAAGTGAGCTGGCCTAGCAGGACAGGGTGGTGAGAAGCCCCAGAGAGCATAGAGGTGAGTGTCAGTGTCTTCAGCACTCCAGGAAGCACTCCTAAAGGGTCTTCTGTGACTGCATCCCATCACAGCAGCGCAGTGAGCAGGGTAAATGTGTGCAGCTGGATGCTCTGAATGCTAGTCATGATTTTAAGTGTGTTCTGAGGCTATGTCTAGACTGCACAGTTTTTCTGGGATACTTCTGGCATTCCGGAAAAACTCTACCACATCCAGAGAACACGTCTGCTTTTTTGGAACAGTTTCCAAAAACGTGAGCGCATTCTTTCAGCATCCATGTATTCCTTTCTGAGAGGATTAAGGGATGTTCCGAAAGTGAAGGTTCTTCATCGAGTAGTGTCCCCGAGGGTGCTCCACTCGAGGTGCTGGGGTCGTCCCGGCGCCGCAAACCGGAGGAATTTTCACTAGCAGTAGCCCCCTACTGGACCGCGCATGCGCGAGTGTCCCTTCGCGCCTTTCATCTGAGCGTGGTCCGGTCTTGTCAGTTTCTCTCCAACCGTCCGCAGCCGCAGACGGAGTTAGTTTAGGCTCCCTTCTCCTCTCTGAGGGGAAAGGGAAAAACCTTCTTAGTTATAGTTGTTACTTGATTAGTGTTAGGTAGTTATCTGTTATACTGTTTCTAGTTGTAGTTCCCTTTTAAAAAAAAAAAAGCCGCTTTTTCTTCAGCGGTCAGTCAGTGCCTTCCTGACTGAAATTGACTAATAAACAACAAAGGACGCAAGGATGCCAGGATCACCCGGCTTCAAGAAGTGCCTCCAATGCCAGGAGGCTATCCCCATCTCAGATGGACATTCCCGGTGTGTCAGATGTCTCGGGGACACTCATGTCCCAGCCAATTGTGGTCACTGCGTGAAGATGACAGCTCGCACTAGAAAGCTGAGGTTGAGAGTCCTTTTGTTCAACAAGGCTCTCCAAGCTCTGGAGGTCTCCGAGCCGCACTCTGCATCTCCTGAGCAAGCCCCCAAGATCCACGGGACACCGAGTGGCACCGCGGACAAGCCGGGGAGCTCTGGCTATGCGCCGAGACCCCCCGCGGGCAAGGCGGGCAAGGGCCGTAGCTCTTCTGCCCCAACTGCAGCCTGTCCCAAAAGCTCCACTCCGACACCCAAGAAGGGGTCGAGAGCAGAGTTGGTGCCGGCAACGGCTTTAACGGCCATTGTGGAGCCGGCAAGAGAAGCCCCGGCACCGGGAGTTCCGGCGCATGCGCGCCCGCAGCCAGCAGTGTCGGCACCCACAGCGCCTTCCATAGGTGCCGCTCTGGGCTCCTCGGTGCCGGGCATATCGGCACCGGATGCACCTCCGCCGCAGGAGTCTCTGCCAGCCCAGCTTCCTGCTTTCACATTTCCGGAGGATCAAGCTGCACCGAGCCTTTACTCTGCCGTTCAAGTGGCAGACGTTCAAGTGGCAGAGGCTACTTCACTGTCTGCTGTTCTGCCACAAGCACCTCCTCAGCCTGCCTGCAATGCCTCGGTGCCAACCAAAGCACAACAAAAGTCTGCAAGGGTCCGGACACCATCAGTAACGCCGGACAGTGTCACCTTCTCACCTGGACCTGACTCACCTACCTCGTCCCATGCTGATTACCGTCGTCGTATTCACCGTTACACGACCTCCAGGGAACCCTACTATAGGCCATTTCATCATTCACCGCCACGTCGGTACTATCGGGACCGCTACTCACGGTCTCCTTCACGCTACTATAGGAGATCCCTTTCACCAAGATCCCCAAGACGTACAGAGTGCCATCGTCGCTATGACACAGTGAGAAGATACAGCCGTTCTCCCTGCCGCAGTCGGAGGGGTGACCGATGTTATCACGAGTACTCTTCTCATTCATCTCACTGCAGAAGGTATTCGCGATCGCGATCACCGCAATCTTCTCGGCATGAATCTCCACACGGTCTGGACGAGTCTACTCCTTATGTCGCACCACCATCCTCGGCTGGGGATTTGGATTCTCAATATCAGGAGGATAAGCAGGACCACACTCCTCTTCAAGGACAGCAGAGCCCTGATTCCCTGGCGCAGCGTTCCTCATCTTCGCCAGATGACGCAGTGATCCCTGTGGACTTGTCTCCTACGGAGGACCACAAGTAGTTCCAGGAGCTCTTCAAGAGAGTTGCACAATCCCAGGACGTTCAGACCGCGGACGTGCAACAGAAACAACATCGGTTGCTTAAGAATCTACAACCTTCCCAAAAGTCAAAGCTCGCTTTTCTCTTTGATGACGCTATACTGGAGATCGCCAACGACATCTGGCAGACGCCGGCCACATGGCTACCAACTAATAAGCGGTCGGACAAGAAGTACTTCATCACTCAGAAAGATATGGAGTTTCTGTTTACACATCCTCAGCCTAACTCCCTTGTGGTGGATGCCGCACAGCAGAGAACAAGATCGTCTCAGACCAAGAATCCCTCAAACGACAAGGAGGCCAAACGACTGGATATCTTGGGCAAGAAAGTATATTCCTCCTCTACTTCTGCTCTGAGGATGTGTAACTTTGCGGCACAGCTAGCAAACCACGATTTCGATAACTATTCGAAACTGATCCCTCTTTCTGAGCACTTGCCGGATTCCAAACGTCAGATGCTCAAGGCAGTGATACAAGAGGGCTATACGGTCGCCCAAACAGCCTTGCAGATCGCCCTTGACACGGCTGACGCAGCTGCTAGATCCGCAGCTTCGGCCATAGTCATGCGTCGGGCATTTTGGCTACACCAGGCTGCTGTCCCAAAGGAGATGCAGGCCAAGGTGGAGGATTTGCCCTTCGATCGCAAGTCGCTATTTGCTCAGTCAACAGATCAGGTCTTCCACTCGGGCAAGGATACACGTACAACTTTGAGAACGCTAGGGATGTACAAACGTAGGAAATACATACCCTACAATAGACAAAGACCATTCTCCTATGCGACGCCACGCGCCAGGCCATATGAGCAACAGAGGCCAAGACAACGGCCCCAGAAGCATCGCCAGCAACCCAACAAGACGCCTGTCCAGCAGCAGGGCCGACAGCAGGTTTGATGGGTTGATCAAGGGACTTCGGACCACCCCGTTAACAGAGACTCAGGACATCACAAAAGGCGTATTCCATCATCGTCTCAGGCCTTATCAGCATCGTTGGGCTCTCATATCCACTGACCGGTGGGTTCACGATGTAATCACTTCAGGATATGTCATCCCCTTCACCTCTCTTCCCCCTCCCTCCCCTCCTGCCCCGTCCCTTTTCAGGGACCCCTCTCACGAGACTCTTCTACATCAAGAGGTGTCACGTCTTCTCATATTAGGGGCAGTAGAAAGGGTGCCGACACCTTTTTTGGGGAGAGGGTTCTACTCTCGCTATTTCCTCACCCAGAAGAAATCAGGGGGTTGGAGGCCTATCCTGGACCTACGTCGGCTCAACCGTCATCTGAAAAGGCAAAAATTCAAGATGGTCACGTTATCTTTGATCATCCTGGCTCTCGACAAAGGGGATTGGTTCGCGTCCCTCGATCTTCAGGACACCTACTTCCATATAACGATACACCCGGCGCACAGAAGATTCCTTCGGTTCACAGTGGGGTCCAACCACTATCAATATCGCGTGCTGCCTTTCGGACTATCGGCAGCCCCACGGGTTTTCTCCAAGACCCTTGCGGTAGTGGCGGCCTACCTGCGACGCCTCGATATTACAATCTTTCCATACCTGGACGATTGCCTGCTAAAGGCTCCCACACTCGACGAGGCTACGAGGGCAGTGTTTATAACTACCACTTTGTTCACAGCCCTCAGGCTCATAATCAATATCGAGAAGTCCTTCCTAACACCTACTCGCGACCTGGAGTTTATCAGCGCAAGACTCGACTCCCTAACCGCGAGGGCATACTTGCCCGTGAAGAGGTTTCAACTCATACAAGACCTGGTACAATCAATATCAATTTCCCCAAAGTCCCAAATACTTACCTGTCTCAACTATTGGGACACATGGCAGCCACCACATATGTGGTTCCGCATGCCAGACTCCATATGAGAAGTCTTCAACATTGGCTGTTCACTGTGTACACGCCCCAGGTGCGCAGTACGAACAGGGTGGTTTCTCTGCCCAGTCAGGTGCGGACTTCCCTGGCATGGTGGGACAACCCCTACAACATGCTAACAGGGGTCCCCTTTCATGCCCGAAAACCATCTCTACAAATCACTACAGATGCCTCTCTGCTCGGCTCGGGCGCCCACCTTCGGGAGCTCCGTGCGCAGGGTCTCTGGACGCCCCAGGAATCACTACAGCATATAAATTTTCTCGAACTAAGAGCAGTCTTCAAGGCCTGCAAGCACTTTCTGCCCATCATCCGAGGACACTCCGTACAGATTCTCACCGACAACATATGCACGGTGTATTACATCAACAAGCGGGGGGGTCGCTCCCGCTCCCTGTGTGCGGAGGCTGTCCGCCTGTGGAATTGGGCTATTCAACAAGGTATCACCATAACTGCAGCATACCTTCCTGGCAAGGACAATGTAATTGCCGATACTCTGAGCAGGCACTTCCTCTCACAGCACGAGTGGGAATTGCATCCCGAAGTGCTCCGTGACATCTTCTTGCAATGGGGTTTTCCCATGGTGGACTTGTTCGCCACTCGACACAACAGGAAATGTCCTCAGTATTGCTCACGAGCAGGCATCGGCACGAACTCTCTCGGGGATGCCTTCCTTCTGGACTGGGATCGTCACCAATTGCTATATGCCTTTCCTCCTCTTCCACTCATTCCAAGGGTTTTGGAGAAGATAGCACTGGGCGGCACAACCGTGATTCTGATAGCACCTTTCTGGCCCAGGCAGATTTGGTTAACACAGCTGTCGAGAATGTCAGCGGCCTATCCACGACGACTACCGCAGCTGTCCAACTTGCTATCCCAGAAACACGGCACGGTTCTTCACCCAGCCATCGACCGCATGCACCTCACAGCATGGCTCCTAGTTGGCTCCAAGCTTCGGAACTCTCATGTTCCGAAGAAGTGAGACGCGTGTTGGTTAACGGTAGACACAGTACAACGCATAAATCCTATCTCTATAAATGGCGCCGTTTCCATTCGTGGTGTTTGGCAAAGGATCTTGACCCTCACTCGTCGTCTATACAACAGATACTGGATTATGTGATGCATCTAAAGACGACGGGACTAACTATTTCTTCTCTAAGGGTGCATCTAGCGGCAATTTCAGCCTTCCGTCTTCCCGTTGATGGCTATTCAGTGTTCGCCCACCCTATCACCAAGAGATTTCTGAAGGGGTTAGGCAACTTGTATCCGGCCCACAGGATCCCACCAGAGCCTTGGGACTTGCCTCTAGTATTGGACACTCTGACTCGCACACCCTTTGAGCCGCTTGCAACGTGTGGTCTACGGATGCTCACGATGAAAACTGTGTTTCTACTTGCCATCACGTCGGCGCGTCAAGTAAGCGAATTAGCAGCTCTTTCCGCTGATCCGCCGTATACGCAATTCTTCAGTCATGCGGCAGTACTGCGTGTCCAACCAGCGTTTTTGCCAAAGGTCAACTCAGCTTTCCATATAAATGAGCCCATAATCCTACCGACTTTCTACCCAAAGCCTCACTCCTCATTGGAAGAAGCACGTCTACACACCCTAGATGTCAGGCGAGCACTGGCCTTTTACCTTGACAGAACTCAAGTCTTTAGAAAATCTCAACGGCTTTTCCTTTCTACAGCCGAATGCTCCAAGGGCAAACTACTTTCGGCACAGCGTATTTCCCGTTTAGTCGTTGCTTGCATCACACAATGTTACGCCTTGCGCAACAAATCTCTTCCGAGCGGTCTTCGCGCTCATTCCACCCGGGGCATAGCAACATCCATTGCCTATCTTCATGGAGTACCATTGCAGGACATATGCAGTGCAGCAACCTGGTCGTCCACCCTCACATTCGCTAAACACTATGCCCTTGCGAACATACTTACCTCCGATTCGAGGGTAGCTCAGGCTGTCTTGTCTACAGCCCGAAGGCGATAGGTCCGAAGCACTCATGTCACGTTGGACCACTGCTGTGTACTCACCTCGAGTGGAGCACCCTCGGGGACACTACTCGATGAAGAAAAGAGAGGTACTCACCTGGTGCAGTAACGTCTGTTCTTCGAGATGTGTGTCCCCGTGGGTGCTCCACGTCCCACCCTCCTCCCTGCTTCGGAGCCTCTATTTATGTCTTTCAGATGCTTCCGGTTGGGAGGAAACTGACAAGACCGGACCGCGCTCAGATGAAAGGCGCGAAGGGGCACTCGCGCATGCGCGGTCCGGTAGGGGGCTACTGCTAGTGAAAATTCCTCCGGTTTGTGGCGCTGGGACGAGCCCAGCACCTCGAGTGGAGCACCCACGGGGACACACATCTCGAAGAACAGACGTTACTGCACCAGGTGAGTAACTCTCTTTTTTCTGAAATTTGGCCCCATGTAGATGGGACAAATTAAAGAAAAGCCTCTTCCACAAAAAAAAAAGCAGAAAATGCAAATTGTGGTTCGCAAATTGTGTATCTTTTTACAAAAAAACCCAAACCCTGCAGTCTAGACGTAGCCTAATTGTGGTTTTTGGAAGACAGAAAAAGTGGTTATTGATTTGTTATTTTTGTTGGCTTATTTTGGATAAGGGAAATAGAGCCAGGAAAATTAGCAAAATGAGTGAGGTTCAGAAGGAACTGAAGCTGCACAGAATCCAAGAAGCAGACAGGGAGGCAGACCATAAGAGACAAACTGAGTTAGAGAGGACAATGTAGCACTTTAAAGACTAACAAGATGGTTTATTAGATGATGAGCTTTCGTGGGCCAGACCCACTTCCTCAGATCAAATAAAAGTGGAAGTGGGTCTGGCCCACGAAAGCTCATCATCTAATAAACCATCTTGTTAGTCTTTAAAGTGCTACATTGTCCTGCATTTTGCTTCAACTACCCCAGACTAACACGGCTACATTTCTATCACTGAGTTAGAGAGGCTTGAGATAGAAGCCCAAATTGCTGGGGATAAAGCTATTCATGAGTGAACCCTGAAACTACAGCAACTTGAGAGAGACAGAGAAGAAAAAGCCCATCAAAGGGCCATGGAACTGAAACAGCCTGAACAAAAAGCTGCATGTGATTTAGCCTTAGAAACTCAGAGGAAAGCTCATGATTTAACCATAGAAGCCCAGACAGAAACTCAAAGGGCTGCTCTACAGGAGAGAGAGGCTGCATGAATTCGCTGTACTTGACTTCAAGAGTAAGCACCCCAGTGCTACAGGACCCTCCTTCCCAAAATCCCAAGGATGGCACTGACTGTGTCCCACTTATATGATGCGCCTAGTGGTCTCACTGCACATTTTATCACCTTTAAAAACTGCAATATCCATTCAATTCCTGAGAATATTGTACCATTCATTTTGGGAAATGCCCTTTTTAATATGGCAGAGTCCATCCCAGGGATTGGTAGCAGTGGTAAAGAATCTTGTGCTAAAATCCCAGATGGGGAGGCAAATGTCACAGGGGCCATGAAGAGGACAGGAGTTTGTCTCTGATTCTCCTCCAACTGAACTGGACAATTAACAACAAGGGAGACGGGTGGAAGAAGACAGCTCCGACCCTGAGTTATTGCCTAGTGTCAGTGAGTCTTTCTAAGCTGTGGTACATTTGGGAGGGACTTGGGAACAGCATGGGATAGGTCCAACCCCAGGAGGCACAGTGGTCTGTGTCATAGGGTATGTCTATACTTCAAGCTTCTTTCGAAATAAGCTTTTCCAGAAGATATCTTCCAGAAAAACTTATTTTGAAATAGAGCATCTACACACAAAAAGTGCAACAAAATAGTGATTTGCTATTTAAAAAAAAGTGTCCACACTGATTGGACGCTATCTCACATTTAAGGCCACCTGGAACTAGTTCACACAGGGCATTAGGTCAGCATTTGCTTCCTGGAGCTGCTGCCTAAGGCTATCTGAGACGCGAGCTTAAAGGGACCCCTCTGGACAGCCGTTTATTAGATTCTTCTGCTTGCTTGCCTACCTTTCTTAGGGTACATCTAGACTGGTGGGTTTTTCTGGGATACCATTTGTATCCCAGAAAAATTCTGCTGCGTTCAGGGAACATGTTTGCTCTTCCACCTTTTTTTGTGGAAAAGCAGACATGCTCTTTCAGGGAGCCCTGTATACCTCATTCTATAAGGACTAAGGGCTCCTCCAAAAGAGCAGGATTTCCCACCATTTGGCCCTATCTAGACAGGGCCAAATGGCAGAAAAGCCTCTTCTGGAAAAGCTATTGGAAAAAGCAATTTGTGTAGCTTTTTCCAGTACAAGAGTGTAGTCTAGACCTAGCCTAAGGGACAACAAAGCATTTTTTCTGCGTGCTCTCATTGCCCTGTGTGACGGGGTGAATCCGTCCCCTCCCACGGGCCAGAGCACACCTGAGGCACCAGGCCCAGGTATAGACTGGTGCGGCCTCCCCCGCCCCCCGGCAGTGCCGCGCTGGTGCCCTGAGCTGCGCACTGCATTTAAAAGCAGCAGCTGGCCGGGACGGAAGCGGCCAGAGATGCCAGAGCCAAGGTGGAAGCGGCCAGGGACACCAGGGCCAGAGCAGAAGCCACCAGAGATGCCAGGGCCGGAGCAGAAGCCACCAGAGACGCTGGGGCCAGCTGGGAAACAGCCAGGAGCAGAAGCTGCCGGGAGCACGGGAGCCGAGGCCAAAGAGGGCAGAGATGCGAAGGCCGGGATGACAGCAGCCAGCGTGGCCGAGACCAGGACCCAGGCTTCTGGGCAGGAACAACACCCACGATTGGCGGAACAGACTCTTCCAACCCCTGTGGGGAACACCCAGTGGAGGAGCATCTGAAAGTCATAGAAAGCAGTCCCAGGACAGGGCTGCCAACACAGACAGCAAACACCCAGAGAGGGGTGGTGAGTGAATCACGTACAAATCACCATTCGGGTGAGGTTGGTGTGGCCTCACCCTAGGGTCCTGGGGCCAGAGTTCGGGAGCGGAGGAGGGCCCAAGTTCCCCTACCCCACCTAAACTAAATACCGCAAAGATGGTGAAGATCGTTCTTCGGGAGGGATTTTCTTCCTATTGAACTCTTGCTAGTGATGGGGGGGGGAGGGAAGAGATGCCCCAAAGCAGGCGCAGACTATACCCCGTCACCCATAGCTGCTGTGCGGGGACAGTTGGCTCATGGGGGGAGAGGACTACCCTACTTCAGGCTCGACCCTTTTATATGAGCACACCTATCCCCTAGGATTTACAAGCCCAGATTAAACCTGGAATCGGGGCCTCCGCACCATTAACGTGGGTGCCCCGATCCCACATACCCCAGGGGTGGGGGTGGGAGTGTGACATTCTGCTTTTGGAAAATACAGTACTCCCTGCCATGGAGCTGGAGCTGGAGCTGCCCCTGGGCATGCGATGGTGCCACACTCCTGTGCGGCAGTTTCTGCAGGCTGCCTTCATGGCCCTGCATGAGCTCGACTCCGAGCTCATCATTGAGAACCTCTGCCTGTGTGCAGGAGCAAGGCCCTTGCAACTCTTCCCCTTTATGCCCCCAACAGTGGAGAGACGGTTCTGGAAGCTGGATACCAGTTCCAACTGGTGGGACCGGCTGGTGATGGAGCAGTGTGATGACCAGCAGTGGCTCCACAACTTCCATATGAGGAAGGAGACATTCCTGGAGCTGTGTGCCTGGCTTGCCCCTGCCCTCAGAAGATGGGACACCCAGATGTGACCCACCATTCACCTGGAGAAGCAGGTTGCCATTGCAGCCTGGAAGCTCTCCACACTGGACACTTACCGGTCCGTGGGCAACCAGTTTGGTGTGGGGAAGTCAACTGTTGGGGCCCTCCTGGTGATCTCAGGCTGCAGTCTTTGGAGGGGGGAGTACTGAAAAGAGGGACCCTAGGGAAAGGGGAGATTGGGAGTGCAGGAGGTGGCGGGGGGAAGCCCTGTCCCTGGGGGGTTCTGCAGTCCTGCCCTCACACAGCCCTGCTGGGGAGGGTTCCAAAGGGGGGTGGCTCCTTGGGTGTTTATGGGAAGGGAGAGGGAGGGGACCACCCAAGGGGTCAGGCACCCCCTTTGATTCTCTGTATTGTTTCTTTGTTTGTCTCCTTCAGGTGGTGAGGGCCATTAACAACGTTCTGCTGGGCAGGGACACCCCCTTGGGCAACTTGGACCCCATCATTGCTGGAATTACCACCCTGGGCTTCCCCAACTGCAGGGAGAACCCACATCCCTATCTGGGCTCCTGACCACCATACACTGCAGTACATAAACCAGAAGGGATACTTTTCTGTGGTCCTGAAGGCCCTGGTCAACCACTGCAGCATCTTTGTAGGCTTTTGGGGGAAGGCACATGACGCCCACGTCTTCCGCAACTCCAGCCTCTCCCAGAAGCTGGAGGCTGGCACTTTCTTCCCTGAGCGCAACATCAGGGTTGGGGATGTTGAAATGTCACTGTGCGTTGTGGGGAATGCAGCCTACTCCCTCATGGCATGGCTTATGAAGCCCTACGCTGGCCACCTTGACCCCAGGCCGCCTGGGCAGGGCCCGCATGCAGACTGAATGTGGCTTGTCCGCTTGAAGGCAAGATTCAGGTGCCTCCTGACCTGCCTGAATGTGGGGGAGCAGAACATCCCCCAGGTGAACTCCGCTTGTTGTGTGTTCCACAAGAGTGAGGAGAGGAAGGGGGAGGCCTTTCTTCCGGGGTGGGGGGAGGGCAGAGGCTGGCTGGGAGGGATGGGCTTTTGAGCAGCTGCCGTCCAGCAGGCCCATCAGGTAAGGGTGCACATCTGGGAGGTATTGAGGGAGAGTTTCTTTCAGGGATCCCAGTAACTCTCCACAGGGCCTTGCCTTGTCTCTCTATGCCTTTCCCACAGCACCTCTCCCTTCTCCCCTCCAGCCCTTTTCCCTGCAGACACAATAAAAACATCTGTTTTGTTTTGAAAAACAAATTTGGGTTAGAAGTAACAGGAGGAGGGGGGATGAGAACCTGGAAAGGGGGGAGACAGATAACCTGGGGGGGAAGGCTCAGGGCTGGGGCTGAGTGGTGTGTAACACAAGTGCTTCCTACGCCTCATGCGTGGGGACCTCTTTGACTTTGGTGGGGTGTCCAGGGAGAATAGAGGAATAGGTTGGTGGGAGCTGAAGCAGGGTCAGGCATGGGAGGGAGAGCCAGGACTGGGGCAGGGATTGGAACAGGGACTGTTGCTGGATAGGTCAGGAGCTCCTAGATGGTTGAACACATGTTGCATCCCTAATGCAGCAGCTCAGTCCATATCTGGGCCTGCCATTGCACATCATCGCAGGCTTTCTAGGCCAGCGTCTGCTGCGTGTTCCACGGGATGGCGATGTGCTCCCTCATCAGGTCCTCATGGTCCCTCCAGTGCCTGTGGCTTCCCTGGGGTCAAGCAGCTGGCTTGGGTGGTGTTGAATGCCCATAGTCACAGCTGGTCCAGTTGGGGAGAAGAGAGGTGGTCACTCATCCCTGGAGACACTGTCCCTGAGGCCTTGCCTTCATGTGTGAGCTGAGAGCAACAGTTCCTGGGCCAGAGGACGGTGATGTCCTGGGAGCAAGGCCATGTGTGGCCTGGACAGTGGGCCTTTCTTCACAGGGGCCCAGAGGCCCCCATGGGACCATGCTTCCCACCCCCAACCCACGCACAAGCAGGCAATGGGAAATGAACAGCCATGCTGGGATCCAATGGGCAGAAGAGGGGCCTCAAGCTGCCTGGGCTTCTACTGGGGCTGCACACACACTCCTGCACCTGGCAGTCCTGTCCCTGGGAGCGGTGCTGCCTTGAGCATGCAATCCTGCCTATGTGTCACGTGTGGCACTCCAGAGTCTGTGTGCATGCATGAGTGTGCCCTTGTCCCCCGCCTCCTTCCAGCAGTGGCTTGTGGTGAGAGGGTCAGATGTGTAGGTGGCCTCCCCAGAGCCTGTGAGCAGGAGCCTAGGGGTGCTCTGGTGCTGTCTCCCGGGACTGCATGGTGCAGACTGGTGTTGCACATGCATTCATGTGCACACACTGCAGTGAGATGGCCAGGCCAAGTGACGATTATACCACAGTATCTCAGCGCCCACCACTCCCATCTAGTGTGTGTGAAAAACTAAGAGCACTCACCTGATGATTCCTTCCTGGCCTTGGAGGATGCCTGGGAGAATCCAGGCCAAGGGGTACTGGCTGCAGGATGATGGTGGTCACCGTGCTCTCTGTTTTCTCCTCCTCGTGGGCTGTGACCCCCAGACAGGCAACAACAGGCATCTCTAGTCCCTAGTCCACCACCGACAGGTGAAGGGGCTGCATGTCCCCCAGGTCATCAAAATCCTAGACAGAAGTGGGGTCCTGCCCTAGAGTGTGAGCTGCACTCCTTCACCATGGTGTAGGCTTGCCAGAGCGCTTTCACTTTGTTCTGAACCTGCTCCAGGGTTCTTGTGTGGCCCTTTGTGGCCAGGCTCTCAGCCATCCAGCCATGTATGTCCACATTCCTGCATCTGGAGCGGAGCTATGGCACCTGGCAGACTCCTGGGACAGTGCTCCCTGGGACAGGCAGGAGGTTCTTGGTGGACTTATTGTTGGGATTTAATGCCCAGATGACAGGCAATGTGTGCTGCACTGTGGCTGGAAGCTCTGAGGGCTGACTTCCTGCCACAAGCCCTGTCCCCTGTGTCTGCAGCTCTAAGAGCTGCTAGGGAACAGGAACTATAGCATTTCAATGAGTGTGGACACCTCTTTTTTTGACAAAACTCCCTATACCGCCTCCACATACAACTTCCTCCAAAAAAAAGCTTTTTCAGAAAAGAGCTTATTCCTTATGGAATGAGGTTTAGCACCATTGGAAAAAGCCATCCGTTATTTTGACTTTCTGTCCAAATAACAATTGTAGAGTGGATGCTAGTATTGATCTATCTATCTAGTCCCACACGCACCTCCCTATCGATTTATCACTATATCTATCTATTCTTATTTCTCCAGCAATGGATCTTCCCCCTTGTCTTGGAGCCCCACCTTCACCCAGTGGTATCGCTCAGAGTGGGACTTGGTGTTTCTTATCAGGCAGGAGACATGCAAATACAAGTGTCTATTTTCTGTTTAAATCTGTGCCTCTCTCTGCCCAAGCTGCACCCGCAGGGACAATTCGCTGCTCCCTGGGTCTGGGCAGTGACCAACCAGTCTCTGGAGAACTTCCCCTGCCAGCACCAGGGACAACGGGACTTTGGCTCTCTTCACTGTTAACTTTGGAAGGTGATTTCTCCCCCTAGACATGCTGCAGAGGCAGAGGAACTTCTACTGTTGCTGTGGCTCCAGGGGTGATTTATAATGTGGCTTATTATGCCCTCAGGAGTCTTTCCTCCTCTGAGCACCTTGAGCAGGGTGGATGGTGCTGAGAGCTCCAAGGGAAAGCTCAGAAGCCACAGAGCAACCGAGGTAGGGTAAGAGGGGGGCAGGGCCAGGCCTATGCGTGGCTGCAGAGCCACAGAGGCCCCCTGGCCAGATTGCTCCCTGCCCTCTGGCTCCCCAAATGCTCAGCAAAGGCCCCCACCAACGAGCATGTAGGTGGCTGCTGACACTCCAGCTTGAGATGGTAGGAAAGCAGGGGCAGACCCCCTCGCCACTCCCCCTCAAGGGGCTCAGTGTGGCAGGAGATGTTGCCCCAAGAGCTTTCTCCCCCACAATTGAGAAGCAGAGAAGCACTCAGGGCTCCAGACATGCTATTAAATAAGCCCCCTCAAACCCAGGGGCACATTTGGGAAGAGAAACTGTGCCACACACTGGCCTGCCCCACACACTCGCCCCCTTCTCTTGCTGGCAAGGCCAGAATGGCAAAGGCTTCAGTGGGAGCAGCCAGGGCTCCCGCCTGCCCAGCAACTCCTTCCCAGAGCCCAGCTGGAGCCAGACCAATGGTCAGAGGAGCTGAGAGGAGGTTTCCAGGCTGAAGACAGCAGGCCCACAGGCCCAGACACAGCAAAGCCATTACCAGTGCGAAGGGATTCGACCCCTCAATCTCCTGATCCAGTCAGACACCATCTTTAGGCCACTTCTAGCTACAGCAGCTGGCACGCTCTGGAGGAAATACCTAATTCGTGCAGGGCTGCAGGCACACTGCTGCACGCTAATGAGGTGGGTGGGTTTTAAATTCTTCCTGCAGGACTGGGTGAGCAGCCTACAGGGGACTATAGTGGAGAGTTCAGTCACCTCTTTACTGATTGGCTACCAATCCCAGCATGATATGCTGGCTGCCGAGCTTTGGAGAGTGGATGGAAGGCAGGCCCCCCTTCATAGGGTGAATCTCCCATTTCCTCCTGGCCATCCCTGATGGAAAAGTGGCGGCCGCAGGGGCAGGGGAGCAGTTGGGAGAATGTTAGCCTGAAAACCTAAAGGTTCCTGACCCAGTTCTCAACTTTAGCAGAAGCCTTTGTCCTTCAGGCTCAGCCCTTGTTTGGCTCCTCTGTGGAGAGCCCAGCTGTGTGTCCTGCAAGGGCCTTGCTTGCCCTGCTCCCCCACCTAGGAGCCAACCAACCCTGCCTCTCTTCTCCTGCTCTGCCTCAGCCAGGAGAGGGAAGACAGCTTGGAGGGACAAGTCTGTCAGCTTGGGGCCTCTCTCTGTGGCTTCTGTCACTGCCAGGCAAGGGAAGGCTGAATCCCAGCAGCTTTCTGCCCCAGAGTGGCTGGATTTTGGGGAGAGCAAGTTGGAACAGGGAGAGGACTACAGGAGGCTGTCAAAACAGGTTAAGGGACCCTCTGAAGGTAGCAAGGAAGGGGTTGGATTCTGGAGTGGCCTACAGGATGTGGCATTTGCCTGGGGAGCACACAACTGGGGCCTTGAATCCTGTCTCCACCCTGGGAGCAGCCAACATGAGTTGCCCCAGGATGGACCAGGTTCCTGAATTTGGAAAGCAGGATAAAGGACCAGCTGAAGGGTAAGTCAGTGGGATGAGATCTCCAGTGAATCTGGGGATAGGGCATCAGCCTCTGGAGCTAGAGCACAGGATGGTTGGACTTGAGTCCCCCCCTCCACCCACTTAAGCAGCAACCTGGCAGCCAACATCAGTTGCCCCAGGGATGGAGCTGACTTCTGCATTAGGAAGGCAGGATAAGGGATGCCCAGGAGGTGGGGTGGGTTCTGGAGTGGCTTAGGAGACAGAGCATCCTCCTAGGGAGGCAGCCCCAAGCCCCACCCACACTGGGAGCAACTAAACAGCTGCCCCAGGGATGGAACAATGGAGCCAAGGCAGGCCTACTCCTGCCCTGGCCCTGCACCACTCCTGGAAGCAGCTGGCAAGTGCAGCAGTGGCTCCATGCACTGACCCTTATCTATAGACTCCAGCCCCATACCCTTCACTAGCCACTGTTCTTCATCATTGATCAATGGCAGCTGCAGGTGTGGTGTCCACAGGCAAGGCAGCATGTGGGGACCCCCTGCTCTGACTTTCTCAGGGGCTGCAGGGACATGCCAGCCACCTCCAGGAGCACAATTCCCACAGGGATAATTACTTCAGCCACAACAGGTTAGGCATTTTAGAACACACTCCTCAAAGAATTAAATGTAAGTTTGAGAGAAATGAAAGTTATGGAATGCACAGATCAGTCAAACCCCTAAAATAACCCACTTTGAAAGCAGTAACAGAAGTAACAACCTCCATGTATATGTTGGGGGAGATTGACATATTTGCATTGTCAAGCTCCCTCTGTTCCCTTCTGTCTGTGTGGAGATAAAAGTACAGAAGTGGGGGGAGGAGGGACACCCTGATATCAGCATGCTCCCTCTTCTCACTTCCACAACCTGCACAGCAAGTGGGAAGCTGCCAGGGAGGCAGCTCCAAAGAAGAGGGCAGGAGCAGCATGACCGTGCGGGAGGGGCAACTGACATGCCAGCACTTGATAACTTCCTGGCCAAACCTGTCAGAGGCTCCAAGATCTACTGGTAGATCCCCATCTACTGGTTGTGACCACTGATCTAGAGAAAGGGGTAAACAGTGAGGTGGCAAAATTTGCAGATGATACCAAACTGCTGAAGATAGCTAAGACCAAAACAGACTGTAAAGAGCTTGAAAAAGATCTCACCAAACTAAGTGATTGGGCAACAAAATGGCATATGAAATTTAATGTGGATAAATGTAAGGTAATCCACATTGGAAAAATGAATCCCAACTATACATACATATACTAGATGGGGACTAGTTTAGCTACAACTACACAAGAGAGAGATTCTGGAGTCATTGTGGATAGTTCTCTGAAATATCCACTCAGTGTGCAGCAGCAGTCAAAAAAGCAAATAGGTTAGGAATTATTAAAAAAAAGGATAGAGAATAAGACACAAAATATCTTAATGCCTCTATGTAAAACCATAGTACTCCCACATCTTGAATACTGCATACAGATGTGGTCGCCTCATCTCAGAAAAGATATATTGGCATTGGAAAAGGTTCAGAAAAGGGCAACAAAAATGATTAGGGGTTTGAAACGAGTCCCATATGAAAAGAGATTAAAAAGACTTGAACTTTTCAGCTTGGAAAAGAGACTAAAGGGAGATATGGTCAAGGTCTATAAAATCATGACTGGTTTGGACAAAGTGAATAAGGAAAAGTTATTTACTTATTCCCACAATATAAAAACTACAGCTCACCACATGAAATTAATAGGCAGCAAGTCTGAAACAAACAAAAGGAAGTTTTTCTTCACTCAGTGCACAGTTAACCTGTGGAACACCTTGCCAAAGGTTGTGGTGAAGTCTAGGATTTTAATGGGGTTCAATAAAGGGCTAGATGACTTCATAGAGGTTAGGTCCATATTATCCATGATGAGTAGGAATCGTGTCCCTAGCCTCTGCTTCTCTGGAGGTGGGTGACAGGGGAGGGATCACATGAGGATTACCTATTTCCAAATAGCTTATTTATCTCTTCCAGCCGAGACTCACAGGTACTCAGAGAAAACCCCGCCTCTCGGTTCCAAGACTTTGAACCCTGCAATCTGAGTTCAGCTTTCAGTGGGACATGCTGGTGAGATGTTGGTTTGTTGTAGATCCTTGGGAATCATTGCTTTTGCCTTCTTTCCCCTCTGGCTCAATTCCATTTTGTGCATCTTGACTTTCTCAATCTAAGGACTTTGGAGAAGCCTATTAAACAGCTGCTTCAGTGGCACAGATCTGGTAGGAGGGGCTCCGGATAACAAGATTTGAGCTGTGACTTAAGTTTTTCCCACAGTCAAAGCAGGTGAAGGGTTTCTATTCAGTGTGGGTTCTCCTATGCGCAACAAGGTTTGAACTCTGACTGAAACTTTTCCCACAGTCAGAGCATCTGAAAGGTTTCTCTCCTGTGTGGGTTCTCCTATGTGCAACAAGGTTTGAATGCCGACTGAAGCTTTTCCCACAGTCAGAGCATCTGAAGGGTTTCTCTCCTGTGTGAGTTCTCCTATGTACAACAAGATTTGACCTCCGACTGAAGCTTTTCCCACAGTCTGAGCAGCTGAAGGGTTTCTCTCCTGTGTGGGCTCTCTTATGTTTAATTACATCTGATCTGTGTTTGAAGCCTTTTCCGCAATTGGCGCAGCTATGGGGTCTCTCTCCTGTATGTATTGTGTGGTGATCTATAAGGCATGAGCGCCGACTGAAGCATTTCCCACAGTCAGAACAGCTGAAAGGTTTCTCTCCTGTGTGGGTTCTCCTATGTACAACAAGGTTTGAACTCCGACTGAAGCTTTTCCCACAGTCTGAACAGCTGAAAGGTTTCTCTCCTGTGTGGGTTCTCCTATGTACAACAAGGTTGGAACTTCGACTGAAGCATTTCCCACAGTCTGAGCAACTGAAGAGTTTCTCCCCCATTTGGGTTCTTTCATGTTTAACAAAGTCTGACCTCTCCTTGAAGCTTTTTCTGCAATAAGAGATGGTGAAGGGTTTCTCCACTGTGTGGGCTCTTTTATGTTTAATAGTGTCTGACCTGTGTTTGAAGCCTTTTCCATAATCTGAGAAGTTATGCGGTCTCTCTCCTGTATGTATTATCTGGTGATCCATAAGGTATGAGCGCCGACTGAAGCATTTCCCACAGTCAGTGCAGCTCAAGGGTTTCTCTCCTGTGTGGGTTCTTCTATGTGCAACCAGATTTGAGCTCTGACTGAAGCTTTTCCCACAGTCAGAGCAGGTGAAGGGTTTCTCCCCTGTGTGGGTTCTTTCATGTTTAACAAGGTCCGACCTCTCCTTGAAGCTTTTCCCACAGTCAGAACAGCTGAAAGGTTTCTCTCCTGTGTGGGTTCTTCTATGTGCAACAAGGTTTGAACTCCGACTGAAGCGTTTCCCACAGTAGCATCTGAAAGGCTTCTCTCCTGTGTGGGTTCTCCTATGTGCAACAAGGTTTGAACTCCGACTGAAGTTTTTCCCGCAGTCAGAGCAGTTGAAAGGTTTCTTTCCTGTATGGGTCCTCCTGTGTCTAACAAGGCTTGAACTCTGACTGAAGCTTTTCCCACAGTCTGAGCACCTGAAACGTTTCTCTCCTGTGTGAGCTCTTTCATATTTAATAAGAATTGCACAGTCACTGCAAGCGCAGGGTGACTGTTGATGTGGGATTTTCTGTTGAACAGTTTCTGTGTTTGCTTTCACCCCACTGCTCCTATAACTAGATTTACCCTGTCCCTCTCCTGGATGGTTTCCCGGCTGCCTTTGTAGGCTACACTGACTCTCACAGGTCTCTCCCTGCTCAGGATTCTGAGAAACATGCTCTTCAGATCTTCCCAATAACTTCCCACATGGAGCCATTCGCTTTGGTTCTTCCTGCTGAAGACTCCTATTACTGTTCTCAGTCAGCTTCCCATCACCTGCTGGGACATAGAGAGAATCCAAACCAATGTCATTACCTGTGCTGAGCTGAAAGGAAACTCTCAAAGAGAAGTAGAAAAGGAGAAATACGCTGTCATGATCATGAGAGATGGCCTGCAGCCTGGGGACTAGGGTTAACTACACCTAACCCAGGTAGAGTTGGCCAATAGGAATGTAGGTATGTAGCCAAACACAAACCCCATCTTGTTTTTCCACGAACCCCATCTTATTTCCCCCTCCCCCAGAGAGCAAGAGAAAGGCAGTCAGCCTTTAATGCCCTGGGAACGCAGGTGTGGTGCCTGTCCCTGACTCTACCATAAACAGAAACCAGACAGTAAATGGGCTAGCTGACGCCTGGGAGGCCTCCCGTCGCCGTGATGGCTAGTATCAGTAATTGACATGCCTGCACTGTCTCAGAAGAGGAATCTTCGCCCATCACATACCAGAGGTGCCCATTGTCTGCATCTTCTCAGGTGTGAATTATGCTTTGCACCCTTTGTGGGAAACTTGGCATTCAAAGCCATTTTTTTCCTAATTGGCCACTTGAGACCAGGAAGAAGCCCATGTAACCCAAGGGGTATAAAGAGGGTTGAGTTGCCCACCCAATTTGAGCTCCAATCACCTACACCTGCTGGCAGGTATTGATTGTCTCCCGAGGTCCGTGGGACGCCCAACCTCGCCCTACTTCTTCCCGAGGGATTGAGAAAAAAACGCTGGCCACACCAAGTCTGGAACGCAGGGGTGAGAATTGTACCTGCAATGTGTTTTCTTTATTTGTACACTCTAATTGTCTCTCTGTTGTAAGTTAGTTACTTTATTATAGTTTTCTTAAGTCAAACTGCTTCATTTCTATTGTAAACTGCCTTTGGTAAGGTGATTTAGCTATAAACTTTGGGAATAAGTGGGGTGCCCTCATTCACTTATAAATACATTTTATATATATATATATATATATATATATATATATATATATACACACTGAACCAAGTTTATTTGTTTTCTCTTTCTTTCTCCTATAAATAAGCCAGTGAGTGTCAAGCTTCTGACTTAAACCCGTGCTGCTGTACCCGAACTGAACACAAACAAAAAAAACTTCAGCCGGTCATAAAGGGACAGTTATAGGAAGAGCTTGGGCGTTTGGATCTGTGTCACTCCCAGGTGACAGGGTCCACTGGGGCACTTCTCAGCCTTTCCTGGGCTGCCCGCTGCGAAGGAATTACAAATTCTAGCAGCTAAAATCTGAAGTGTAATAAGCTCTTCCTGTACACACTGGGGCGTCTGTTAGCCTGTTTGGCTACCCTCTGCGACAGGACCTCGGTCCTAGCAGTAAAGTCACGGACGTTAAACTATTTTTCGGGGCGCCCTCCAGCCTCCTAGTCTGCCCGCTGCAACGAGACTTTGTGTCTCAGCAGTTAAAGACTTGGGTGTAACACACACGCACACACTGCCCTGACCATCGGCTGACAAGGTAGAAATTTCAAACTAGGACAAAGGAAAGTTTGGTTTCTCCCTCATTTGTCCCTGAGCAATTTCCCTCCAGCTACTGAGGGGGACAGACACTATGTCTCCCTCCAAGAAAAGACTCTTTACTATCTGTAAGTAGGGTAAAGTTTAGATAAATCCATTAGGTTTTATTGTTTTATGGTTTGGGAATGGGAATCTGATGTCTGTGCATTTAAAAATGGGTTTTCCTCTCCTTTGTAACTAAGCTCTCAACCCATGGGGAGGGGGGTTTCCCCCATGAGTATATTAATTAGTGACTTTTCCATCTAATCATTATGCTTGCAACAGGAATATTGTGGTGACAATAAAAGTTCTCTTTTCTTTTTATTAACCTGGTATTGGTTGATTTTTGTGTCCTGGTTTTTACTTTTGGGGCCGAGATTTCTGAAGTGGTTTCTCCCTGGTTTCCTTATCACTACTTGGGTGGTGGCAGATTTTTTACCCCCAAAATCTAGGTTTTTAAGATTTTTTTTTGGGGGGGGGGGTAAGTATTATACCAAAGCCTGGAAATATAAGGTTTTGGGGTACTTTTGTGGGCCCCCACTTCTGCATTTATTGGGCCAGAATAGGGAAGGAGCCTTGACACATGCCCAAAGAATGGCTGGAAAGGTTGAATAGTCATGAGTTGAGTTCACCCTCCTTCTCTATAACCCTTCCCCCCTGCCCAGCACCCTCAGATTGGAGTTGAAGACAGGTTGAATGAGACTTGATGGAAATGCACAAGTGACACCAGCTACAAGGACACAGAAATTAGTTTCTGAGTCAGTTTAGCTGACTGCTCACCTTTATGGGTGTGTCTGAGGATCTCCCTTTCCTCACAGCCCTGGAGATCTGGGACCCGCAGCTCCTCTCTTTGCTCCAGCCAGGAGATCACAAGCTTTGGAGACTGGAAATCCTCCATGGGGAGCAATTAACCAAGTGCTGATCTTGTTCATTAAGGTCTGTGCTATTACTGCTTCCAGAGCTATGCTTGGAGTCGCCCACTTCCTCACCTTGCAGAGACTGGACTCTGGCTTGTACAAGATCCCAGGACACACTCACTTGCAGTAAAAGTGCATCTCCCACCCCCTCCCCCCCCGCCTTAGGAATGGCCCAGCTCATTCCCCAGGGGAGCTGAGTGCACTTCAGCACTCTCTAGGGTACAGCTAAGTCTCTCCGATGGCCTGTTCCATCCTCCCACCCGAGGGCAGGACAGGAACACACTGCTCAGAAGCACAGCTCTAGTGAGGGCTGGCAAGTCTGACACTGAGGCCCACAGACAGGGCTCAGACTGCAGTTGCCACATGGCGGATCACTAAGACTTGGAGAAAAAGGGCCCAGCAGAGCTCTAGAGCCCCAAGGGATCTGTTCTACAAAGCTCCTGGCTGGGGAGCTCAGCTCACCAGGCTCTTTGGCTCAGATGCTCTACTTAAACGAGGAAGTTGTCTGTGCAGCTAAGTGAATCCTTAGCTGGTTGCGTCAGGACCTGCCTATGCTCCACACTCCTGATCCCGATTGTCTGTGCCAGGGTGGGTCCTGCTAGCTGCCCACAACAACCGTTGCTCCCATGGCCACCCAGGGCAGTGCCAGGCTGTTCCTGTGGCTGGCCAGGGTGGAGACTGGCTGTGTTACTTCTCTGGCATTGGAGGGTGTTGCTGCAGTTCAGTTCCCTCTCTGCAGCCTTGGTTCTACTTTGCCAGCAGCAACCTTTGTGTGGTTTCCCAGCCTTCCTCTTGTGCACAGTTGGGCCTGTCTTTGGTGCCACACTGGGCTGCAAAGAATCTACCAGAAGCAGGAAAGGACTCTGAGTCTGTGCCTTCATTCCAGGGACTCAGCACACTGTCATGAGGGGACCCTGCAGGCATTAACAGCAGCTGCACCCACCCCCACAACTCTGGTACCTGCTGTTCCTACCTGGGCCCTTCCATTCACACCTCTGGCCAAGGCACAACATGGGCAAGATGGTAGGGAAGCACTTTTGAGACCTTGGCTGTAGGAAGAGCAGCACCATTGTTATGTCCCTCAACCTGCTTCCTCTGGGTGAGGGCATGGAAGGGACAGTCTCTCACCCAGGAGCCAGGATTACTGGGGCTGATACTCTTGACACTGGGAGGCAGGGGACAATGAGAGACCCTGAACCAGCTTCTGATACCCGCGGAGACAGGAATCCTTACCCAGCCAGCTCACAGTCTCATAATTCTCCTGCATCACATCCCAGTAGAGGGCTCTCTGACCCGGGTCCAGCAGAGCCCATTCCTCCTCAGAGAAATACACAGCCACCTCCTCAAAGCTCACTGGCTCTGCCACAGCAATTTCCTTTCCCTGGCTCTGCAGGCCAGTGGCTGAGCTGAAGACAGACATGGGTGTTCTGCAGCCTGTCGGGGGAAGAAGGGCAATTGGAGACATTTCAGAGGGGGCTTAAATCCTTTTCACATCCCTATTCTGCCCTGATTCTGTCCCTGCTGACACACATGCTAGACTCTGCCATTGTGAGCAAAAGTTTGAGTCTAGCTATTCCATAAATAGCAAGACAAATTAGATCACAAATCCATATTCATTTCTCTCTGTACCTGGCTTGAGTTTCAGCACTACTTCACCTATATCAATGGGATTCAGTTCTGAGCACCCAGTGTTTTCCAGAAATAAGCGACTAATTATGCTGCCTGAGCATGGCTGCAGGTGTCTAAATTTAGTTTCTAGCTAAAGTACCTCTTTCCCTCCATTTATTTATAGCACCAAACTCAGATCCTCTCATAAGGACTAAACCAACAGAGACTTTATAAGCCCGCCTCATAACAGAGATGAAATTACATTAATACCAGTCAAATGTTTATTATTAAGCATGTGTGGTGAGTTTTTGCAGGATGAGACCCTAAGATTCATAGATTCATAGTAACCAAGAGGAATGTTAGCAATGCAGTCTGACCCCCCTCTGTGGCACAAGCCATTACTCTTACCCTAGTTATCCAGGCACACAGCTCTGTTTCCCTACAGCATGGCTGCGTCTAGACTGGCATGATTTTCCACAAATGCTTTTAACGGAAAAAATTTTCTGTTAAAAGCATTTGCGGAAAAGAGCGTCTAGATTGGCATGGACGCTTTTCCGCAAAAGCACTTTTGGCGGAAAAGCGTCCGTGCCAATCTAGAAGCGGTTTTGCCATCGGGGCTTTTTTGCGCAAAACAGTTTTTACCTGTCTACACTGGCCCTCTGGTGCAAAAGCATTTCTGCAAGAGGGCTTATCCCTGAGCAGGAGCATCATAGTATTTGCGCAAGAACACTGACAATCTTACATTAGATTGTCAGTGTTCTTGCGCAAATTCAAGTGGCCAGTGTAGAGAGCTGGCAAGTTTTTCCGCAGAAGCAGCTGCTTTTGTGGAAAAACTTGCCAGTCTAGACGCAGCCCATAGCTACGTCTAGACTGGCATGATTTTCCGGAAATGCTTTTAACGGAAAAGTTTTCCATTAAAAGCATTTGCGGAAAAGAGCGTCTAGATTGGCATGGACGCTTTTCCGCAAAAGCACTTTTTGCAGAAAAGCGTCCGTGCCAATCTAGACACGCTTTTGCGCAAAAAAGCCCTGATCCCCATTTTCACAATCGGGGCTTTTTCGCGCAAAACAAATCAGAGCTGTCTACACTGGCCCTTTGGCGCAAAAGCTTTTGCGCAAAAGGACTTTTGCCCGAATGGGAGCAGCATAGTATTTTCGCAAGAAGCACTGATATCAGACAGTAGGAAGTCAGTGTTCTTGCGGAAATTCAAGCGGCCAGTGTAGACAGCTGGCAAGTTTTTCCACAAAAGCAGTTGCTTTTACAGAAAAACTTGCCAGTCTAGACACAGCCCATGTGTTCTAGAAAGTCATCCAGTATTGAGTTGAAAACATCAAGAGATGGAGAATCCACCACTTCCTGTGACGAGCGATCATCCCTAGCAAACATTTGTGCCTGTTGTCGAGCCTGAAGTTGTCTGGCTTCAGCTTTCACATTGAGCCGTATCCACTAGACCAGTGGTTCCCAACCATTTTTTATACTGTGGACCGGTAAAGCCATTGACAAACTTCTGGCAGACAAGCAACATTTTCTTTGCAATAACAAATATGCAAATGAAATGCTGCCAGTCCATAATGGATAAGACTTTGCCAAAATCTACAACATAAAAAAAAAATTCAGAAAAAGAATTCCCCTCTCGTTATTGAGTGGGTGACTGGTGCAGGGAGGGGTACCCACAGGTGCAGGGGGCATTTGGGGCTCCCTATTTAGTAACTGAAATATTATCAGGAGCACAGGAGTGGGTGCCACCTATTACTATCACCAGTCACCTTTGCCCTCTCTCCTCCTGCCTCATGAGGTGGGGGAGGTGCCATTGTCTCTCCCCCATCTCCTTCTGTACAACCCCTGTCTCCCCCTTCCTCAGCCAGTCTGCTCTTGCTCCCATAGTCACATCCCTCCCTCCCCTTCGCATCCCCCTTCCCTCTTTTTGCGGAAAAGCGTCCGTGTCAATCTAGACACGCTTTTCCGCAAAAAAGCCCCGATCGCCATTTTCACGATCGGGGCTTTTTTGCGCAAAACAAATCTGAGCTGTCTACACTGGCCCTTTTGCACAAAAGGACTTTTGCCCGAACGGGAGCAGCATAGTATTTCCGCAAGAAGCGCTGATTACAGACAGTAGGAAGTCAGTGTTCTTGCGGAAATTCAAGCAGCCAGTGTAGACAGCTGGAAAGTTTTTCTGCAAAAGCAGCTGCTTTTGTGGAAAAACTTGCCAGTCTAGACTCAGCCACACTGTCCTGCATTCTCATCTCCTGACCCAACACATACTTGGGGGTGGTTGTTACTTTTTGCACACTGCTTGCAAAGTGTGCTACTTTTGCTTTTTGACTGGTCTGTGCATTTCATAATTTTCATTTCTCTTTTATGCTTAAATTTAATTCTTTAAGTGGTGAGTTCTAAAATGCTGAACCTATCATGGCTGGAGTCATTATTCCTGGGGTAACTGCTGGTCCTGGAAGTGGCTGGCATATCTCTGCAGCCCCTGATAGTGGCAGAGTAGGGTTCTCCACAGCTGTCCTGGCCTGCAGATATCACTCCTGAAGCTTCCATTGATCAATAACAGGGAATGATGGCCAGTAGAAGCTATGGGCTCAGTGGATGAGGGGCAGCACATGGCACCATGGAACCATTGCTGTCCATGCCAGCTGCTTTCAGGAGTAGTGCAGAGCCAGGGCAAGAGTAAGCCTATCTTAACCCCACTGTTCCAACACCCAGAAGCTGTGTTGAGTTAAACAGTGCTTGAGTTAAGATGCTGGTTCCTGCATCTCTGTCCCTGTCCTGAGCCTCCTCCTACACTCAATCTCTTGCCCCAGACGTGAGTCCGCCTGCAGCCAAACTCCTTCCCAGACTGTGCATCCTGAAACCCCTCCTGGACCCCCATCTCCCAACCTAGGCTAAGCCCAGAGCCCCTTCCGCACTCCAAACCCCTTGACCCAAGACCAGAGCCTGCACCCCAACCCTCTACCCCAGCCAGATGAAAGTGAGTGAGGATAGGGGCGGAAAAGGGAGGGAGCGATCAGGGTGAGGTCTCGGAGAAGGAGTGGAGCAAGGCAGGGATCTCAAAGAAGGGGCGGATGGGCAAGGCTATTTGGTAAACCTAAAAAACAACAAATGGTCTGGTAGCACTTTATAGACTATCATGAGATTTCGTGAGCACAGCCCACTTCTTCAGATGACCAGAGTTTTTGGTATTTGGGTATGAGGTAGCTCTCACATTGCACTTAAATTGAAAAAGCAGTCTTGTGGTTAAAAAGGTTGGAGACCACTGCATTAACCTATACGCTTTTGGTTAATCAATTAACTGATAATAGACTAGACTATTACATCCCTAGAGCTAACTCTGGTGCTCTCCTCTGAGCCCACTCTGGCAAGGAGGGAGGACACCCCCCTCTGCTGGTACCTGGAATCACATTTCCCTGGGGCAGAACATGGGCAGGGCCATGCCCCACAGGGAGAGATGCAGGAGCAGGGGGCTTGAAGAGGCAGGGTGGAGACAGCAAGAGAGGGAGGATGCAAAAGGTGATGGGCAGGCAGGGAGGAAACAAGTCACCAGCTGCTGCCTAGCACCTGCTCCCATGGACTAGCCATTGCTACTGGAAGCGCAGTCAGTGCCGGATGGCAACAGCGCGGGGCCCCGCAGGGAAACGCCTCCCTGCCCAGTCCCTGGGCATGTACTGCCCGTCAGATCCCAGCCCTGGCAAGGACCCTGAGATGCCCCCGAAACACCCGCCCCCGCCCCACGGGACGTTTGCAAACACCGCGGACGGGTCGGCCCGCGCAACCGCGCCCCGCACACACCGGCCCGGAGCAGCACCAGCAGCTGGTCGCAAGTTCGCTGCTTAGGGCGCAGCCCCCGAGCTGAGCATGCGCAGTAGCCGCTGCTCTCACTCTGCGCGCAGGCGCGGACCGGGGCTGGAACTCGGCGAGCGGCTCTGGGTCCAGCGGCGGCTGCTGCTCAAGTGGCGGGAGCCGGTTCCTGCGGGGGCGGGGGCAGCCCTAGTCTCAGCGAAGGGCCGGAACCGGAGTCCTTGGTCCGCGCCGGCTCTTCCGGGTTTCCCGCGCGTTCCCGTTCGCGCCAGTGCTCAGACCCCGCCCGGCCGCCGCCTTTGGCCCCTGAACGGAGCCCGCAGCCGCGTCCGGCGGGTCGGGCGCCCCCCCGCTTACTGCACATGCACCGCCCACCCTGCGGGGCGAATTCTCAGGGAGCTTCCGCTTCCGGTCCGTGTCGGGAGGGCGAGCGGAGCAGCAGAGCGAGGTGGATCGAGGGGGGGGCCGGGCGGTCACGTCGCTGGGGGGTTTCCCTTGCTACCCAAATCTCTGGCTGCCGGAGGGGCCGCCCGCACCGGCGCCTGCTCCCCCCCCCCCCCCGAGGGAGGGACTGGCTGAGGAGTAAATGCTGCCGGGATACTCGATACACTAATCACCTGGTCGCTGCCCCCCCCCCCTTTGCTGCGGTCACAAGGGCAGGCTGAGCGTGACCCACAGCGGGGGGGGGGCAGCATCCATGTATCTGCCCTTGCACTGCTCACCTGGCACTTGCAGGGGAAGAGGGAGGGGAGCTACAAAACGGGTGGAGCCTGAGGCCAGGGCCTCTTTGAAACACCATGTGCAGCAATAACGCTGCCTGAAATCTTATTTGTTCCGTTTAAGGCCGGAGACTTTGCATCTTTTGAGAGGTGATGGTGCTAGTCTGGCGATAAAGACTTAACTTTTGGAATCCTGCTGACATGGATTGTAGTCTGACTTGCCAGTGACCTATCTTCTCCCCCTCCCCCCTGTTGCATAAATTGATGGTTTCGTCCCCTTGGAGGCTAGTCTGATTTACCCCAAGAAGAGAGTCACACTTTCAGGCTGGGTCCAACTCAAGTTTATTGGTTGCAACCAAGGTACGGCTAAGGAACTCAATGTTCAAAGCAGAGCCGACCCTGAGCGTTGGCTAAGCATCCTTTTTATACTTTCTTTAACTTTCTTATCTAACTTGGCACGTCTTGATTTGTTACCTTAGCTTCGTGTTGCCGCGTTATTGGTTAGCATATTTCAACTCTATTCCATTCAGTAACAACCACCAGTATAGCTTACTTAAGCAATAGCAATTAGCAAATTTCCCTAACTCAAGTAATACGTGTACTCCAGTCCTTGAGAAATGGGTCTAAACAGCTAGTTCCCCTTTTTACTACAGCTTCTAAAACATGCGCAATTAGCTAAATGATATGTGCTGTTTCAAGCTTAAGTAATGGAAGGGGGAAGAAGCACACATAGTCTTTACTATATTTTACTACACCCCCATTCCCTGCACCTGTGAAAAGTCAGATTGGTAACAAAGGGACAAAAATGCTCATTTTTGTGCCATTGTGAAAAGTGAACTCAAGAATTACTGAAAAAGAAATTTCAATCTAACAGTGCATCAGTGACTCCTACCCAGCCTGGTGTTTCCATAGCCGCAGAATCTGCCCCTTCCGTGCCTCCTGACGGGTGGGATGTGGAGGGACATGCCCAGCGAACAGGTCCCACAGGTATATGGGCACATGGTTTGGTGGGGCAGGAGAGAGAGGTTGTTGGTGCTTCCTGATGTTCACCCTTGGTGGGGCAGAGGGGTAGCTGAGAGCTGGATATGAACTGGGGCACACAGAAGTGTGAGAGAGGACTGCAGAGTATGTGGGGGAATGATTTGAACACAGGATAAGGAGGGGCCCTGACATGAATGGCGCAGAGATGGAGTTCTGGGTGGGGCAGTTGACTGAGGGTACCCAATAGAGGCCCTGGCATGGGCAATGGGTGAGCAAAGCGTTTGGGGTTTTTAATTTTTTTTTATCAGTGCTGGTACATCACGTATTGTGGAAGAAAACATTGTCCTCACTCTGAGTTTGTAAGCAACAAGTAGCCAGAGGCAGTTTTATTACGAGCTGCAGCAAGGGAAAAACTGGTTCGGACGGGGGGGAAGCCCCCCCCCCCCTCCGAGGCAGATCTTCGAATACAAGCAATTATGAAGCAGTTTATATACTGTCTATTAAATATCATAACAATAACAATTAGTCTCCTTCCCATTACAAACACCAATGACTAATAGTTATTTAGTTCCACCCAGATGCTCCTTATCTCAAGGTCCCTACCAGAGTCAGCATTCTATCCTTATCTCCGTATGGAGGCGAGAGGCGAAGGCAGCGTCTAATTACAGATCTCGCGTTGTCAGGCCACAGACTTAGCCTGACTCTTGCTCTCTTGTTAACAAGACCAAGATGACTGCATACAAATTCCCTTATTCCCTTTTCCTGCCTCCACAATCCCCCCTTTTGTGCCCACAGCACAACTATCCCTCCAAACCTTTACCTTCATTAAACATTACACAATTAGCACAAACACAAAAGCTATCTCTACCACCACATCCCTTACAACAACAATCAAATATGAAACTTTTAATAAGCAAAAGCAATATAATCATTAATATCCCCAATATAATTCTATGATGGGGCTGTTCTATAATTTTAGTAACATCATTCAACATATAATTAGTAACCAAATTAGGGAGGGCAGGTACATGCTGATAGTACCTGTCCATAAGCACAGAGTCCAGATCAAAGGGAGAAACCAAAACCACTCCCACAAGTTTCTCCTTGGCAATATACAATACTTTGCTTCTTTCACCAAGGTCAGTTCTTAATGTCCTTTTGTAGTCACAAATCTTTGGGCTTTGCTGGTGTCAGAGGAGTGAACTTTTCCTCTTTTTTTTTTCTTGAAACAGTCGTGGTTCAGCATCATGCAGGGGAGAGGTTACCAGCACATCACCCTGTAATATTTTGGTTCTTCTGGTGTCCAGCAGGTAGGAAAGCAGGACCAGAAGAGAGAGGCTTATCAGCAATCGGGGTAGGATCATTTCGAGATGGAGGGATCTTTTTGCAGCGAGAAGCATTGGCCAACAGTCAGTTCTTGGCACTTCACAGCAGTGTTGGTGGTTAGCAAAACTTGGTAAAGGTCTTTCTAGAGCAGTCTTTCACTGATGGACATATGAGTCTCTATTCTCTGAGCTAAAAGCCAGCTAGCTCCTTTGGAACCAAGGTTATTTCCTAGGAATAAAGCAAATTGTAAAAACAATCCAGCGTGGTTGTTTGGTTGTTTGGTACCAGCCTTATCAAAGTGAGGCTCTTTTGGAATGTGGTTGCCAGGGGAACCAGGGTCACAGTAACTGTTGAACTGTTTTACTTCCCAATCTGGCCTAATACTTTGAGTTTGTCAGTTCTCAGCAAGATACCATGGACTGCCTCAGTTTACTCCTATAGTTCCTTTCTCTTGACTTTGGGGTTCTCCTTAACCCACCAGGTTAAATACAATTTAAGGGGTTTTAATTTACTCTGGAAGTACGAGTACAGCACCAGCACTGTTATAAATGTTATAATCGAAACTTCCCACATAATTTGACACACACTATTCAACTCCATCTTTAAGATATTTCATCGCCTTACTGGCGCTGCCCATGATTATAGGTTTGACCTCTACTGCCTGGTTGAGTGCTGCAGAGGTAGGTGTTTGGCATGGTCCACGGTGTTTCCCTATCTGTGTGTACCTCAGACGGCCAGCCCCGACATATCTTTGGGCATTGGCCACCAACTCCTCGATCTTTGCCTGCAGGGCCAGTAAACCCTCCTCTAGGTACTTACTTCCGCCGTGCCACTCAGAATCTCGTGTTAGGTTACTCATCACTGCCGAAGTGTGATAGAGCCGCATTCCATCAACGGTAAGGATCATCCGGCGAGGGGCTGTTATACACACAGACGGATATGTAGAGGGGCAGGATGGAGTGATCTGTCTGGGTAGTCAAACACCAGTAGGTACCGTTTATTTGGACCAGCTTGATGTTTTTGTTTCTCTGAGACAACCACATCAAACCTAGGCAGATTCGTCATGATGTTAAATGGGCAGGTACATAAAATTTCCTTATCAAAGTGGGTGCAACAATCCCTGGGCATAGGGAGGCTCCCACACCTTCAGAATAAGTGATGCCCTCGATCTATCTATATGCTCCTGCTTTGGTACAGGCAGGGAGGTTACCATTCTGATCTGATCTGAGTGAGGAATCCCCAGAGGGGCCAAAAACAAACTGTTATACTATGCCCTGTCCAGGTGGGCCTTTGGGTCCTCATGGATTCTCTACTTCTCCACTCCCATGGGTAGGCACGGGGGAGATGGGGACTCACCACCCTAAGGGCTGGGTGGTCAAAGCTATCCTATTCTTCAATACTGGCCTTCTAATACCTTTAATTTAGTTCCATTAATTAACAATCCAATTAATCTCTGGTCCAAATATATGGTTAGGTTTAGTGAAATGGACACAGAGCTGGACAGATCCTTCAAACTATTCAGGATCAATCGGTTGGCTTGGCTGGTGTCTAGGCCTTTACAGGTACTGGATATTACTGCATCTACCAGCCTGGATTCTCATACAATTTCTGGGCTATGACATAAGTGTTGCTGACAGAGTTTTCAGGCCCAAACCAATCTGCGATGGTATCCGCTAAGCCCCTTCATTGCCTAATCAGGCACTTGCCAATTTGATTAGCCAGTCTAGCACACAGCTGGTCTATACCAGTGTGGAACATCACCAAGGTAAGGACCAGTGACAGTTGTCCTAGTTCTGGGACAGGTCTGTTCAGGACATGATGCACAATTGGGAGGCTCTATTTTGTCCTTAAGAACCTGGTTAATAATATCCAAATGAGGGCAAGTTAGCAATGGCCATTGTTTAACAAATAACAGCCATGCCTCAGGGGTTACCTTTGTCTGGGCTTTAAGTGGTAAGCCCCAGTGGGAGTCAGTAGGTCCAACTTCAGTAGCCTAATGTTAGTGTTTAGCTTCTTTCCCACAATATTCCATACAAACTTTAACTCAGAGGACTGTGTATTCTTTGTCCTTGTAGTGTTCATGTTGTTACAATAAACAAAATAAATGTGAATGAGGGGTGGCCCAAGGCCATGAATTCCCCATTGCTATTAGTGTGTATTTGTTCTATGTATGTGACTTGAAGGAGGTTACATTGACTAGAGTCACTGTTTCTCTTATAGGACCAAGCATGGTTCACAGATATTTAATTGTTAATAGGAACCCATGCAATTCCATAATTCTTGAGGCCTTTTAAGGCATCAGGCACCAACG
This sequence comes from Pelodiscus sinensis, assembly GCF_049634645.1. NCBI lineage: Eukaryota > Metazoa > Chordata > Testudines > Trionychidae > Pelodiscus > Pelodiscus sinensis. The sequence continues at coordinate 156,902 of NC_134741.1, forward strand.
AGTAGCAGGGCAAGTAGCTGTTATTGCAATGGTGAGGTTACTAGTTTCCTCATTGTTGTGGGCATCTTTACTTAAATATGCTGATGTCCCACTTGCCCGTGTTGTTACTTATAGATTTCTTATTATCTCTGGCCAAACCACTTTTATGGTTGGTGTGCAAATTTGCAGAAGCTAAATATTTCATTTGTGTAGCCATTAAAGCAAAACCAATCCGATGGGGGAAGAGGGCTGGTAACCCACTCCCAGTCCTTCTGTTCACGTGCTGCACTCCTTGCTTCCTTCCAGTTCCTTTTTTGTTCACCTGTGGAGACATTGTTAACATTCTCCTAGCCTAAACAATTTCCAAACTATTATCCTTTCACTGAATTTTAAAGTTGCCAATTGATTGGGCCCAATTATTAATTTTGATGGTTTAAATTAATGCTTCTGCTTTTCTCAAATTATCCTTTCATTAAAACAATATCCTACACACAACAATATTTGCAATACGTATTACAATTAAGACACACAAGACAAACTTGGACAGAACACAAACTTATTGTGTCATGACACAGAACCATGATTTTTTGTCGTTGTTGTTTGTTGTTTTTCTTCAGCTGGCACCAGTGCTTTCTGATGATCTGAAAGACAAAAAAACATTTCTACCCCCGTCGGGGTGGTCCATTATAACTTAAAATACTGCCTAAGATCTGTTAGGGGAATCGGTTACAGCTAGTTCCTTACCACTTCCATGGGCGAGTGAGCTATAACTTTACGAGAACAAGGGCGCTTCATCGGTACTCGTGACCTTCCACTCCCTCGAATTACCTCTAGAGTTGCTAGCCCTCCCCAACAGTGGCATGCCTCAGTTTCCCTCTTGTACCACAGATTAGGCTTAATGTGTGAAGCTATAATGCTTCTCCTTAGCACAAGGTGTTGGTTAGTTATTGTTCCAGCAAGCAAAAACTTTTCTTTTCTGTCTCCTTGTTAGGGCAGATTTAGCTTCTAGTGATTACATCTTCAAATTCAATTCCCACTAGTTGGCTTTTAGGGTGGCTTTTAGGTTACGTCCTCCCACGCCCTCAAGCTAATTATAACTGTGTGAGGGAAAGATTTTAACTGTTTTTTTTTCTGGACGGCCCCCACTTGTGCATTGAGAAACATCCTTGGGTAGCCTGTGATTCCAGCCGGAGAGGCTGTAGTTATCTATTCGCTAACAAGGGCTTGAGAATCTCCTAAAGTTGCTTGGCAGCCCTTTCCTACTCTTGCGTTGTGTTCTGTGTATATGTTTCCAACCAAAATGCCTAGGGCCAATATGGCTTGATGGTCAGCAGGCATTCCTTCCTTGAGAATTTGGAGGAATACTTCCCACAAGCTGTCAAGTCTATTCCAAAACTCAGTGTTTTGCTTTGGATCGGACAGATTTGTAACTAGAGCCTGTTCTTCCAAAGGGAAGATCTGATACCTTTCAATTATCTTCTGTGCCTCCTCTCTATCTTCAGTAATGTGTGATAAGGGCCCATATAGGGCTGGGCATAGAGAGGAGTAGAGGGGGTAATGTTGGGCCAAATTCCCCCCAAAGCTTGGGAGAGGCTGTGCACTTGCGTGGGTGGATTTTTGCTTTTCTGAGTTTCAATCTCATCCCTCAGGGCTTTAATTTCTTTCTCTGTCAATCTGTCAAATGCTTACAGGTCCTTGGACCATGATGCACGTACATGTAGTACGCAGGGGTGCCTTTCAGCAGTCTGGGGGGGTATGCTTAGACTGACTCCCATCCATTTTAGTCATTCAAGGGGAGCATCCTGTCCAGTCCCCGTCTGTTCAGTGGCTTATAGGAAACTAAATCGACACACTCCAAAGAAGGGGTCTGCTGGGTCTAGAGTGTCAGACCTTATCAGCAGCTCATGAAATAAGGTGAGTCGTCACTCCCTCACATATCTGCTCGGTCTCGAGGTTCGGCTGACCCCCCTTGCGTTCACAACTCCCTTGTGGGAGAGCCCTGGTGCGGCTGGAATCAGCTTACTTTTCAGAGACCTGGGCAGCGGCATTCACACTCCACTCATTACATTCACACTCAGCATGCTTTTCACACAGAAATTTTCCCACTTTTAGATGCATCTCTCATTATGGACCTCGTCCATATTTGGGGCGGCAAACAACACTGTTCCCCCAGGGGCGGCAAACAACACGTTTCCCCCCAGAACCACAGCAGTTCCCAGCACTGCATAAACCTAGGTGCCTTATGTCCGGACGCAATACAACCTTCTTCCCGTACCCGGGGCGGCACCACCAATACCACAGCAGTTCCCAGCATTGCGTAAACTTAAGCCTACTCGGGGATAACAAAACAACCTCCCCGGAACCGTTTTGCGTCTGACCTTGTTGCAGATTCAAGAAGTTCGGATGGCGTGAGCCCACAAGAAGCAGATGACCCTACAGGCAGTCCTCCTCCATACCCCAGTAGAGATTTCAAAAGGTCTCTTACCTCTCGTTTGGCGCCATGGGGATGAAGGGGGATGGTCTGCAGCCACTGTCGCTGTCTTCAATCAGGCGTTGCCATCCGAGTCACGGCACCAAATTGTGGAAGAAAACATTGTCCTCACTCTGCGTTTGTAAGCAACAAGTAGCCAGAGGCAGTTTTATTACGAGCTGCAGCAAGGGAAAAACTGGTTCGGACGGGGGAGGGGGGGGGAAGCCCCCCCCTCTGAGGCAGATCTTCGAATACAAGCAATTATGAAGCAGTTTATATACTGTCTATTAAATATAATAACAATAACAATTAGTCTCCTTCCCATTACAAACACCAATGGCTAACAGTTATTTAGTTCCACCCAGATGCTCCTTATCTCAAGGTCCCTACCAGAGTCAGCATTCTATCCTTATCTCCGTATGGAGGCGAGAGGCGAAGGCAGCGTCTAATTACAGATCTCGCGTTGTCAGGCCACAGACTTAGCCTGACTCTTGCTCTCTTGTTAACAAGACCAAGATGGCTGCACACAAATTCCCTTATTCCCTTTTCCTGCCTCCACAGTATGCACCCTCTGGACCTGCCCCTACATTGCTGAGCTTAGGATAGTGAAACTACTCCTGTTCCCCAGCCCAGAGGTAGTCATGGCTGCAGAGAGCCCTGTGCAAAGTCTCTGGAAAGAAACAACGCGTCCTATCTGCCTGGAGGATTTCACAGCCCCTGTCACTCTGAAGTGTGGGCACAATTTCTGCCAGACCCCTCTCAGCTCTCAGTGCAGAGACACTGAGCAGCAGGGACTCCTCCAGCCCAACAGGCAGCTGGCAAAAATGGTAGAACTAGCCAAGCTGCTGAGTTTCCAGGCAGCAAAGAGAGCAAGATGGGACGGGGTGTATGGGGAGCACCAGAAGGCTCTAAAGCTGCTCTGTGAAGAGGATCAAATTCCCATCTGTGTGGTGTGTGACAGATCCCAGGCTCACACAGTGGTGCCCATACAGGAAGCTGCCCAGGAGTACAAGGTACAGAGTTGCTTTCCAGTGTAATGGGAAATAATGTTGGGTTTTAATTCTAGGCTAATTTCACTGACTGGCACAGGTGTGACACAGCTCTGTAAATCCTTCATGGTACAAGAGATGCTGTAAAAAGTAAATGTTCTGGCTTTGTGGCAACTTACATGAAGTCTTTACAGATACCTGATGTGGGAAATGTTTCTCTGAATTTCTGAATCCTGAGACTCAGCCCTCACTGGTGCCAGGAGGAATATCTGCACAATAGGAGATGTTAACAATCAGAGAGTTTTCAATCACAGGAGCTGCAGGCCAGTGTATAGGAGTGAGCTGCCTTGGAATTGGAGAAGAGGAGATTACAAGCTGTTACTGATGGGTTGAGAAGCAGTAGTAATTTGCATTTGCCTTATGGATCCACAATGGCATTTGGGCCCTGAACAACACCCAGCAAGAGACAGTCCCTGCCCAAAGCAGGTCACAGTCTAGTTAGACAAACGGTGGGAAGGAAAAGTGCGGTAGCAATTTGCTCATGGTCACCAAGTAAGTCAATCATAGGGTTTATCCGAGAACCCCGGTCTTTCCAGGCTCAGTGCAAGGCCTTAACCATTAGGCTATATTCTCCTGCCTCTCAGCATCACTGAACAGTGATGAAGTGTGACCCTTAGGAGGGAAAGATGTTTTGATAAAGCCCCAGGCCTAGTAGGGAGAGGAGGCTTCCCACTGGGATGCTGAACTCCTGGGCTGCTCCATGAGAGGTTAAACTCAGATGATGCAGATGACACTAGAGAAGGTTGCTGGTCTGGATGCTGTGTTGGACCCTGAGTGCCTTGAGTCCACCCACAGCAGGGCTGTCCATGCCAGGCACCACTGGGATTCAATGGGTTGTAGCAAGAGTTCAAATTGGTTAACTCATGAGCTAATGCTTATCGGTGCAGTTAGCAGTTAAACTCCGCGTTGCCCCTGGCAGTTCCCATTTGCCCCTGGCAGCTAATGTCAGTCTGCAGCTGCTGGGAGTCCCCACCTGCTGGCAGTCCTTGTGGCCACCTCCGGCAGACCATGGGAGAGAGCTCTGCCCCCAGGAGAGCCTGGGTCGGCTACTGGCCCTGCCTGTCAGCAGGTTAAAAATATTGTAACTGATTGTAATCTGTTACATGATTAGTATTTGTAACCCTTTTTACCTCCCTAATCTCCACCTGCATCATTCTTTATGAAGGTGCCATCACTGATCCATCTCCCACCCTCACAGGCATCCTGCTGCATCCTCAATCTCCTCCTGTCTCTTTTTCTGTGGACAAAGCCACATCCAGGGCTGAGTACCTGCCAGACAGGGACAGAGCTTCACAAAACTGGGACGGTGTAACTTAAAGGCAGAGAAATGGGCTCCTAGTGTCTCATGGGGTTTGCCCTGGTGCTTATTTCTTCAGGAAAAATTGGAGGCCCATTTGAAGACTCTGAGGGAAGAGGGAGAAAATCTGCTAGGAAGGAAAATGATGAGAGCGGGGAGAAGCCAGGAGTGTCTGGTAGGTGACTGTGGCTATGAACTGGCAGTGAGAGGGCTGTGTTAGGAGGCAGACTCCTGTGTGGCCTTGGTGAGGTTGGGCTTGTTTGTGTTTCTCCTGGATCATGGATTGCTGAGTTTAGATCCATGTGTGGACAGGTTCTGAGCTTCCATGTCAGTGAATGAATTAATGTCCAGTCCCTGTGACTTTCCCAGAAATCCTCCTAAGGAAGCTGACTGTCCCTGTGAAGGGCTGTCTGCTGAGTCTGCTCACTTTGTGCATTATCTTTGCTTCTTTTTTTCTCCCTGGCTGTGTCTAGACTGGCAAGTTTCTCCGCAAAATCGTCTGCTTTTGCGGAAAAACTTGCCAGCTGTCTACACTGGCTGCTTGAATTTCCGCAAAAGCACTGACGATCTCATGTAAGATTGTCAGTGCTTTTGTGGAAATATTATGCTGCTCCCGTTCGGGCAAAAGTCTTTTTCCGAAAAACTTCTGCACAAAAGGGCCAGTGTAGACAGCAGAGATTTGTTTCCCGCAAAAAAGCCCTGATAGCGAAAATGGCGATCGGGGCTTTTTTGCGGAAAAGCGCATCTAGATTGGCCACGGATGCTTTTCCACAAAAAGTGCTTTTGCACAAAAGCATCCTGCTAATCTAGTCGCGCTTTTCCGAAAATGCTTTTAACAAAAAACTTTTCCATTAAAAGCATTTCCAGAAAATCATGCCAGTGTAGACCTAGCCCCTGGGTATCTCTGTCAGGCCGGTGCTGAGTCCTGCTGCTCTCTGTATGAAATCCCAGTGCCCATAAATAACAGAACATGCTGCCCATAACAGACATGGGCACATCCCTTTCAGAGGGACATGGAGGCCAAAGGAGATGTTGGAAGAGACACCTCTGCTTAGTAACCACAGAGAAAAACCCTCTTGCGCAATGCTGTTACGCTGATTATTTTCAGGAATAACAGCATTGCGTAAGAGGGTTTTTCATGCGCAAGAAGGGACAGCTCCTTCTTGTGCAAAAGCCTCTTCCGCAAAAATGGTGGCTCATTAGATTTGCAGATGGGGCTCGGTGATATTCCACGTTTAGCCTCATTTGCATAGCTCTGGTGCAAGATCGTGCCAGTGTAGACATAGCCATAGAGTCAGATGTCACAAATTTTCCAATAAGTTCTCCCTGCTGCCCGCTGTGTTGCCCCTGCTGTCAGGCTGGGACAATTGGAGGGATTCTAACTGCAGGACTGTTAAAGCTGGGACTCACTAGCCAGAACTTATCATCAGTAAATGAAATACAATCACATGGCATTGTTTCTGTCCAGGTGTGAGATGGGGCAATTCCAGCCACCAGAGGAAATTTCTCCTGAATTGGAAGAACAAGTCAGCAGTTTCTCCCAGAAAACAATTGCGTTGTCAGAGACTTTGAGGCAGTTCACAGGTACCTAGAAGGGATGGAGAAGGGGAAAGTGATTTAAGTATCTGAAACTATTGAATCTGGCCTCTGACTCCAGCCTTCCCCTGCCTTAATTCCCACATGAAGAATGACGGCCCCATCATGCTGCTCTTCTTAGAGACACTGAGCGAATAGACAGAACTGCTAGGAAATAGTCAGGAGTTTTCAAACTTTGAACCTCCTGTTAGTGTGAAAGGGATCAAAATGAGTAAAGTTACTTTCATGGTAACGCCTTCTGCCACCACAGCTCTAGGTTATGATGAGGCTAATACTCTCAGTGACTGAGCGAAACCAAGTGGGAGGAGATGAGGAGAGAAAAGTAAATCTCATTTACAGCTTGTCTCACCTGGGACGGGAGTGAGTCTGCAGGGATGTTGGCTCCATTGCTGGGAAGTGCCTGAGGGAGAGAGGAAACAGAAGGTTTCAGACCTTTTCATATTAGACACCTGAGTATGTCTCTGTTTGGTCTTTTATACACTAGAAATGCAGAGTTCAGAGTGGGGACATTGTTATAAATAGGAGAGTCTGTAATCTCACCTCTCTTCTCCCTTTTCCTACCAGACACTCTGCCCTTTGCACTGAAGAGAGCAAGAGGAAAATCCCTGGGAGCTTTCAGACAAGGTGAGTTTGTAGGAGGAAAGTGTCTTTAAATTATGAGAAAATTCCCATGAAAATATCTTCATGGGATTGTCATTAAAGTTACCAACCAGACCCAGCAACCGTGGCACACGCAGCCCTAAATCTAACCCACTGATCAGTGAGGATACCCAGAGGCAGTGAATTGGGGACCTGCAGACCACTTTGAGAAACACTGGTCTATGAAGTGTGATGCTAATGGTGTGGAGTTAAAGCACACAACGGACGGCACCTTCGGACTCAGTTTTCACTGCTGTCAGTTTTAATATGGGGTTGGTTTCAAACAATCAATAGGCTGAAAGTCTGAGAGCTGAGTGCTTCCACTGTATCAGTTTATTCATGGCGAGAAACTGTTGGATTCCCAACGGCTCTTCAGTCTAGTGCAGGTCTGGGCGAAATACAGCCCATGGGCCAGATCCGGCCCACAATGCTGGGAGAACCGTGGGCTGGTTCTGTGCTTGCCATGCCCCATCTGCAAGCCACTCACAAAGCAACTGTGAGCCCGGAGGGGAGAGGGGAAGGCTTCAGGCACTGCTTCCAGTGTGGCCAGGACAATCTCATTGACCGGTTTCTGGGCAGAAATGAAGCACCATGCCCCTTCCCCTCCAGCTCATAATTATTCACACACGCATATAGCCCTGCAGTCTGTGTGAGGATCGGGCAGCCTGCCTGAGAAAGGTGCTTGGCTGCTGGCCAAGAGTCACTCAGGTAAGTCTCCCAGCCAGAGCTTGCCTCTGGCACCCCAACCTCTCCCTTCCCCTCCTAATCTCTGCCCCCCATTCCTGCCCCCTCCCCACATACCCAAACTCTGTCCTCTTCCTGCATCTGTATATACAAGAGCTCTCAGCGGTCAGAAACCCACAGCCCCTTATTTATCTACTCAGCCACTTCTCTAAATTAACTTTTACTTTAAATATCTAACGAGTAGTTGGCTAATCCAGTGCCGCAGGTCACACCTTCCTCCTTCACCCAAACTCCCTCCCAGACTCCTCTCTCCCTCTTGCATCCCAATCTCTTACCCACACTCCTGCTCTGTGTCCATCCCAGAGCCTGCATTTCCTCCATTGATGTAATGTAAGAGTGCAACTCTCAACCATTTTCCAAAATCTTGGACTGGCCCCCCCATCAAAATTTATTGCCCACCACTGGTCTAGTGGGTACGTCTCAGTGAGAGCCAATAACTGAAAGCTGAAGCCGGACAATTTGACTAGAAAAGAGGCACAAATGTATGATAGGGAAGAGGACTAGCTGCTGAAACAAATGAGCAAAGAACTGGTGGATTCTCCATCTCCTGATGTCTTCAAATGACTGGGTGACTTTCTAGACAACACGCTATGGGGAAGCAGAGCTTTGTGCCTGGGTAACTGGACTAAGTGTAATGGTTTGGGCCACAAGAGGTCAGACTGCATAACTAAGAATATCTTCTGATCCCATGAATCCATGAATTTTAAGATCTCATCCTGCAAACATTAAGCTCATGTGTTTAATAAGCACCTGAATACTCATATTAACTTCACTTACTCTCTGTTGTGAAGAAGTTTTAAAAAGTTTGTCAGATAAGAACCAAAGTTTGTGCTGCAAATCAATGAATGAAGACTAAAGGTTTTAAATACAGCAGCTTAAATTTAACCTACGTCCGTGTTCAGGCAGGTGAATATGTGGCTTGTTATCAGAAACATTGGGTGCTGAGAACTGAATTCCAGTGTTTCAGGCATAGTAATGTGACTCAAGCCAGTTCCAGAGAGAAATGAATGTGGATTTGGGATCTAACTTGTGTGTGCTGTTTATGGAATATCTAGACTCAAACTTTTGCCCACAGTGGCATATTCTAGCATGTGTGTCACCAGTGACAGAGTCTGGTAAGAATGGGGGTGTGGAAAGGGTTAAAGCCCCTTCTGAAATGTCTCCAATTGCCCTTCTCTTCCTGCCAGGCTGCAGAACACCCATGTCTGTCTCCAGCTCAGCCCCTGACTTGCAGAGCCAGGGAAAGAAAATGGCTGTGGTGGAGCCGGTGACCTTTGAGGAGGTGGCTGTGTATTTCTCAGAGAAGGAATGGGCTCTGCTGGACCCGGGTCAGAGAGCCCTCTACTGGGATGTGATGCAGGAGAATTATGAGGCTGTGAGCTGGCTGGGTAAGGATTCCTGTCCCCTCGGGTATCAGAAGCTGGGTGGGTTGGATTTGGTTCAGGCCCCTCAATGTCCTGTGCCCTCCAGTGTCAGGAGTATCAGCCCCAATAATCCCGGCTTCTGGGTGAGAGACTGTCCCCTCCACATCCCCTCCCAGAGGAGCAGGTTCAAGGACATAACAATGGTGCTGCTCTTCCCACAGCCAAGGTCTCAATGTGCTTCCCATCATCTTGCCCATGTTATGCCTTGGCCACAGGTGTTAGTGGAAGGGGCCAGGCACCATCAGCAGTTAGGTCTGGGTCTGGCTGGTGTTAGTGCCTGTGGGGCATCCTTGTGCTGCACTGGCCTGAGCGTTCAGCTTGTCCATGCCCCACAGCTCAGGGTTGTTGCTGTAGAAAGACACCAGTCTCCATTCAGGGGCTAAGGCTCTCAGCCAAGTTTATTGTTGAAGGAGCAGGGCGCTAGTGTCCCAGCTCCCCAGGCATAGGTACAGTGAGACTTGTCCCACCCTGACAAAGGTACCAGCTCAGTCAACATCCAGAACACTGCCCCTCAGTATGAGGCAGCTGAAACGGGAGGCTCAGAGCGATGGGTGGAAGCTGAGGCAGCAGGGGCCTGACATTAAACTCCAGCGAGCCAGGTGATACAGGCACAGAGGTGGGCGACAGGACAGCCTTTATCTCCTGGGGGACATGTTGTGTCAGCTATATACTGGGTAAGCACACTGGGGTCCACCCAGTACTGCCAAGCATTGTCCAGAAGGACACTAACTTTGGTAACACCAGCCAAGACCAGCCTCAGGGGCACCCTGTGCCACAAGGATGGGAGTGAACAAGAGGAATTCAGGCTGGAGATCTCCACCCTCGGGCCATGGGGCATATCTGGTTGCAAAGACCAGCTTTCAGGAGCTGAGGAGATCACTACAGCTCTCAGATTTCAGAGGAGACATCTCAGAGGGAGCCCAGCAAGCTGCTGGTGGTATCAGAAAACTGGGCAGCAGTGGAGGCAGATGAATCCCCTGGGGCCACTTTCATAGTCTTGTGGTCTTACCTCTACTTGCCCCTCCTCAATCTGCCACTGTCCAGTTGTTCCTCACCTTTCTTTCCCTTTCCTTAGCAATCCGTCTGGTCCACCAGTGGAATGGGGCTTCTGCTGTGTCGGTTGCTAGAGGGAGTTGGGGAATGCAGGGAGCCCAGAGCCCCCAGGCGAGTTCATGGCAAGCTGCTGCTGAGATCCCTGCTGCTCTGTGGGGCACAGAGAGAAGCCTGTGGGGTTGCTGGGTTTGCTGCTTGGTGAGGCTGCTTCTCATAGAAGCTGCCAATGTCGAAGGCAGCTCTGGAACCCTGCTGGGCTGCTTCTACAGTTGCTGCTTTTCTGGGCAGCCCCTTCTTTGCTGGATTGCTCTGCTGCTGCTGTTCCGTCAGCGTCTTCTTCCTTCCTGCTGGCGTTCCCTCTAAGGCAGTGGTTCCCAACCTGTCTCTCACTGAGGACCACCAAACCCAGACACAAACTTTTGGTGGCCCAGTAACGTTATATTTGCATGTTCATTATTCAAGTAATGAATATGCAACTAAAAAAAAAATCTCAGAAAAAATTCCCTTTTGGCTGCTGAGTGGGGCTCTTGTACTCAGAGTTAAATGTAAGTGCAAGAGAAGGAAAAAGTATTAAATGCATAGACCAGTCAGATCATTAACATACACACTTGGAAAGAATGAAATGACAGAGATGCATTGCAGGTAGTGCCAAGCAGTAACAACAATATTAATACAGTTATGTGCAGCGAGGTGAGTGTGAAAGAGAGTGTGTATCTGTGGGAGACACAGAGATTGTTTACTTTCCAACCAAGTATGTGACACCAAGACTGTGCATGGGTGCGTAAGGGAGGAACAGATACTGTGCATGTTCTGGCTGCTACAGGGGAAGTTTCTGGGAAATCCCATGCACTGTCTCTTTAAGACACTTCAAGCTGTCCTGCTTTGTCCTTGAGCCTTGTTGTCTCCCATCCCCTGCTCTGCACGGGGGGGGGGGGGGGGGGGGGGGTAATATGAGCAGCAGAAGGAGAATTGTGTGCATGCTTCTCTCGGTGTGTGCATGTCATAGAGTGTGTATTTATGTGTGTGCATGAGAGACAGACTGATCTGGCTGCTGTGGAAATCTCAGATTCAGCAGTGACCTGTAAGAAAGGGGCTCCTCCTTCAAAGCAGACCTCCAACCATGGCAAAGGTCTCCCCAAACCAGGTTCTGTCCCTCAGGCCTCCTCGGTGGAGATGAGTTACAGGGGGATGGAGAGTTTGTGTGTAAGACAGACTGTGTGAGCTGGCTGCTGGGTGCATCTCACAAGCAGAGCACTGCTTCTGAGAAAGTCAGGCTGTCACCATTCAGACTGAAGCAGCTTGGAGTTCTCCTGAGCCAGTCTGTGTTCCCTCTGCCCTGCTCTGTGGAGTTGGGGTATAGGCTTAGGGGACACCCTGAGATCAGCACTGACCTCCCCGCACGCTATGCAGTTAGCAGGAAGTTCCCTCCCAGGAGCAGCTGCAGGAGAGTGCAAGGTGGGGAAGGGGCACCTGAGCACACTCTGCTGGGCAGCGTGTGAATCTCTCCTGGGTGTGCACAGCTTCCAGGAAGCACAGGTAGAGGGGACTCATTGTTCCAAGCAAAGCCCCCAGCACTGAGAGTAGAAACGCACAGGGGCCAGATGGAGTTTAGTGTCACATGAGCTGGTCACATGCCCTTGTCTGCTCTGATGAACCATGGCAGGCATTGCCCACCGTCTGGCTGAAACGTCCATGGGAAAGTCTGTCCGGGGGGGGGGGGGGGAGGGGCGAGAGGGGCAGATGAGCTTTCCAGGGTCTGCATGTTTTGTTGATGGACCATGTCTCTGAATGTTCCACTCACAGTGTGCTGGCTAGACTGGATGGAAATGACATTTTAGATGTTTCCATAGCAGTGACTATATTTGAAATATGGCCAGTATTCATAACGTGGGGTACAAAAATCATGTCCACATGCAGACAGGATAATCACAATAATCACGTCAGAATGTTCCCATTGACACTGCACATGATACACTTACACAATTACAACAAAATTGTGCTAATAGTGGTAGCAATATGACCTACATGGTCATATTTTAATCTTATAAGATCACAGGGGATCTTCCCAGCACTAGAGGAAGGTCCAAGAAGGGGTCTGGCTGATTGTGTGAGGACTGCGCCCCCAGGGTGGGAAAAGTTGAACGGTAGATTCTGTGCAGCCAAGGGGGACAACAAATGAAAGGCCAGGCTGGCCACAAGGAAGGCTGGAATCCAGAATCCACACAAAGAGGCTGGTGGTGGCAGAGTAGAATCAAGGCAGAAGAGGGGGAGCTGAGCTACAGGAACAATGCAGCTATCGCCCCAAGACACTCCCCTTTCCCCCGAAGCAGCAGCACAACCAGACACTGCTATGCCCGCGATGGAAAAAGCAGCTATTGTGGGCAGTGTCAGGGCCCACCCAGCCACAGGCAGGGATTAGGAGTGTGGAGTGTAGGCAGGGTCTGAAGTAGCCAGCCAAGGATTTGCCTCATTGCTCAGGTAATTTACTCTGCTTCCTCCTGGTTCAGGTAGAGCATCTGAGCCAAGCCAATGAGCAGGGTGAGCTGAGCCATGCCCCCCAGCCAGGAGCTTTGTGGACAGAGCCTTTGCGGAGCTACAGCTGGGGAGCTGCTGGGTCCTTTCCAAGTTCTAATGACTTGCCATGTGGCCGCTGCAGTCTAAGCCCTGCCTATGGTTCTTGAGCAGCATGTTTCTAGCCTGGCCTGGAGTGGGTGAGGGGATGGAATGGGCCATGAAGGAGACTTAGTTGTACCCCGGAGCTGTGGTTCTCAACCTTTTTAGATCATGGCCCACACTGCTCAATGCAGCCCTTTCTACGGACCACAAGCCAACCACCTGTGATGACAAAATGAGTGTAGAAGAGTGTAGTTTGGGTGGGAGGTTGGGTGTAGGAGTGTGCTGGGAATGAGGGTCTGGGTAGGAGGTAGGGTATATAAGTGGGCTGAGGGTAGGCGTTCTTGCCAGAAGAATGGGGGCAGGAGCAGGTTGGGCATGGAGGGACTTTGGGAGGGGAGTGCCTGAGAGGGATAGGGGATGCGGGATCTGAGGAGAAGTCACTTACTTGTCTCCATACTTTCTGCCATTCCAAGGCACCTCACCACCCCCCCCCCCCCACTGCTCCCATTGGCCATAATTCTGGCTCACCTGTAAAATGGTCACAGACCACTAGGGGTCCATGGACCATACTTTGAGAACCACTGTTCTCAAGGGTACAGAGGAGCACTGTCAGCCGACGGTCAGGGCAGTGTGTGTGTGTATGCTTCCGAGAAAAGGTTTAACGTCCGTGTCTTTACTGCTAGGACCGGGGTCCCGTCGCAGAGGGTGGCCAGCAGGCCAACAGACGCCCCGTTATATAGAAAGAGCTTATTACACCTTAGATTTTAACTGCTAGAACACAGGGGTTCCTTCGCAGCGGGCAGCCTGGGAAAGGCTGGAAAGGTGCCCCAACGGATCTTGTCACCTGGGAGTGACACAGATCCAAACGCCCAAGCTCTCCTTATGTCTGTCCCTTTATGACCGGCTGAAGTTCTTTTAAATTGTGCTTGGTTCTGTTACAGCAACTGAAGGAGTCAGGTTAAAGCTTAAACAGTTACAGGTTTATTAAAAGACTTATAAAAGCATATGGTTACAATGGCTATTGCTCTATTTCTTAAATGCTAACAAATACAGATTTTAAAAATGGTTACAAAGAAAATAAAGATAGAAAATAGAAATAATGGTACCAAGTGACAGCTTAATCTTTAAAGAGCTCTAAGTCTATGTATATATATACTTAAACAAAGGACCACATCTAGGTACAATTTTTACCCCTTTCTGTGCCTCTCGACTCCAGCGTGTCAGGCCAGGGCCGGTCTCTCAATTCCTAGGAAAGACGAATACGAGGTGGGCGTCCCCTTGGAACCTCGGGAGATCAAACACCAAACCCGACCAGCAGATAGATGGTAGATTGACACTCAAAGAGAATGCGCTGCTGGACCTATCTTTATACCCCTGGGGGCCCGTATTCTCTTTCTTATCTAAGATGCCGAATTCTACTGGTCCGTTTTGTGGCGCCAGTTCTTACAAGCAAGTTTCAAGTTAATTTACACTTGCAAGAGAGATAACTAAATTGTGAGCACTAGACATTTTTTTACTGGGCGAGAGATTCCTCCCCCCGCGGATGGATGTGTGTTCGTATCAATATGGGTTAAGTCAAGGGCACTCCTTGGCAGCCTCTTGGTCAGCAATTGGCATATCTCTGTTTATAGCCATTCATGGTCACACAGCCTGGGCCTTCTGCTCTGTGTGCCCTGTATGCTCCAGGCAAGCAAAAATGGATGTTACAAGGGGGTTCCTGTCTGGCTACATTCCACCCCCTGATACGACACACCACATCCCAGGATACAAGATGGCGGTGATACCAGCACCTCTTGCCCACCTTGGGGGAATCTAGAAGTGCCCGATGGCCGGAATAGAAGGTTCAGGATCTAGGAATTGGCGAGGGTCCTTTCCTAGTGCTGTATATCGAATGTGCACAGAAAAGATAGCTGCATTAACTAGGCATTGCACAATACATAGAGCTATGCAGAAAATGATTACAAAAATTACAGTGGTTAGAGCAGTGGTTATAACAGAGTGTAAAAAAAGGAGTTAGGGAAAATCTCAGCTGTTGGGCTAACCAAGTTAGCCATGAGATGTTTACATTCTTAGTTACAGCATGTCTTACCCCATACCATCCATTGCCACTTCCTTTGCCTCCCCCCAAAGTTATTTTGAGGATTGCGGTGGTCGCTGTTATCGAACCATACCGGTCTCCATTGGAAGATGTCACTCTTGTTCCATCAGTTGTTTTGGGCTGAGAGGGACAAACTCGATTCTCAGTCCAGTAGAGGAGTTAAGTAAGGTGTTCTGGTACAGCAGTAGCAGTTGGGATGAGGAAGAAGACCATGGCGAGTTGGAGTACCATGTCTTGCTTCAGCTTAGGTTTCTTTTTCTATAGTTCAGTCTATAACAACAGCGATTGCAAGCACTGCAACAGCAAGCGGTATATATACAAAAAGTTCATGATGGTTTCCCGGATCCACACCAGCGCTGGGAGGGATACATCCCACTGGAGCACTGTTCAGGGCCATTGCCTCAGTTTCCTGTAATAAAACAAAAAAGTTCGCTGGTCTTGGATACAATCCAAGCCTCAGTAATGGTTATTGGTGTTAGCCCAGCGTCTGCAGTGGTCTAGACTCCTTTTCCTTTGTAGGAGTGCAGTACGTAGGTTTGCATTCTTAAACTGGGGTGTTTGATTACTACAGTGTCTTCAGGTGCATATTTAGAATCTTTGAGTGGCACAGTGTGGCTAGGAGAGGTTCTCCCTGTAGGGAAGAAATCTCTTACTGATCGGACTGCCTGTAGGGGTCTGCCGATTGTTTAATCTTTGCACCACAGTATCTAATCTGTTTTCCTATTTGCCATCTGTGGGCCTTTGGGTCCTCATGGATTCTTTACTTCCCCACTCCCATGGGTAGGCACGGGGGAGATGGGGACTCACCACCATCAGGGCTGGGTGGTCAAAGCTATCTTATTCTTCAATACTGGCCTTCTAATTCTTTAATTTAGTTCCATTAATTAACAATCTAATCAGTCTCTGGTCCAAATATCTGGTTAGATCTAGTGAAGTGGACACAGAGCTGGACAGATCCTTCAAACTATCTAGGATCACTTGGTTGGCTTGGCTGGTGTGTAGGCCTTTACAGGCACTGGATATTACTGCATCTACCAGCCTGTATTCTATACAAACTTTAACTCAGAGGACTGTGTATTTGTTCTATGTATGTGACTTGAAGGAGGTTACGTTGACTAGAGTCACTGTTTCTTTTAAAGGACCAAGCATGGTTCACAGATATTTAATTGTTAACCCATGCAATTCTATAATTCTTGAGGCCTTTTAAGGCATCAGGCACCAGTAAGTAGCAGGGCAAGTAGCTGTTATTGCAATGGTGAGGTTACTAGTTTCCTCATTGTTGTGGGCATCTTTACTTAAATATGCTGATGTCCCACTTGCCTGTGTTGTTTCTTATAGATTTCTTATTATCTCTGGCGCTCTAGAGCTATTAAAGCAAAACTAATCTGGTGGGGGAGAGGGCTGTTACCCCACTCCCAGTCTTTCTGTTCACGTGATGCACTCCTTGCTTCTTTCCAGTTTCTTCTTTATTCACCTGTGGAGACATTGTTAACATTCTCCTAGCCTAAACAATTTCCAAACTATTATTCTTTCACTGAATTTTAAAGTTGCCAATTGATTGGGCCCAATTATTAATTTTGTTGGTTTAAATTCATGCTTCTGCTTTACTCAAAGTATCTTTTCATTAAAACACTATCCTACACACAACAATATTTGCAATACGTATTACAATTAAGACACACAAGACAAACTTGGACAGAACACAAACTTATTGTGTCATGACACAGAACCATGGTTTTTTGTCGTTGTTGTTTGTTGTTTTTCTTCAGCTGGCACCAGCGCTTTCTGATGATCTGAAAGACAAGAAAACATCTCTACCCCCATCGGGGTGGCCTATTATAACTTAAAATACTGCCTAAGATCTGCTAGGGGAATCGGTTACAGCTAGTTCCTTACCACTTCTATGGGCGAGTGAGCTATAACTTTACGAGAACAAGGGCGCTTCATCGGTACTCGTGACCTTCCACTCCCTTGAATTACCTCTAGAGTTGCTAGCCCTCCCCAACGGTGGCATGCCTCAGTTTCTCTCTTGTACCACAGATCAGGCTTAATGTGTGAAGCTATAATGCTTCTCCTTAGCACAAGGTGTTGGTTGGCCAGTTACTGTTCCTGCAAGCAAAAAGCTTTTATTTTCCTGAAAAGAACCATATGTACAATGTTCCAGGCTTACTTATGAGGGACAGTTGGTTTCAAACCTCGTCAGAACAGACAGGCAGTCTGCACCCACTTACAACCTTGGATCTGAGAGCAAGCTAAAAGTGTTATCAACTCAGCCTTGAACATAGACACAGTGAAGTTTCAGAGTTTGGATTCTTAAAACAATAACTTGGTTTTCTTAGAGAGCAAATTTAACCTTAAAAGTTGAATGCCTAACGCAAGCACTAACTAATTTGTGCTTTGTCTGTTTGCAATTTTAAGCAAGAGGACATAATCTAAAACAAAATAAAACTAGTTCATTTGAAACCCACAAAATAAAGTTACAATATATAGAGCTCATTCTTTTATGCAGTTAACTAATTAAGTTTCAGTAGAATCCTTAATTTTCCTTTGGGCTATTCCCGGTGGCAACTCCTTTCCTTTCAATATGGGCTTAATGATTGGGAGAGGAGTGTGAAGTGTTATGGCTTGAGCTTGGGTTAGCTCCTTTGTTTCTCTTAGTGCTGTGTAGGCTGCCAGAAGCACTTTTCATAAAGCGTGTAATTTAACTATGACCTCTGCCATAACTTCGAGCCAAACTGTATGGGGCGGCGGGGTACAGTTTCTCCTTCTTGCCATAAGGCATAGGACATCTCTGTGTTTCCCACAGTAAGGTACAAATGAAATGGGACCCATTAGGGTAAATCGAACCTATAGACTGATAAGTGCGTATCTCGTTATCAGCTGTCTCAGAGCTTCCTTGTGGATGGGGGTTCATTCCTATCGAGGATGCTTCCTGAGCAAATTATACGGGGAGTAGGTACAAATTAAGATTCCCCGTTTTTCCAGATCTTTAATTAGTTCACAGACCGGAGCCATAGCTTCGGCTGGAATGCGGTACTGTTTTATCTTGGTTACAGTGGAAGGCGGGAGAGCGGGGGTTTGAGCTAGCAAAGTTTTAAAGCCAGCTCCAAAAGCTCATTTTTCTCCATTAATTACTTTCTCCTTCCCCTCTCTAGCTTCAAGAGGAGCCGTTCCTGTAGGTGCTCCATGTCCTTATTTAGGGTTCGCACCCGGGTATCCAGGTTCTGGCATTGCTCCCAGAGTTTGTATCTCTCTCTCTGCACCTTTATCAGCTCTGTTTCTAAGTTCCAGTAGCTAGAGCAGGCTGCTTGCCACACACCCTTTAACAGCCAGATGCAAGCGCCTTTCCTTAACATCTCTTTATCCCACTTAGGGTTGCCCCATCCCTCTCGGGCAAACTCCTTTTCTATACAGCTAAAATCCATGTCAATCGTGACTGGCTTCATGCTGCTGTATTTGAACCAATAGCACAATCCTGCCGACTACGCCAATTCTGTCAGCCGACGGTCAGGGCAGTGTGTGTGTGTATGCTTCCGAGAAAAGGTTTAACGTCCGTGTCTTTACTGCTAGGACCGGGGTCCCGTCGCAGAGGGTGGCCAGCAGGCCAACAGACGCCCCGTTATATAGAAAGAGCTTATTACACCTTAGATTTTAACTGCTAGAACACAGGGGTTCCTTCGCAGCGGGCAGCCTGGGAAGGGCTGGAAAGGTGCCCCAACGGATCTTGTCACCTGGGAGTGACACAGATCCAAACGCCCAAGCTCTCCTTATGTCTGTCCCTTTATGACCGGCTGAAGTTCTTTTAAATTGTGCTTGGTTCTGTTACAGCAACTGAAGGAGTCAGGTTAAAGCTTAAACAGTTACAGGTTTATTAAAAGACTTATAAAAGCATATGGTTACAATGGCTATTGCTCTATTTCTTAAATGCTAACAAATACAGATTTTAAAAATGGTTACAAAGAAAATAAAGATAGAAAATAGAAATAATGGTACCAAGTGACAGCTTAATCTTTAAAGAGCTCTAAGTCTATGTATATATATACTTAAACAAAGGACCACATCTAGGTACAATTTTTACCCCTTTCTGTGCCTCTCGACTCCAGCGTGTCAGGCCAGGGCCGGTCTCTCAATTCCTAGGAAAGACGAATACGAGGTGGGCGTCCCCTTGGAACCTCGGGAGATCAAACACCAAACCCGACCAGCAGATAGATGGTAGATTGACACTCAAAGAGAATGCGCTGCTGGACCTATCTTTATACCCCTGGGGGCCCGTATTCTCTTTCTTATCTAAGATGCCGAATTCTACTGGTCCGTTTTGTGGCGCCAGTTCTTACAAGCAAGTTTCAAGTTAATTTACACTTGCAAGAGAGATAACTAAATTGTGAGCACTAGACATTTTTTTACTGGGCGAGAGATTCCTCCCCCCGCGGATGGATGTGTGTTCGTATCAATATGGGTTAAGTCAAGGGCACTCCTTGGCAGCCTCTTGGTCAGCAATTGGCATATCTCTGTTTATAGCCATTCATGGTCACACAGCCTGGGCCTTCTGCTCTGTGTGCCCTGTATGCTCCAGGCAAGCAAAAATGGATGTTACAAGGGGGTTCCTGTCTGGCTACAAGCACTCAGCTCCCCCAGGGAATAAGTTGGGTCATCCCTCAGGCAGAGGGTGATGCACCTTTACTGCAGGGGAGTGTGTCCTGGGATCTTGTACCAGCCAGTCTTTGCAAGGTGGGGAAGGGTCTGTACACAATAATAGCACAGACCTTAATGAATAAAATCCACACTTGGTTAATTGCTCCCCAAGCAGGATTTCCAGTCTTCAGTGCTCATGTGATCTCCTGGGTGGAGCCAAGGGAAGAGCTGTGGATCCTAGATCTTCAGGCCTGTGAGGAAGGAGAGATCATTAGTGACACCCACACAGGTGAGCAATCAGCTAGACTGTCTCAGAAACCAATCTCTGTGTGCTCATAGCAGATATCACTTTTTCATTTTCATCAAGTCTTACCCATCAGCCTGTCTTCAACTCTAGTCAGAGTGGGGACAAAGGTTGGAATCTCTCCTTCAGGAAGAGGTTATGGGGAAGGAGGATGGGCTCAGCTCATGATTACTGAACTTTCTAAGATTATTTGGGCATGTTCCCCCTTCTCTATTCCCTGTTCAGAGTTTTCTTTTCAGCTCAGCACAGGGAATGATTCCTGTCTGGATTCTCTTGCTGTCCCAGCAGGTGATGGGACACTGAGTGAGAACAACGAGAAGAGTCTTCAGCAGGAAGCACTGGAGCAAATGGCTCCACATGAGATGTTATTGGGAAGATCTGAAGGGCATGTCTCCCAGATACCTGAGCAGGGAGAGACCTGTGAGAGTCAGTGTAGCCCATATAGGCAGCAGGGAAACCATCGAGAGAAGGGACAGGATAAGTTCAGTCACAGGAGCATAGGGGTGAAAAGAAACATAGAAACTGTTCAACAAAAAATCCTCCATGAACAAGCATCCTCCACATCCAATGACTGTGCCACTCTTATTGAACATCAAAGAATCCACAGCAGAGAGAAACCTTTCAACTGCTCTGACTGTGGGAGAAGCTTCAGTAGGCGCTCAAATCTTGTTATACATAAGAGAGTCCATACAGGGGAGAAACCTTTCATCTGTTCTGACTGCAGGAAAAGCTTCAGTTGGAAATCACGTCTTATTAATCATGCAAGAATCCACACAGGAGAGAAACCTTTCAATTGTTCTGACTGTGGGAAGAGATTCAGTAGGCGCTCAGATCTTGTTACACATAAGAGAGTCCACACAAGAGAGAAACCCTTTTATTGCTCTGACTGTGGGAAAAACTTTAGTAGACGCTCACATCTTTCTAGACATCAGAGAACCCACACAGCAGAGCCATGTTTCACTTCTGACAGTGGGA
Source organism: Pelodiscus sinensis (assembly GCF_049634645.1). Taxonomy (NCBI): domain Eukaryota; kingdom Metazoa; phylum Chordata; order Testudines; family Trionychidae; genus Pelodiscus; species Pelodiscus sinensis. Next base: position 177,778 of record NC_134741.1, read on the forward strand.
AAAACTTCAGTGAGGGATCAGACCTTGTTAAACACAGGAGAATCTACACACGGGAGAAACCTTTCATCTGCTCTGACTGTGGGAAAAGCTTCAGTTGGAAATCACATCTTAATATACATAGGAGAATGCACACAGGAGAAAAACCCTTCAGCTGCTCTGACTGCAGGAAAAGCTTCAGTGGGCATTCAGATCTTATTAATCATGTGAGAATTCACACAGGAGAGAGACCTTTCAACTGCTCTGACTGTGGGAAGAGCTTCAGTAGGCGTTCAATTCTTGTTACACATAGGAGAATCCATTCAGGGGTAAAACCCTTTGATTGCTCTGAGTGTGGGAAAAGCTTCAGGGAGAGGTGAAGCCTTATTAAACATTGGAGAATTCACATGGGAAAAACCCTTTGACTGTGGGAAAACCTTGATTTTGCACTCAGATTTTAACAATTATGATATATGATTCTCCACAGAGAAGACTCATAAAATCAAAGAACACTAGAACTGGAAGAGACCTCAAGAGGTCATCAACTCCAGTCCCCTGCCCTCACAGGAGGTCCAAACATCATCTGTTATCTCTGATAATGTCTATCTAACTTGCTCTTAGTTATTTCCAATGATGGAGATTGCACAACCTCCCTATGCAATTTATTCCAGTATTTAACCACCCTGAAAAAGTTTTTTCTAATGTCCATCCTAAACCCTCGTGGTTGCAATTTAAGCCCATTGCTTTTCCTATTATAAGAGATCTAGGAGAACAATTTTTCCCTCCTTGTAACAGCCTTTCAGGTACTTGAAAACTGCTATCGTGTCCCCTCTCAGTCTTCTCTTTTCCAAACTAAACAAATCCAGTTCTTTCAGTCTTTCCTTTTTGGTCATGTCTCCTAGAACTTTATTATTTGTTGATGCATTTCTCTGGCCTCTCTTATTCCTCTACATGTGTCACATTGAACAACCCAAAGATATGAGAGACCTTGTTGTAATATAAGATGGTTTATGGGGGCTGAGAGGGTCAAATCCGTGTGAATTGTTTAAAGCCAGGGAGTCCTCCACAATAAAGTGCACTGAAGTAGTCACAAAGAGCAGTTGTATTTGCTGCACTGGCCAGTAAGAAGACACACAAGCTGCTGACACATGTCTGCTTCTGCTGGTTCACACCTTACACCAGGGCTACTCAACACATGACCCAGGGGCCATATACAGCCCACAGACCTTTTTTTTTTTTTTTTACAGCATGTGGGTGGGAGCTAAAACAAAAATGTAGTCAATATAATGATCTGTTGATGTGCATTTTAGAAATTAAATTCCTGGGCTGTCATTGCTCATTAAAAGTCCTGTCATATGAGTGGAAATCAGGTAAATGCTGCATTTTATTATTATAAGTAGAACTAACTTAAATGGAGCATGTGTGTTGTGTAATCTTGCCTTAATCATTGTATTCGTGCCCATCAGTGTGAAAGAAGCTATTTATATATATTTGCATGCAACCACACTTAAGTTGCCACCCTCAGCATGTGCTGTGAGTATCATTGTGCCCTGGGGGGGGGGGAAGGGGAGCCCTGTGGGTGCTTCTTGGAAGGGTCGGAGGAAAGGGGTGTCTCAGGCACCGTCCTGCTGTGACTTCTGGAGTTGCTCAGAGCTGCTCAGTGAAAGCATCTGCTCTGAGCAAACTTCGTGCCACAATGGCTGTGCAGGGTGCCTGCAGCTTTAAGAAGGGCCAGAAGACAGGAGCAATAGAGTGGTGATTGCCTGCTACGGAGTGTCCAAGAGGCCACCTGTGTTTTTCCTAGGAGGCCAGTTCTTGTGCAAAAAACCCTTCAGAGCATCCACACATGCCTTGTTGCGCAAGAACTGTAGCGCAAAAAGGAGTTATTCCTCTTAGGGAGAGTAATAACTCTACTGGCAAAAGCTCTCTGTCCTGTCGATTTACTGTTTGTTTGTTTGTTTGTTTGTTTGTTTGTTTGTTTGTTTGTTTGTGTAAAAATGCATTTGAGGTGTGGGACGCTCCCCTGGTTTTTGCTCAAAAACCTTGAGGTATAGACATAGCCTTGGATTTCTTTGAAGGGGTCAACAAAGTTGTGGACAAGGGGGATCCAGTAGATACAGTGTACTTAAATTTCCAGAAAGCCTTTGACAAGGTCCCTCACCAAAGGCTCTTACGTCAATTAAGTTGTCATGGCATAAGAGGGAAGTTCCTTTCATGGATTGAGAACTGGTTAAAAGACAGGAAACAAAGAGTAGGAATAAATGGTAAATTTTCAGACTGGAGAGGGGTAACTAGTGGTGTTCCCCCAGGTTCAGTCCTAGGACCAATCCTATTCAATTTATTCATAAATGATCTGGAGAAAGGGGTAGACAGCGAGGTGGCAAAGTTTGTAGACTATACTAAACTGTTCAAGATAGTTAAGACCAAATCAGACTGTGAAGAACTTCAAAAAGATCTCACCAAACTAAGGCTACATCTAGACTGGCGTGATTTTCCGCGAATGCTTTTAATGGAAAAGTTTTTCCATTAAAAGCATTTGCGGAAAAGAGCGTCTAGATTGGCACGGATGCTTTTCCGCAAAAGCACTTTTTGTGGAAAAGCGTCCGTGCCAATCTAGACTTGGTTTTGCGCAGGAAAGCCCTGATTGCCATTTTCGCCATTGTCTACACTGGCCCTCTTGTGCAAAAGGATTTGCGCAAGAGGGCTTTTGCCCGAACGGGAGCAGCATAGTATTTCCGCAAGAACACTGACAATCTTACATGAGATCGTCAGTGTTCTTGCGGAAATACAAGTGGCCAGTGTAGACAGCTGGCAAGTTTTTCCGCAAAAGCAGCTGCTTGCCAGTCTAGATGCAGCCTAAGCAATTGGACAACAAAATGGCAAATGAAATTTAATGTGGATAAATGTAAAGTAATGCACATTGGAAAAAATAACCCCAACTATTCATACAATATGCTGTGGGCTAATTTAGCTACAACTACTCAAAAAAGAGATCTTGGGGTCATTGTGAATAGTTCTCTGAAAACATCCATGCAGTGGCAGTCAAAAAAACAAACAGGATATTAGGAATCATTAAAAAAGGGATAGAGAATAAGACAGAGAATATATTATTGCCTTTTATAAAACCATGATACGCCCACAACTTGAATATTGTGTACAGATGTGGTCTCTTTATCTCAAAAAAGATATACTGGCATTAGAAAAGGTTCAGAAAAGGGCAACAAAAATAATTAGCGGTTTGGAACAGGTCCTATATGAAGAGCGATTAAAGAGACTAGGACTTTTCAACTTAGAAAAGAAGAGACTAAGGGAGGATATGGTAGAGGTATATAAGATTACAAGTGGTGTGGAGAAAGTGAATAAGGAAAAGTTATTTACTTGTTCTCATAATATAAGAACTAGGAGGCACCGAATGAAATTAATGGGTGGCAGGTTTAAAACAAACAAAAGGAAGTTTTTCTTCCCACAGTGCAGAGTCAACCTGTGGAACTCCTTGCCTGAGGAGGCTGTGAAGGCTAGGACTATAACAAGGTTTAAATGGGAGCTGGATAGATTAATGGAGGTTAAGTCCATTAATGCCTATTAGCCAGTAGGGTAAGAAATGGTGTCCCTAGTCTCTGTTGTCAGACGCTGGAGATGGATGGCAGGAGAGAGATCGCTTGATCATAACCTGTTCGGTTCTCTCTCTCTGGGGCAGCTGGCACTGGCCACTGTCAGCAGACAGGATATTAGGCTGGATGGACCTTTGGTCTGACCCAGTATGCCTGTTCTTATTCTTATGTACATTATATTTTTATTGTGGAGGATTCAGTGAAGCTTAAAATGAAAGTTGTAAAATATTGCAGGAAGTTGTATGACTTATATTGTCTTTGTTCCCTAGCTTCCCTGTGTATACATAGCAAATAGGGACTTTTACAACAGCGCAGCATATACATTACCTGTTCTTCACCCAAGGAATACCTGGTGCATTGTCATGCTGTCAAAAGACTGCCACTGCCTGCTAGAAATCTCTGCAGCAAAACCACAGGGGTCTCTGAGATTGTTCTTTCCCTGCAGTCTGTCCCACCTGGCTGTTGTCATGGACTCTCTGTGAGGTCATCACCCCTCCAACCTTCTTTAGCCAATAAGCTGAGCTGCTGCAAAAGGCTGTTATGATGTCATTACCAATCCCTAATGTCCTGCTCATGCCAATCCCCCTGCATGCTGGAGCTGCTCCTATGGGTGAAAGTAAGACTGTTGGATCTGCAAGACACCCTCCTTGGGTGGGAAAAACACTCAAGGCAGAAGGGGGTTCTTACAGTACCTGTAAGAAGTTAAAGTATGGAGCAGAGTGCTGGAGGCTCAGTGCAGAGGGTTGGGGAAGCGTGTTGATGGGTGGGGGCTATGGGTAAGGGGTCAGGATGTGGGAGAGTATGGGAGATACAGCCCCCAGTGGTGCCTGGCAAATGTTCTCCCCACCATTTCTCCATATGTAGCTGGAGTTAGCTTTACCTTCAGTCGAGCTTTGTTGTAGTTTTGGCTCACATTTTCCTATGTCCTTCAGGGACACAAAAGAGGCCTCCCCTGGCACTGGTAAGGCGGGGCTCTGACTGCAATTGTTGGGACAGGAGAGCCGGTGCCACGCACCCTTGTCATTCCCTGGGGATGTCAGCACCCAGAGATCCTGAGAGTGCAGCTCCTGCAGCCATGGAGAGTTACTTTCTCTCCCTTCCCTTGTGACAGGCAATGGCAACATGTGGAGCATCTGGGAGGAAAGTCCCAGAAAGTGACCCCATTGCTAAGCTGGCTAAGCCTCCTGCCAGATACGGTGGAGGTGAGGGATGCAGCCCCCAGTGATACCTGGCCAATGTGTCTGCTCTTCCCACCATTCTTCAGTACATATCTGGAGCCATGGGGCTCCTCTCTGGGGATTTTTCTCCCAGCTGCGTGTGGCACTGGCTTTCCAATCCCAGCAATTGCACTCAGAGCCCTGACTTGCCAGTGCCAGTAAGAGAAGCCTCTGTACCTGCTCCAGGCTTGTAGTTTCCTTCTTTCCAATGCTCTCCTCCAAGCATCCTTTTCCTGAACAAGCAGTTCCATGAGTGGCCAGGGGAGGCCTCCTCCTGTGTCCTAGAAGGATATAGAACAATGTGAGGAATGGCTACAACAAGGCACCACTAGGAGTTGAACCCAGGATCTTCTGTTTATAAGGCAGGGGCTTTAAGCAAGCTAAGCCATGGTGCCCTCCACTGAAGTGCTTATGAAACTGTTCTATTTTATGGTTCCAGACAACACCTTTGACTCCTGAAGTGCAGCCATTCCCCCATTCCCTTCCAGCCTTCCACCCCCAGCTGCATCTGGCTCCCTGGGCACAGAAAGGCTATGTCTACAACAGTGTTTTTCAACATTTTTTTATACAGTACCCCCCTTTTAAAAAAATATAAATATCCCCAGGACCTACAGTTTTCAGATGCACAATTTTTTTTTCTACCATTGCAACACATTTGTTTAATTGTAGCTGGGCAGGCAATGAAATTTTTGGGTGTAAAAAGTCCAAAAATAATAAAGCTCTTTAAAACTTAAAACAAAAATTCAGTTTTTCCAAGTTTCAGTTGTGTTGATGTACCCCCCAGATTTCTCTGGAGTACCCCTAAGGGTATTTGTACCACTAATTGAGAAACACTAGTCTATACTACAGAGTTTTTGTGGAAAAACAGACGTTTCTGCACAAAAACTTGCAGAATGTCCACACCTCAAGTACATTTTTGTGCAAAAGAATCAAAAGAACAGAGAGGTTTTTGCACAATAGGTATTTCTCTTTCTATGGGGAATAACTCCTTTTTGAGCAAGAGCTCTTGCTCCAAAAGGCGTGTGTGGACAGAGAACAGGGATTTTTTGCACAAAAAGAGACAATGAAAAAATGCGCAGGTGCCCTAGAGTCCATTCTGTAAATAGATATCAGAGTTTCCTTTTGAGAGAATGTTCATGCAGTGTGGACCCTGTCTTGTGCAAAAGCTCATTACTTTTTCAATGCATTTTTTCAGTGTGGATGTGCTCTTGAACAAGAAGTTTTTGTGGAAGACATTGTCCACAAAAAACTTCTTGTACAAGAAGACTGCAATCTAGACGTAGCCAAAGCTACGGCTCAGTGGGCAGAGCCTCTAACATGCACATCTCCCCCAGCTGCTGTGACTGTAGATTTGGCCTTGAGGTTTGGCTGGATTGGGGGGAGGGAGAAGTGCGGCAAACATTGATCATCTGGATTGTAAACCCCTTGGTCTCTGGAGGTATGTCTACACTTCATTCCTCTTTCAAGAGAGGAATGCAAATGTAGACATCCAAAATTGGAAATGAAGCAGGGATTTAAATATCCCATGCTTCATTTGCATAATCGCGGATAGCCACTATTTTGAAATACCTTATTTCGAAATAAAATACGCTGTTAAGATGCAGTTAGAGAGAAAACCCTTCTTCTGAAATAACCCTTAAACCTCATTTTATGGGAGGGAGGCAAGACGTCAAGGTATCAAGTTTTACCCATGGCTAGTGTGGGGTGACCCAAACTTTGGGGGAGCCGGAGGTGAGGTCAGCCCTTCCTGTGTATCTGGCTCCTTCCAAGGGCTCCAATAAGGCACCTAAAAGTTGGGGAAGGTGTCTTTGAAAGACAGAATTTCTCTCTGTAGCTTTTGCCTTGGGTGCCCTAGTGAGTGGCCTAATGGATAAGGCATTTGTCTCCTACTCCAGGGGTTGTGACCCCCTAGCTGGGGGTCACAATTTGCATACTTCCTAGCAAATGCAAAAAACCAGTATGCTTCCCTTTTGCAATGGCAGCTGTGAGATTGATCACTGGGCGAGAATCCCCCAAAATTGCCATCTTCCCCAGACAGGAGCTGGGTGGACCCCTCCGTAGCAAACACCAACACTGGTGTTAGGAGGGGAGTGTTTGCTAAAAGCTGAGGTGTCCAAAGTGAGGTCACTTGCAAAGATGCAGGCGCTGGCTTCTCTGCATGAGCCTCGGCACCTGTTACCCATCATTACCCGCCACCATCTCACCCCCCTGTCAGCACCCAGACAGAAGGCCCATCTACAAGGAGCCAGTGATCATAGTGAGGGAGGCAGCTGCAGCACAATTCCAGGCCTGGGGCACATTGAACAACTGTTTCAAATATTTTTAAAATGAAAAATATGAAAAACTTTAATGTTTTATCTGTAAGATCTTTACCCTTTAAAGCAGTGTTTCTCAAACTGTGCTCCACAGAGCCCTAGGGCTCCGTCAGACATCTCCAGGGGCTCCGCGCGGATGACAAACTGGAAACCTCGATAGGTACAACACAAACAATCAGTGGACCGCTGGGGCTCCGCATAAATTTTTACTCATGTAAATGGCTCCGGAGCCCAAAAAGTTTGAAAACCACTGCTTTAAAGCTTCAGTCTAATGCACTCCCAACTGAGCTATTTTGGCACATGTGCTTTTTATTCTTAGGCCGCCATTTCTCTCTCAGGGTGTTTTTCCCAGTAGCAGCACACAAGAGAGAAGCTATTGCAAGTGGCCCTGCAAGGCAAGATGAGCTAGACACCAGACCCATGTCCCTCCCTGGAGCAGGAAGCTACGGCAGGGGAACTGGGTCTCCTCCAGGGACTTGATGGGGATGGAGGGGGGCAAACAGAGACTCACTTGAGGCACTGGCAAGGCTGAGGGGACTGGAGCTCTCCCAGTGACATTGGTGTGAGGGAAATGGGTTCTGCAGTTCAAGTCAATTGCTGAGAGTGGGAGCAGCTTCTGCCAAGGCTTATCCTACCCACCCCTGTGTCTCCAAATGACTGTCAGCCTGCAGGTCGAGCCTGGAGAGGGGCAGCAAAGAGGTGACCGGAGCCTCTTCCCTTGTGGGCCGCCCTGCCTGCTTCCTTCCCCTCCCCAAATGATTGGCAGCTGGCCTGATGTGCTCAGATCCAGGGCAAAGAGGCAGCTGGAATCCCTTGCTGCCAGCACCTTGCCTCCCATCTACTTTTCCATGATCGGCAGCTGCAGTCCCTTTTGGCCACTGGGTCAGCCCAGGAAGGGAGACAGGAAATGGGGGAAAAGTAGGGAGTCAGGCTTAGGGAGCAGGCAAAGCTCATCTTGCCTTGCAGGTGACGGAGAATTTTAATCCGAGGGTTCAGATGTGGGTCCAAGCCCATCTCAATTCATTCCAGACACCCTTCTTAAGCAACCAGCTTTATTCAGGAATGCATTCCAGGGCAAAAATCTCCAGGATACTCTCAGGAAAAGTTTTGCAACTTCTCAAACAAAAGGCAATGTCTTTTGTACTATCTTACATGGAAATCACCTTTTCCCCACTGACCACTTATAGTTGCATGCATACACAGGTGTAGCCAGACGTGAACCCCCATTTTACATCCATCTTTGTCTGCTTGAAACCATGCAGGGCACATAAGAGCAGGAAAACAGCATATCCTTTGAAAACCTTGGAGCAAGAGGTTTAGATATGCTGGCTCAGTGACCATGACTAACTGTAAGCAGAGATAAGAGGATGGTCAAATTAAAAGGCTGTACATCGTGCCCTTGACTTAACCCATACTGATACGAACACATAACCGGGGGAGGAATCTCCCGCCCAACAAGAATATCCGGCAGTCCTAATTTAGCTATCTTCCTCTCTTACAAGTGTAAATTAACTTGTAACCTGCTTGTAAGAACTGGCACCACAAAACGGACCAGTAAAATTTGGCCTGTTAAGATAAGAAAGAGAATACGGGCCCCCAGGGGTATAAAGATGAGTCCAGCAGCACACTTGCTTTGTGTGTCAATCTACCACCTATCTGCTGGTCGGGTTTGGTGTTTGACCTCCCGAGGTTCCAGAGGGGACGCCCACCTCGTATTCGTCCTTCCGAGGAATTGAGGGACCGACACTGGCCTGACACGCTGGAGTCGAGAGGCACAGAAGGGGGTAAAAATTGTACCTGGATGTGGTCCTTTGTTTAAGTATACGGGCAGTCCCCGACTTACGAATGGGGATTTTCTGGCCCCGGAGCTCCCATGTCTGCTGGGGGGGTCCAGCAAAGCCGCTGGACCCCCACAGCAGACCAAGGACACCCGAGCAAAGCCGCCGCCTGGGTGACTTTGCTCGTTTGCCCGGGAGCAAAGCCGCCCAGGCGGCAGGACCCCCGCCGTCTGGGCAGCTTTGCTCCCGGGCAAACGAGCAAAGCTGCCCAGGTGGCGGCTTTGCTCGGGTCTCCCTGGTCTGCTGGGGGGGGAGGGGGCGCAGCTAGTGCGCCCCCCCCCCCCCCAGCAGACCAGGCTTTTGTTGCGGGATGCCTCGGGTAGAGCAGTTGGGGTCCTGCCGGGTTGGTCCTGTGGGAACCTACCGGGCAGCGCCCCAGCTGTTCTGTCCCAGGCTCCAGATTCAGCAGCTGTTAAAGCTGATCAGGCTGATTCCAGGAAGCTGGGGGCAGAGCAACTCTGCCTCTGGCTTCCTGTAGTCAGTCCCTGGTCAGTTTCAGTGGCAGCAGCTGAATCTGGAGCCAGTTTCGACTTACATAGAAATTCAACTTAAGAACAAACCTATAGTCCCTATCTTGTACGTAACCCGGGGACTGCCTGTATATACATAGTGTTAGAGCTCTTTAAAGATTAAGCTGTCATTTGGTACCATTATTTCTATTTTCTATCTTTACCTTTTTCCTGTAACCATTTTAAGATCTATATTTTGCTAGCATTTAAGAAATAGAGCAATAGCCATTGTAACCATATGATTTATAAGTTCCTTTAATAAACCTGTAACTGTTTAAGTTTTAACCTGACTCCTTCAGTTGCTGTAATAGAACCAAGCACAATTTAAAAGAACTTCAGCCGGTCATAAAGGGACAGACATAGGGAGAGCTTGGGCGTTTGGATCTGTGTCACTCCCAGGTGACAAAATCCGTTGGGGCACCTTTCCAGCCTTCCCAGGCTGCCCGCTGCGAAGGAACTTTGTGTTCTAGCAGCTAAAATCTAAGGTGTAATAAGCTCTTCCTACACACTGGGGCGTCTGTTAGCCTGTTTGGCTACCCTCTACAACGGGACCTCGGTCCTAGCAGTAAAGTCACGGACGTTAAACTCTCGGGACTCCTTTCAGCCTTCTGGGCTGCCCACTGCGACGAGACTTCGTGTCTTAGCAGTTAAAGACTTAGGAGACACACCCTGTGACGGATCGGGCCGTATCTGGGCACAACTGAGGGCATCCGCTCAGGGCGAATTGCTCAAATCCGGGGCTCCTTACAGCCCCCAGACTGGTGACCTCTCCAAACAGGCCACAAACCAGTCCCATAGACCGCTTCAGCAGCCTGCCTGAAGCCTCCCGAGCAAAACCCCTCCGACACCCCAGCAATATCCGTGCCCCAGATGGCCCCGGGCCTATACACAGGTGGGGGGGTCCTAGCACCCAATCCCACCTACCCCGTACAAGTTCTGTCCGGTTCCAAGAAACCAGCCACAGATCCCTGGTCAATTTACCCTCTGGACCTTACCCACAAATCACGCTGGGCCAATCCTTTAGAATCTATATCTAAAGGTTTATTATTACAATAAAGAAAAGCATGAGAGTAAGGTTATTAAAGAATAGTACGTTACATGCACCGAATCTCCCAGTCCTCGATGCAGGCTCTAGCAGAGATGTTACAGCTGCTGGTTTAAAAGTTCTTGTTGCACATCCTAGGGTCAGGATGGGTTCACAGGTCTTCCGGGCTCTTCAATCCCTGCAGTGCTGCCTCTGGGATGAAGTGCTGAGAACAAAATGGCATTGACTGCATGGCCTCTTTATACCTCCTTCCTGGCCTCTTCTTGTATGCAGCAGGTCACCTGGTCAGAGGCCAATCTCTGTGTTTCCTGCTGGCTGCTCTCAGGTGACAGCCCCCATTCTTTGGGTGTGTCTTTGGCCCATCAAGTGCCATTGTCCCACAGGGCCTGGCTAATCAGCCTGTCCATAGCAATGCTTAACCACATTCAGAGAAATATTCAGCTTCCACACAGATTACAGATTCCTAGCTACACACACAGACATTATACATTCACATAAATAGCGTACATAAGATCAGCAAACAATAAGCTCCCATTCAATACCCCACATGGCTCCCTTTTATACCAATTTCTGGGGCCAACACCCTCACCTAGGGGTGCAGCAGCGATCTGGCAGCTTCCCCCAAATTCGATAATGTGACACACCCACACACACTGCCCTGACCGTCGGCTGACAACAGGTCATGCCCCTTTGCATCACATTTCCTCCAATCATTATCTTCCCCCTCACAGTCCCTTTTCAGGCCTTACAACAGGTTCAAACCAGTTTCACCTATCCCCTCCCGGTTGTATACCTGTGTCCAAGCACATACCTCTTTACAAAGACCAGACTTAGCATCCAGGTCACACAGAGGTCATACTGACAACAAATTAAGTTTATCCTTCACAGGGTCACTTGCAATAGCTTCTTTCTTATGTGCTGCTACTGAGAAAAACACCCTGAGAGAGAAATGGCGGCCTCAGAATAAAAAGCACATGTGCCAAAATAGCCCAGTTGGGATGCTTTAAAGGGTTCCCTGCATCAATCCCAGGGTTGGCAGAAACCTTTGTCCCTTAAGGCACATCTATGCTGAAGTGCTAAAGCTAAATTCAGGTTCCTCCAGTGTTTCAATTAAGTCAACATAGCACAATTTAGGATAAGCTGAAGGAAAACCCTCCTCCTTTGGCTTCCCTTACTCCTTGTGAAATGAGGGATGTTGGAGTAAGAAGTCCTCCAGCTTGATGTTATGTGAAATAAAAGCTCGCATTGAAGATGCGCTCTTTGTTATTTCCGAATAACATCAAGAGTAAGAGTTATTTTGAAGGAAGGGTTTTTTCTTGAAATAACCCCACAGGGACCATGTTTGTTTCCCCGAAATATGCTATTCTAGAAAAGCGGTGGTCCACAATTATGGAAATGAAGCACGGGAAATTCAAATCCGCGCTTCATTTGCGCTTCATTTGCAATTTTGTTTGTCTGCATTTGCGTTCCTCTCTTGGAAGATGGGCAGGGTGTGGAGAAGTGAAGCAGCTGAAGGGATGAAAGGAGCACAGAGCTACCAGCTGAGAGCCTCAGCATCCTGGCACTGCGAGGGTCCCATGGTGTAAAGGGCAGCACTCAGGCCTTTGACTCTTGCAATCTGAGTTCAAATCTCAATGTGTGAGACTAGCTTGTTGCAAATCCTTGAGAATTGGTGCTTTTTGCCTTTTTTCCTCTCTAGCTCAATTCCACTTTGTGTTTCTTGACTTTCTCAATCTAAGGAATTTGGCTACTGTGGATGGGAACAGGAATGAACGTTTCTTGTGCAAGAAACCCCTATGGCTAAAATGGCCATCAGAGCTTTCTTGTGCAATAGAGCATCCACACTGCCATGGGCGCTCTTGCACAAAAGCACGTCTCTTGCACAAAAGCACATGGCAGTGTGGACGTGCTCTTGCACAAGAACTTTTGCTCAAAAAGTTCTTGTGCAAGAAGCCTGCAGTGTAGACATAGACACTATGAAAGAAAGAGGAATAGCGCTGTTCTTTGCCTGTGTCCTCGCTACTGCTTCAGCTACTTTGCTGCACTTCTATTTTCTGCCTGTTTTAATGTCACCATTTCTGTTTGCAGCTATGCTCTCTCCCTACTGTCTTTTCCTGGCTTATATGGAGATTGCGAGAGGCTGAACAGTCTGCTCCCCTGTGCTCTTAGCTGGCCTGGGAGCTTTTTCTCAAAGGCTATGTCTACACTGCAGGCTTTTTGCCCAAAAACTGTTTTGTTCAAGAGTTCTTGTGGAAAAGGTCTTATACAAGAGTACGTCCACACTGTCATGTGCTTTTGCACAAGAAAGCTCTGATGGCCAGGAGAGGCTCAGGGTCAGAGCAGCTCCAGCCCTGTGGGTGTGGGAGCCTCGATGTCCCTGGGGGTGTAGGGAGGGTGTGGAGGGGGAAGTGGGAGGGAGAGAGGGAGTGGGAGGGAAAGCGATCACTGGGGAGGCAGCAGAGGCTGGAGCAGAAGGAGGCAGCATGCTCTGCACCAGAGTATGCAGATGGGCACAGAGAGAGTGGCCCTGTGCAAGCTGCTCCCACCAGCTCATAGAATCATAGAGCTGGAGGAGACTTCAGGAGGTCATCGAATCCAGCCCCCTGCCCAAGGCAGGACCAATCCCAACTAAATGAGCCAGGGATTTGTCAAGCTGAGATTTAAAAACCTCTAGGTTTTTAGAGATTCTACCACTTCCCTAGGTAACCCATTCCAGTGCTTCACCACCTTCTTAGTGAAATAGTTTTTCCTAATAGCCAATCTAGACCTTCCCCACTGTAACTTGAGACCATTGCTCCTTGTTCTGCCATCTGTCACTACTGTGAAAAGCCTTTCTCCAGCCTCTTTGGAACCTCCCTTCAGGAAGCTGAAGTCTGCTATCAAATCCCTCCTCACTATTCTCTTCTGGAGACTAAACAAACCCATATCCTTCATTCACTCCTCATAGGTCATGTGCTCCAGCCCCCTAATCATTTTGGTCATCCTACGCTGGACCCTCTCTAATGTGTCCACATCCTTCCTGTAGTTGGAGGCCCAGAACTGGACACAATACTCCAGATGTGGCCTCACCAGAGCCGAATAAAGGGGAATAATTACTTCTCTGGATCTGCTGACAATGCTCCTCTTAATGCACCCTAATATGCCATTAGCCTTCTTGGCTACAAGGGCACACTGTTGACTCTTATCCAGCTTCTCATCCACTGTAATTTCCAGGTCCTTTTCTGCACAACTGCTACTTAGCCATTCAGTCCCCACTCTGTAACAATGCTTGGGATTCTTCCGTCTCAAGTGCAGGACTCTACACTTGTCCTTGTTGAACCTCATCAGATTTCTTTTGGCCCAATCCTCCAATTTGTCTAGGTCACTCTGGACCCTATCCCTGCCCTCCAGTGTATCTACCTTTCCACCTAGCTTAGTGTCATCCGCAAACTTGCTGAGGGTGCAATCCATCACCTCATCCAGTTCATTAATAAAGATGTTGAACAAAACTGATCCTAAAACCGATCCTTGGGGCACTCCACTAGAAACCAACCGCCAACCTGACATCGAGCCGTTGATCACTACCCACTGGGCCTGACCTTCTAGCCAGCTTTCTATCCATCTTACAGTCCATTTATCCAATCCATACTCCCTTAACTTGCTGGCAAGAATATTGTGAGAGACCATATCAAAAGCTTTGCTAAAGTCAAGGTATATCGCATCCACTGACTTTCCCATCTCCACAGAGCCAGTTACCTCATCATAGAAGCTAATAAGATTGGTCAGGCACGATTTGCCCTTCATGAATCCATGCTGACTATTCCTGATCACTTTCCCCTCTTCCAACTGCCTCAAAATGGATTCCTTGAAGATCCTCTCTAAGATTTTTCCAGGGACTGCGGTAAGACTGACAGGTCTGTAGTTCCCTGGATTCTCCTTCTTCCCTTTTTTAAAGATGGGCACTACATTTGCCTTTTTCCAATCATCCGGGATCTTTCCCGATCTCCATGAGTTTTCAGAGATAATGGCCAAAGGCTCCTCAATGACATTTGCCAACTCCTTCAGTACTCTTGGATGCATTACATCCGGATTGATAGATTTGTGTACGTTTAGCTTTTCTAAATAGTTCCTAACCTGTTCTTTACCCACCAAGGGCTGTCCACCTTCTTCCCATACTGTGTTGCCTAGTGCATTAGTCTGGGAACTGACCTTTTCCGTGAAGACAGAGGCAAAGAAAGCATTAAGTACTTCAGCTTTCCCCACATCATCTGTGACTAGATTACTGCCCTCATCCAGTAGCGGCCCCACACACTCTCTGATCACCTTCTTCTTGCTGACATGCCTGTAGAAACCTTTCTTGTTATCCTTCACATTGCTTGCAAGTTGCAATTCTAATTGCACTTTCGCCTTCCTGATAACTCCCCTGCATTCTCGAGCTATACATTTATACCCCTCCCTAGTCATCTGTCCAAGTGTTCACCTTTTGTAAGCTCCCTTTTTTTGCTTAAGTTCACCAAGGATTTCCCCGGTAAGCCAATCCAGTCTCCTACCATATTTGCTTCTCTTGCTACGCATTGGAATGGTTTCTTTCTGTGCCTTCAATAAGGCTTCTTTAAATTACTGCCAGCTCTCCTGGCCTCCTTTCTCCTTCATGTTAGCATCCCAGGGGATTCTGCCCATCAGGTCTCTGAGGGAGTCGAACTCTGCTTTTCTGAAGTTCAAGATGTGTATTTTACTACTCTCTTTTCTTCCTTTGGTCAAGATCCTGAAATCTACCATCTCGTGATCACTACTTCCCAGGTTGTCACCCACCTCTACTTCCCCTATTAGCTCCTCCCTGTTTGTGAGAAGCAGGTCAAGCTGCGAACAGCCTCTGGTCGGATCCTGCAGCACTTGTACCAAGAAGTTATCCCCAACATTCTCCAAAAACTTCCTGGACTGTCTGTACTGCCGTATTCGTCTGCCAACAGATGTCAGGGGGTATGTCTACACTACAGCACTAATTCGAACTAACTTGATTCGAATTAGTTAATTTGAACTAAGATAATTCGAATTAGTGCATCTAGACCTAAAAACTAATTCGAATTAGCGTTTTGCTAATTCAAAATAGCATGTCCACACTGAGTGGACCCTGAACCGAAGTTAAGGCTGGCCGGAACCAGTGCCGGCACGGCATCAGGTTAGGACTTAAGAGTGTGGAGCTGCTGCCTCAAGCTAACCGAGGGCTGTGCTTAAAGGGACCTGACCCCCACCCTGGACAGACAGTTCTCAGGGTTCCCCGCTTGCTTTCAGTCCTGTGTTGGAGTGCCCCGAGTGCCCACACTCGACACATCACAGCACTTGGCCATCAGCCCGGCTGCACTTGCCGCAGGTGCCATCTGGGGGGCTCAATCGGGGGGCTGTCAGGATCCAGGAGGCCCTGCAGGAGAGCTTCCACCCCGAGAAGCCTGCAGAGCCACCCCAGTCCTCCCCATCAGGGGGCTCGTGTCCCATTCCTCCCTCACCTCCTTCCACTTACCCCTCTCTAGCCCCGCTTCCTGATGTAAAAAATAAAGGACACGTGTGTTCAAAAATAGAAACTCTCTTTATTTAACAAAAACTGGGGGGGGGGGATTAACCTCTGGGGAGACTGGGAAAAGGAGGTGGGAGAGGAGAAGAGAGAGGGTGGGAGAGGGGAGGGGGAAAACTGGAAGGAGGGAGCTGGAACAGGGAAGCAAGGGGAAGGAGGGGGAGGGGAAACTCAAGGATCAGGGAAGGGGGTCTCACTGGGCCAACCGCCTCCCAGCATGGCGAGGGAGGGGGCCTCAGCATCCCCGGGCATGGGGTGTAGGGTGCGGAGGTTGAGGTGGGGTGTGTGGACATTGAGGAGGAGGGTGTAGAGGTTGAGGAGGATGAGGTGAGGTGGGGGGGCAGGAGTGGGAGGAGGGACAGTTGTTGGGGGGGCAGCAGGCACAGGACTGGCACAGGGCACCATGCTCTGCAGCAGCGTAGGTTTGCATTTCTGGCTCGGTCCTCAGCCAGCTGCTCTCAGTGGAGCTGCAGGTTTGCCTGCATCCAGGTCTCCATGATGCGGTGCAGGGCTCGCAGGGACCCCAGGTGCTGGTCCCAGTACTCCTGCTCCGTGGTGGTGGTCCGGAGCAGGCCGCGGGCGTGGGAGCATGTCCCGGGCAGGGTGGTGCGCCCTGCACGAGCAGCTGGTGCAGCTGTAGAGAAAAAAGAGAAGTGGTCAGTTCTCCCTGGGGACACAGTGGATAATGCCTAGACCCCTCCCCCCGCGACGTGAGGGCAACTGTGCCCTGCACTGTCAGAGCTGTTGTGCTTGTACAGAGGCCATGGTCAGGATGTCTGGCTCTCCCCAGGACTGGGAGCTGCCCCAAGACTGCCCCAAGACCGCATGCTCCTATGCTGTGTATAGTGTGGCCAGGGCGGGGCGGGGGGGAGATGTCCCCTGCCTCTGTGTAGAGGGGGCGTGTGAAGGGAGAGCACCCTGCTGGGTCCTACCCCGGAGTCGGGAGCATGTCAGGTCTCTTCACACATGCATGTGCCTATTGGGCCACAGCCAATGGGTGTCACGCAGCTGGAGCCACCTGCCCAAGGGTGGCATGGCACGTGCTCGCATGTGCACAGGTGGCTGCATGATCCGTGGGAGGCATGGCCCATGCACGCAGTCCCTGGTTTCCCTCCCCGCCTCCCCCCCAGGCAGGGGACAGTGCTGGCACTTACCTGGTAAGGCCTCCCCGGTGCTGGAGCAGCTGGTGGTGGCCCCTCTGGTGCGCCCGGGTCAGGGCCCTCTGATCCTGGCTCGTTGCCATCCAGGCTGGCATGGACCGCCCCACCCCCCAAGAGTCGGTCGAGGGCGGGGAAGTAGGGACAGGTGGCAGCCCCTTCTGCGGCGCCGCCCCTGGTGGCCCTGGCGTATGCCTGCCGCAACTGTTTTACTTTCAGGAGCACTTGCTCCTGGGTGCGCCTGTGTCACTTTTGGGCCATGGCAGCCGCTATGCGGCTGCATTCCTCCACCTAGTGCGGAGATCATGGAGGTTGGGGGCGTGCCCCCAAACCTCAATGAGGTCCATAACCTCCGCACTAGTCCAGGAGGGCGCGTGTCGTCTACGGCCCCTGGCTGGCCCCTGGATGCTGGGGGACTGGGTGGGGGACGGCTCGCTGGCACTGGCTCCCTGGCTCATTGTGGGGCCATGGATTAGGGGCAGAGACTGCTGGCACGGCTTTCTCTGGCAAGTGCCGTCTGGCCAGAGTCTACCCCTTTAAGGACCCCGGGGTTGGGGGAGAGGAGAGGTGTTTTCCTGGTTTGGCCCAGAGTGGCCACCAGGGGGAACCTGGGAAAGGCTAGCCTCCCACTAGTTCTAATTAAGTGTCTACACAGCCCTTAATTCAAACTAGGCATTACTCCTCATAGAATGAGGTTTACCTAGTTTGAATTAAGAGCTCCGCAAGTTCGAATTAAGTTTGAACTAGCGGTTTGCATATGTGCCAGAGTGGCCAGCAGGGCACCCTGGGAAGAGCTGGAGGCCCCCTATTTTGAATTAGCTCCTATTCCCTGTCTACGTAGCGCCTATTCCAAAATAGCTATTTCAGAATAGGTGCTATTCCTCATAGAATGAGATTTACATATTTTGAAATAAGCCATCTGCTATTTCGAAATAGCGGTTCAGCTGTGTAGAAGAACTCCTCCCACCACCCGCTACCAATCAGAATGGATTTGGACCTCATAGTAGGATTGCCCCAAGGATTTGACCATGGGGACTCATGATCTGACAAAATATTTTTTTCTGATTTGTGAATTTATGTATATGAAAAGTCTTACAAAAGTATAAAATTTAAATCACATTTAGTTATACATTTAATGAATCATCTTCATTGGAAAGAATAAAATTAATACAAATACTTACAAATACAATACAAATACAAAATACAGGAAAAATAAATATATATCAGTTAATACCATAGGGTATGTCTACACTACAGCGCTAATTCGAACTAACTTAGTTCGAATTAGTTAATTCGAACTAAGCTAATTCGCACTAACGCGTCTAGAACTAAAAACTAGTTCAAATTAGCGTTTTGCTAATTCGAACTAGCATGTCCACATTAAGTGGACCCTGAACCGGGCTTAAAGATGGCCGGAAGCAGTGCTGGCAGGGCATCAGAGGAGGACTTAGAGTGTGGAGATGCTGTCTCAGGCTAGCCGAGGGCTGCGCTTAAAGGGTCCCGACCCCCACCCCGGACAGACAGTTCTCAGGGGTGCCCCGCTTGCAAAGCAGTCCTGGCTTGGAGTGCCCGGAGTACCCACACTGGGCACATCACACCACTCGGCCATCAGCCCGGCTGCACTTGCCGCAGGCTGCCATCTGGGGAGAGGGGACAATTGGGGGGCTGCAGGAGAGCTTCCATCCCCAGAAGCCCACAGAGCCAGCCCAGTCCTCCCAATTGGGGGCTCGTACCCCATTCCTCCCTCACCTCCTTCCACTTACCCTTCCCTAGCCCCCCTTCCTGATGTACAAAATAAAGAAAACGTGTGGTTAAAAATAGAAACTCTCTTTATTGAACAAAACTGGGAGACTGGGAAAAGAAGGTGGGAGAGGGGAAGAGAGAGGGTGGGAAAGGGGAGGGCAACTAAAATGATCAGGGGTTGGGAACAGGTCCCATATGAAGAGAGGCTAAAGAAACTGGGACTTTTCAGCTTAGAAAAGAGGAGACGGTGGGGGGACAGGATAGAGGTCTCTAAAAGCAGGAGTTGGGTGGAGAGGGTGCATACAGAAAAGTTCTTCATTAGTTCCCATAAAGAAGGACTAGAGGACACCAAAGGAATGGAATGGGTAGCAGGCTTCAAACTAGTAACAGAAAGTTGTTCTTCACAAAGCAAAGAGTCAACCTGTGGAACTCCTTGCTGCAGGAGGCTGTGAAGGCTAGAACTAGAACAGAGTTGAAAGGGACGTGAGATCAAGTCATAGAGGCTGGGTCCATGGAGTGGTATTAGCCAGGGGGTAGGAGTGGTGTCCCTGCGCAAGGTTTATGGAAGGCTGGAGAGGGATGGCACGAGACAAATGGCTTGGTCACTGTCTTCGGTCCATCACCTCCAGGGTCCCTAGGGTTGGCCACTGTCGGCAGATAGGCTACTGGGCTAGATGGACCTTTCGTCTGACCCAGGACGGCCATTATAAGCTCAGGGCTCAAGGTCGGGGGTCTCACTGGACCCCCTCAATTTTCATGCACACCTGCTCCTGGTTGGCCAGGCTGGCAGCTCTCCTGCCCTAGCTGGCCACTTTCCTGTGCCTAGTGCGGAGATCGTGGACGAGGTCCACAATGTCTGCACTAGCCCAGGTGGGTACCCGCCTCTTGCGGTCCCGGGCAAGCTCCCGGGAGCCGCCAGCCTGGTCCCGGGAAGAGGGGGAGGGCTGGGGGGCATCGGGTGTGTGGCTCGATCCGTGCCAGGTGCAGGGTCTGCTGGCTGGGTGCTGGCAGGCTTGCCCGTAGCCAGCCCGTGCCCCTTTAAGGGGTCCGGTGCCGGGAGGGGGGCAGACGAGTTTCCCTGGTGTTGACCAGAGTGGCCACCAGGGAAACCTGGGGAGGGCTAGCCTCCCACTAGTTCGAATTAAGGGTCTACACAGCCCTTAATTCGAACTAGCTAGTTCGAACTAGGCTTAATCCTCGTAAAATGAGGTTTACCTAGTTCGAACTAAGCGCTCCGTTAGTTCGAATTAAGTTCGAACTAACGGAGCGCTAGTGTAGCGCCTATGAAAGTTAGTTCGAACTAACGTCCGTTAGTTCGAACTAACTTTGTAGTGCAGACATACCCATATTTACATTTTTGTCATTCACCGACGGTTGATCTTAGTGGCGTATTGTTCCACCTACACTTGTTTGAAGAGCTCAGGTCACTCAATAACTGTTTATTCTTCTTAATTTTTTCAAATATCTCTTGGCAAGAATCTGAGTAATTAATCTGGATTATCAAGAGAGATTTTACAGTTTCAATGATTAACAATGACTTTTCTGATTCCCAAAAGTGGTTAATCAGCAAAACTGCCTTCTTGATGGCAGCATTTGTACCTAGCAATAAGAGGATGAATTCACACATTTTCTTAATGTTTGAAATACTAATGTTCTCACAATAAAAATCTTTAAGTACATTTAACCATGTCAGATCTGTAGATAATTTCTCTTTCTCCCATTTGGCTAGCAAGTTCTCATTAAGATATGATTTAATGACACAAAATTCATTAAAAGGATCATCGTGTGACAAAGTGGCAAGCGAACTTTCAAAAAAATTCTATGTCTTTTTCAGATCAACCCATTCAGGGCTTTTTTTCAACTGAATCCAGGATAATTTATAGAGGCTATTAAGATTTGCCTTCCAAAGATTTAGGTAATTCAGACAATTATCATAAAACTCCCCCATTACCTGCTGCACCAAATCCAAATCACAATGAATACCATCAGTAGCAGAAGAGTTCGTCTGTCACTCTTTTACTTTGAGCAGTGAAAACTTAAAATTTTTTCTTTCTTCTAAATTCTGATATAAGCGCAAATATTTACATGCAGCTTCTGGTGCTGATATGTTCTGCCCCTCCATTTTGGAAATAGCATTATGGAAAACAGTGGCGACATTGTGTAAGAACCAGAACCAAAGTTTTGATGTAGGATCTTGGAAAAATTTCTTAAGAATAATGGGGGCATTTTCAACTGATAAAAAATAAGCTTGTAGCAGTTGAAACATTATTAGTATTCTTTTGAGAGCAGGCATCAGTCTCAGAAATCTAATGTTCGAATGTGACAAAATTGAGCTTTAATAAAATCACAAAATGATTTCAGTGTCACCACTCGTACCGTATAAATGTGAAAAAATTTGAATATATTTACAACAACAACTTCCACCTCAACTGTAGGGCCGGCCTACAACATTTTGGCACCTGAGGTGGGGAACTCAAATGACGTCCCCATGCTCCCTCGCTTGGGCCAAAACTTTGAAAGATCTCAATTCTGCCTTCTTCCTGTTCAACTCCTCTCATGGTACTGTTCTGCTACCTACATATGCACCAGCTGCAGACACAATTGTCTACACTCTGGGTCCTAGTGGTGCCCGCTCCCCCGCCCCCCACAGTCTGGCACCTGAGGTGGCTGCCTCAGTTTGCCTCATGGTAAGGCCAGCCCTGGGATCCCACAGTGTGGGAGAGAACAGGGCCTGACCTGACCCCAAGTTCAAGGGACCCACTGAGGGAGGGGATTGGCACCAAAATCCCACTGGTGCTCAGGAGGCTACAGGACTCCTCTAGAGTGCACTCTCTCCGGTCAGTCCAAGGGCAGGGAGCACCGGCTAGCTCACGGAGGTATGGATGGGCTTTGGGGACCTGTCCCTTCTAGGCGGCACCAGCCCCTGTCTTACCCCATGAGGGCAATATAGAATCACAGAACATTAGAGCTGGAAGGGGCCTTGAGAGATTATAGAGTCCAGTCCCCCATCCTCACAGCTGTACCAAGCACCCAGGGCTACTGAACACATGGCTGGTTGACCGCATGCTGCTCACAGCCAGTTTGTTTGCAGCCCGTGGTGTGGTTTGGGTTTACGTGGGGATCAACACATGTCTGGCGGGTGGGAGCCAAAACAAAAAAATAATCAATGTTATGGTCTTCTGTTGAGATGCGAAGTTAAATTATTGGACTGTCACTGCTCGTGTAAAGTGCTCTCATATGGGTGGAAATCGGGTAAATATTGCATTTTATTAATATCAGCAGAACTGGCTTAAATGGGGCCTATGTGTTGTGTAGTCTTGCTTTAATCTTTCATGCCTGTCAGTGTGAAAGAAAGTATTTGCATATATATTTGCTTGTATATGCAACCACGCTTAAGTTGAGGCCCTTAGCATGTTCTGTAAGTATCAGTGAGGCCCTTGGGGCTCCAAAGTTGAGTTGCTCTAGCTCAGTGGTCACCAATCAGTAGATCAGGATCTACTGGTAGATCTTGGAGCCTCTGACAAGTGATCCTGACTGATTTGGCAAAGAGGCTATCAAGTGCCAGCACTTCAGCTGCCTCTCCCCGCACTGCAGTACAGCTCCTGCCCTCTGCCTTGGAGCTGTCCCCTGAGGAGCCTCCTGCTTGCTGGGCAGGGGAGGGAAAGGAGGGTGCTAATGTCAGGGTGCCCCCCCACACTCTGTATTCCATCTCCATAGAGTAGAGAGGGGACACAAGAGGACTTAGGATGAAGTTTGCTGGCTGCTTTTGGGAGTGGTGCAGCCTGCCTTAGCCCCACTGCACCACGATCCAAGAGCCACCTGAGGTCAGCAGGGCCCAATTGGAGCTCACATCCTGAAACCCTAGCCCAGTCATGATCCCCCTCCTGCACTCCAAGTCCCTGCCCCAGCCCCTAGTACTCCTGCATCCCAACACTCTCCCAGAACCTGCTCCTAGAACCCCCTCCAGCACGCCAGCTGCCTGTCCCAAGCTCAGCTCAGAGCCTCTCTCAGGGTGTGTCTAGACTACAGGTTTTTGTTGACAAAAGTGGACTTTCATCAACAAAAATATACCTGAGTCTACACTATCACCGAGTTCTGTTGACATAACATCGACAGGACTTGGCAGTTTTGTCGACTGCGGTAAACCTCATTCAATGAGGAATAACGCCTTTTGTCGACAGAGCTCTGTCGACAGAAGGCATTATTGCATCTACACTGTCCTTTGCATCTACACTCTCATATCAACAAAGTGGCTTGCTTTGTCGACAGAACTGGATGCAGTCTAGATGCTCTTTATCAACAGAAGCTTTGTTGACAGTATCTGTCAACAAAGCCTCTGTCAACAAAAGCCTGTAGTCTAGACATACCCTCATACTGCAGATCCCTAATCCAAGACCAGAGTCTGCACCCCAACCCTCTGCCCCAGCAGGTACGGGGGACATCACAGAAGGGGCAGAAAGAAGGCAGGGCAAGGATATTTGGGTGTGAGGTAGATCTTCCATTGCACTTAAATTCAAAAAGTTATCTTTTGCTTAAAAAGGTTGGAGACCACTGCCCTAGCTCATCCCTGACAGTTGTCTGTCTAACCTGCTCTTAAATATCTCCAGTGATGGAGAGTCTGCAATGTCCCGAAACCAATTTATTCCATTGTTTAACCACCCTCACAGGTAGGAAGTTTTTCCTAATGTCCAACCTAAACCTCCCTTGCTGCAGTTTAAACTTCTCCCTGCCTCCTGCTGCCCCTATTGGCTGGTTGCAGAGCAGTGGGGAAAATCTGTGGGACAGTCCCTGCACAGGTGTGTCCCCGGGAGGTGGGGGGGGGGGGAGAAGGGTGCACAGCAGCACTTTCTGCTTCCAGGACACTGTCAGTGCTTACAGAGACATGGGGCAGAGAAGTGAAATCAGGGCCTGTCCGGGGCAGAGGGTGGGGCCAGAGCCCTGGCGGGACATTTCTCACTAAAGCCTTCTGAGCTGCAATTCCCAGCGGCGACTCCCCTCCTAGGGCAGCTGGAGCCGGCGTGGAAAATTAAAGCTGCCCCAGGAGTGCCTAGCCTGGAAGAGTCATGGCCGCAGCAAGCCCCATGGAAAGTCTCCAGGAGGAAGCCACCTGTCCCCTCTGCCTGGAGTATTTCACGGACTCGGTGATCACAGACTGCAGGCACAATTTCTGCAGGGGGAGCCAGTCCAGATACCTCCAGCCAATCGCAGGTATACTGCAGGTGCTAGGACCCAGGGGGCACCAGGCAGAACAACCCCCCCCCTACACGGTAGGCACTAGGACCCAGGGGGTCCCCTCCCCCAAACACACACGCACACCCCGCGCGCTAGGAATTTTAGAGGGTCGAGCGGAGCAGCCCCGCTCCCGCAGCTTGGCCCTTGCAGCCCCCGGGGAGAAGGTGAGAGCTGCCCTCCCCGCGCTATTCTCCCAGCCTGGGAGCAGGGGGAGCCCGGGGCGGGGCAGCCACTCGCGGGGAGCCTGAAGGGGGCAGTGAGAGGGGAGCAGGAATGGGGAGGGGAGGGAGGACACTGGGGGTGTGAAGGGAAACAGAGAGGATGTGGGGAAGGGCCTGTGGGGGACTGGAGGCGGAATACGGGAGCAAGCGCAACCTGGCTGGGGAGGGGGAGAGAGACACTGGCAGCTTCCCCAGCCCTTGGGGAGGGAAAGGGGCCGCCCTGCCCAGCGTCCGGGGGAGAATCTGTTTTTAACGCAGACTGTAAATTGGGAGGGGATTGTGCGGGAGGGGCTGCCCCGGGATATTTGCCTTGGACATCCTGAGCCCTTCGAGGAAGCTCCCTCCCACCCCCGCGCTGGTTTGACCAGTTCTAGGGATACACTCGCAGCATTTGCGGGCCTGGGCCGACGGGGTGATCCGGGCTGCTCTGGTTTCTGCCCAGGATTGGGTGTCAGACCAGAGTCGCTGCCGCGCGGCTGGCAGGGGGCGGAACTGGGGGTGGCTCCGTGTAGATGCGGGTTCAGTGACAGTCGGTGTTTGGTTTCCGTTCTAGTGCAACTCACCCCGAATGGTTCTGTTTCCAGAGATGTGAGGGGAGGGGTGGGAGTGGACTGGGGGGCTGGCTGCAGTGGGGGACTCATTTTGGACCGTGGGGCCCGGTAGTGTGGCAGCTGGAGATAGGAGCAGGTGTGTAAGGAGGGGAGGGGGGATGGGAAGAAGCCTATCTCGGGAAAGTGTCTCCCTTTGCCTTCGTTTGAAGATTTATAGTAAAATTCTGGGGCCAGGGAGCCCCCCACAGCTACTCCCCCATTTCTTTCTACTCCTGTGGACTGCCCCTTGTACTACTGGCTGTGGTAGCTCACACACCCCTGTGTCCTGTGGCTCTCCTGTCTTAAAATATCACAGTCTTTTTTGTTTTACTTGATCAAACATTGTACTTGGGGACCATTTCCTCCAGTTGAGTTCAGATTCACTGATTAAGTCTGATTAAACAACAAATAGTCTTGTAGCACTTTAAAAAAATGTAGATGGTATCATGAGCTTTCCTGGGCACAGCCAATGGTTCAAGTCTGGTTCCAGCTCAGTTTAAAATCCTGGTTCCCTGGGCTTGGTTCAGTTCTGGCGAGTCCAGCTGTGCCCATGGAATCTGCATCTGCTGAGCTGTGTCTGGGGTATGGGGGCAGCCCAGGGGGTTCAGGCATGTGGGGAGGGCATCCCTGGTTACTGCGCAGGTGGAGGAGGCCAGTGTCTGTCTGTCTGCTCAGGATACAGAGCTCTAGAACTGGTTGAATTTCCTGGGTCAGATGCTGCTGATTCGGACATGATCTGGGAACCTAGACTGAGCAGTGGATCTGTAGCAGGGAGAGATGTTCACTGCAGCCCCTCTGTGCCCACGCTGGGTGGGGACATTCCCAGATGCCTGTTACTCGCCTCTTGGGGCAGTTCCCAGGCTCTGCTGGCATCAGCTCCAGGGGACAGGGAGAGAACTGGGGGACAAAGTTGGGGAGGGGCAGGAAAGTGATTCAGGCAAACCAGCCTCCTCCAGACTGAGTTTGTGCTGGAGGTCCCTGTGTGTGTGGGTCCCAGAGCTGCTGCCCTCAGTGATGCAGACAGGCTCCCACTGGAGAGCCAACGCCCATGGGCCTTAACCAATTATTTTAGTATAATTTTACTAACCAGTCATAACATACTGTAATAGAATTACCTAACCAATCATCCACCACATTAGTTGATGTACACCTAGCAAAATTAATTATACAGCAGACAGAAAGAATTACAAACCAGATAGAGATCACACAGAATTCCACTTGTCACTCAGGGCATGTCTAGACTACATCCCTTTTTCGATAAAGGGATGTAAATTAGACATATCAAAATGGTAGATGAAGCCAGGATTTGAATTTCCCATGCTTCATTTGTGTAATGACGTTTGCCGCTTTTTTCACAATGGGGCTTTTTTTTGGGGAAAAAAGGGCAGTTTAGACAGGGATCTTTCAAAAATAAAACCCTTTTTTGAAAGATCTTGTAAACCTCATTTTTTGAGGAGTACAGGGTCTTTCAAAAAAGGGTTTTATTTTTGAAAGATCCCCGTCTAAACTGCGGGATTTTTTTTCTTCAAAAAAGCCCCGTGTGACGGATCTGTGGAGACCCGCACTGAGATCGGCATACCCCCAGCCGCTTGCCCAGAAGGTGGGGAAAGCCGGGCCAGGGAAGAAGTGGCTCGCAGTTGGCGAATACAAGGTCACCGGTCGGCGGCCGCTGTGGGCGGGGGTGGGGTGGGGTGAGGCCGGGAGAGCACGGTGTGATGTGGCATCGGACTGACAACATAGTGTTGCCTCAAGCCATCCCTGATGTTGGCGGGCACGTTCAAAAAGGCACCCGGCCACGACAGCAGGGGGGAGACCTGGAGCGGAGCGCTGCCTTGGAGAACCAGCCACTGTGGCAACCAAGAGGCCGGGTGGAGCTGCAGGAGCCCAGGAAGGACTGCATCAGGACCCCGGAGGAAGGGGCTATGGAGAACCCGGTAGGACCCCTGGTTGTGGCACGGGGAATCAGAGATGGGGGGGGGGGGGATGCAGCCCAGGACAGGGCGATATTGGCACCCGTGGACTGACGAGTTTTGTGGAGGCTTCCCATTGGCCATGTAGGGGAAAGGAATTTTCCTAGGGTTCTGGGCTGGGACCCAGTAGAGAGGGAGGGCCCATGTCCCCCTCGCCTCCCTCCCATGGCCAGCAAGGAGAGTGGATTATCACAAAACGCTGCCTAAGCAGCAAAGCAGCCTCTCATTAAGGACACTAGAGACTTGGGCTCGACGGACTCTCAAGGACATTGGGGGAAATAAGGTGGTGGGACACATGGGGCCACCTCTCCAGACTCGGGGATGGGGACCCTGGCCTGGACAAACCCGCCACACCCTGTTTCCAAAAAAAGCGGTGGCTGCCATTATGCAAATGAAGTTTCATTTGCACTTTTGATATGTCTAATTTACATCCCTTTATCGAAAAAGGGATGTAGTCTAGACATACTCCTACAGTCCATAACTTAAACCCCTCCAGTGCATTATCCACAATCTACAACCTATCCTGGAAAATGACCCCTCCCTTTCAGAGGCACTGGGGGAAAGGCCAATTCTCACTTATAGACAACTCCCTTACCTGAAACAGATTATTTCCAGTAACCACGCAACACAGTTACATCATAAGCATCCAGGAACCCACCCCTGCAATCAGCTGTGATGCCAACTCTGCCCACATGTCTACACTAGCTGATTTCATCACTGAACCCAACCACATCAGCCACCAAATCAGGGGCTCGTTTAACTTCACATCTGCTAATGTGATCTATGCCAGCAATGCCCCACTGCCAGACTAGACAGTCCCTATGAGAAAGAATTAATGGACACAAATTAGATATCCGAAAAGGCAACACACAAAAACCTGTTGCCGGACACTTTAATCTTCCTGGACACTCATTAATGGATCACCAAGTCGCTGTTTTCTTTCAGACCAATTCCACAAGCCAAATACACAGAAGGATTGGAGTTTAACTTCATTCACAAGTTTAATTCTCATGCAAATGGTTTATATTGGTTCTTGATGTCTGTGTAGAATCTGGTGTTGGTGATCTTCCTCTCCAAGTGCAAAGTAATGATGCTTATCAGCCTCTTATAACTATTTAGTGTTTAAAGTGCCACGAGAGTCTATTTGTTGTCTTCTAAGTTCTTCCTGTTAGGGTGTGTCTACACAGCAAAGTTCCACAACCCTGAGCTTCCTCCCCCCTTCTTCTCCTTGCTTTCCTCTTCCAGATCTCTCCTCCCAGGTTTCCCTTTCTCCCTCCCCCTCCTACTCTCTCTTCTCCCCTCTCCCACCTCCTTTCCCCAGTCTCACCAGAGTTTCATTCCCTCCCCCCCCCCCGTTTTGTTAAATAAAGAGAGTTTATGTTCATGAAAATACATGTATTTTATTTTACATCAGAAGGGGGGTTAGGGAGGGGTAAGTGGAAGGACGTGAGGGAGGAATGAGGCACAAGACCCCAGTGGGGCAGACCACGGAGGCTCTTAGTGCTCCTCAGGATGGAAGATCTCCCACAGGGCCTCTTGGATACTGATAGCCCCCTGATGGAACTCCCAGATGGCAGCCTGCAGAAAGTGCAGCCAGGCTTGCAGCAACGCATCCATGAGAAACACCAGAGTGCCCAGGGGCAGCTCTGGCTCCATGTTGCAGAGTGAGTGGTGTACCGAGTGAGGGCAATCAGAGCACGCAGAGACAAAATGCTTTGCTGTCCCTCATCAAGGTAGGCAAGCAAGCAGGGAAACCTGAGAACTGGATGTCCGGGGGGGTCCCTTTAAGCACAGGCCTCAGATTGTGTGGCTGCTACCTGAGGCTAAGTAACTCCTGACCTGATGCCCTGCCAAACCTGGTTCCGGCCCGCCTTAAATGTGATTCAGCATCCACTCAGTGTGGACACGCTATTTTGAAATAGCAAAACATTATTTCAAAATGCATTTTGTGTGTAGATGCATTATTTCGAAAGAACTTATTTAGAATTAACTATATTTTGAAATAATGCTGTAGTATAGACATACCGTTACAGACTAATCCCTCTGAAGCTTATCTATTCACTGTCCTTTTTTCTTCCTCCCTCCCCCCTGCCTTATTTCTTCTTGGATCTGGACTTCCAACACTCCGGTCATCTGAAAAAGTGGGTTGTGCCCATGAAAGCTCATAATACCATCTACCTGTTTTGTTAGTCTTTAAAGTGCTACTAGACTATTTGTTGTTTAAGAGGTCACACAGAGAAACAGTAGGAAAGTGAGGAAAATAATCATTGAATGCGGATTCCACAGCCTCAACTACTGATAAGCAATTTCTTGCCAGTGGAAATGCTGTCAACTAAGTTTTTTTTACCCATCTTGATATCTGTTTTTTTAATCTGGTGACAGTGGGGGCCATTAGGACAAGGTCACCTTCTCACAGCCTGGTGTAGCACAATTATAATACAATTTATATGGAACTTGAGTATGTGACTCCAGGCTTTCCAGCTAATGGCTGCTGCCCTTCATTCTGACTGCAGAGGCAGGCTTTAGTTTAGACGTTCCAATATGGCTACATGCTCTGCCCTCTCCTCACTAAATCCTTCTGCTCTGGGTCTGACACTCGGAATGGAGCAGCCCAAGCTGGAAGAGTAGGAGGCTGAAGCCTCTGCAAACAAATGAGAAACCAGTGAATTGAAGCCCATTGCCTAGGCTGAGGGGCTGCAGTGAAGAGCTCGGCTCAGTCTCATGGCCCAGGACCAAGACATCTCCCTGGCACCCAAGCCTGTTCCAGCCAGAGCAGGGCTGCTGTGGTGGGTGACAAATGGCCCCAGCCACCCCCCAGGGCTAAGCTCTGCCCCTCACGCTCTGATTCTCACTCCCCAGTGACTAAAACAAAATACAGGACTATGTAGCACTTTAAAGACTAACAAGATGGTTTATTAGATGATGAGCTTTCGTGGGCCAGACCCACTTCCTCAGATCAAAGGAAGTGGGTCTGGTCCACGAAAGCTCATCATCTAATAAACCATCTTGTTAGTCTTTAAAGTGCTACATTGTCCTGCATTTTGCTTCAGCTACCCCAGACTAACACGGCTACATCTCTATCACTGGCGGGGGGGGGGAGGGGGAGGAAAGGAAGGTGAATGCCTGTGAGTTAATGATATTAGAGGTGGGGAAGGGTAGATGTCTGTGAGTTAATAGTGTTAGAGGTGATAATTAGGGAAGCTATCTTTGTAATGGGTAAGATACCTGGAGTCTTTGTTCAGGCCCCCGCGGAGAGTGTTGAATTTTAGCATGAATGCCAGTTCAGAGGATTCTCTTTCAAGTGCAGATTTGAATGTCTTTTGAAGTAGGATGCAAGTGAGTAGGTCATTGAGACAGTGTCCTTTCTGGTTGAAATGGCAAGCAACTGTTTTTTCTTTGTGATCCTGACTAATGTCTGTTTTGTGGGCATTGATTCTTTGGCGAAGTGTCTGAGACGTTTGTCCAATGTACATAGCAGACGGACACTTTCGGCACATGATAGCATAGATTATATTTCTGGAGGCGCAGGAATATGTATTCTTGATCTTATAACTCACTTGGTTAGGCCCAATAATGGTGTCAGCAGAGTGAATATGTGGACAAAGCTGGCAACGGGGTTTGTTGCAAGGGAAAGTACCAGGGTTGGTATTAGTGTGGTATGTCCTGTGGTTGTTGGTAAGAATCATCTTGAGGTTAGGTGGTTGTCTATAGGAGACTATGGGTCTGTCTCCCAGAGCTTCCTGGAGTTTAGTGTCATGTTCCAGTATAGGCTGTAATTTATTGATAATGTGTTGGACAAGTTTTAAGTTGGGAGCTGTAGGTGATGACAAGTGGTGTTCTATTGTTGGTTTTCTTGGGTCTGTCTTGTAGTAGATGGTTTCTAGGTATTCGTTTGGCTCTTTCAATTTGCTTTTTTATTTCTCCGGGTGGGTAGTTGAGGTTTATAAATGCTTGGTAGAGATCCTGAAGTTTCTGGTATCTGTCAGTGGGATTAGAGCAGATGCGGTTGTATCGAAGGGCATGGCTATAGATGATGGATCGTATGGCTGGGAGCTGGAGGTCGGAGGAGGGGTCAACACTGGACTGTGGGGGTGGCCAGAGAGTCTGTGAGCAGGAAGGGACAGATCAGCCATAGCCCTGAGTGGGCTGTGCAGCTGTGTGTGTGGGGGGGGGGGGGGGGGAGGAGGGGAGGAAGTCAGTTCTGGACTCTCACTTCCCCCGAGACCCCTTTGTCCATGAGGCAGGCCCCCTGCAGGATCTGGGTTTGTCTGGACTGTGACCTGGAGCAGGTGTCATTTATCAATGCTGGTGATGAGGCCCTTTCCTGCCAGCCTCCCTTTCTGGGGAGAGAATCCACCCCTGGCTGGGGATGTGAACAGGATCCTGACTCCGACTGGGTCCCTGAGACATCCCAGGGGGCCCTCGAGCCTCACACACCCCAGTCTCTAACACATCTCCTTTTCTTTCTTGCCATTGCTGTGATCTTGTAAATTGCTGCAGGTCTCAGCTCTGGGCAGCCTCTGGCCTGTCCTACCCCAGAGAGCACTGAGTGAGGCAGACACACCAATTGCATGGCCCCAGGGATTGTGCAGCCTATTTGCCACTGTCCTCTATGGTCCAAGGGGATCCTGGGTCAGACAAAATGCAGGACAATGTAGCACTTTAAAGACTAACAAGATGGTTTATTAGATGATGAGCTTTCGTGGGCCAGACCCACTTTCTCAGATCAAAGGAAGTGGGTCTGGCCCACGAAAGCTCATCATCTAATAAACCATCTTGTTAGTCTTTAAAGTGCTACATTGTCCTGCATTTTGCTTCAGCTACCCCAGACTAACACGGCTACATCTCTATCACTGGGTCAGACAGTGTCACTGGGACATAGAGGGGAACAGCCCACTAGGAATGAAAAAATGGGCTTCTCTAGCCAAAATCATTCTAGCCTCTGTGATCTGGAGCATTCCTGATGCCGTATATGAGGAACAAAGGGGCTGGAGGAGGAGAGATGGGAGCTGGGCAGGGGCTAAAATTAACAGCTGGGCTGGGGACAGGCAGTTGTGTGGTAGCAGAGACAAAATTAATTAATTGGTTTTTTGGCAAGAAGCTGGAGACTCTGCTCCAAGAGGGATGCTAGCAGGGAGAGATAGATACAGAGTAATTTGCATTCATCTCAGTAACCAGTAGAAATAAGTGGCTAGTGCAGACACCTTCTACATTGATGCATTTTTTCAACTGTGCAGTAAATTCACCTCTGGGACAGGCCATAGTTAGAACAGAAGAATTCTTCCACTGGCCCATCTGCCTCTACAGCAGGGCTTAGATCAACCTGTATAACAGATGGTGTGACAGTTTTCAGAGCTCTGAGTGATGTAGTTAGACAAAACTAACTTTTAGGTGTATGAGGAGTAAGACTGAGTATTTTTAGTCGCTACAGACAGGCCGCTGGGGGCGACCCCGTCTCCTACGCTGGAGTGTAGCTGCTTCCTACATTACTGTGTTAGGACAAAGCCTGACTAAGATAACAGTCCAGCTGCAACACAAGACCTTGAGCCTTGTTGAAACTTTTGCTGAGTTTGTTAAAATTGTAACCCACTCCTGGATTCTCACAAGTTTATATGAAGCTGTGCTGTCTTTCCTTATCTACAGAACCAGTTCACCCCAGCCTTTCTTCCCGCCCTCCCCCCTTACCCTAGCTCTATATCCTTGTGCAAAGATTTTTTTCCTTCTTGATCAAAGAACTGATTAACTAGTTGTAGCTGGTATGATGATATGTATAACGTATGTAACTGATATATAAGACTTGTAATGCTAATACTTCTTTGGAAACTGCTGTTGAGCTCTTCCCAAAGCATTGCTAATAAAACTGCTTAGTATTATCTGTGTGACTGAATTCTTGGGAAAAGAATTCATTTGTTTAACAGTCTGGCACAGTGAACAGGGTGTGGTTGGTGTGACGGCCTGTGTGGCTGCGAACGCCCCCTCCCGGCGGGGCAAGGGGGTTCAGCGGACCCGCCGTCTAGCTGTTTGAGTGCGATCACCCGGCCGTGAGTCCGGACCGGGGATCAGCGAACTCGTGGTTCCGTTTCCTCGGGGCTGTCCTGGGGTACCAGTCTGCCCGGGGTCTAGGCGAGGAGACGGGGTCGCCCCCAGCGGCCTGTCTGTAGGTTGGGCCCCCGTCGGGGCAGTCAAAGTGAAAGGGTCTTCGCCCTTTTAGCTAGTCACCCCTGCGGGGTCACGTGGGTTGGGGTCTCGTGGTAGGGAGGGGGGACGTGGGGGACCCGGGCCCGCCCTCTCCACCGGGTCCCAGCCCGGGGCCCTAAGTGGGGGGAAAACGAAGTGGACGTTCCTCCCATGACAGGTGGGGTTTATCCCCGTAACGCACCTGTCCACGGGTGCCAAAAGGCCCCCGCCCCGGGCTGCTTCCACTCCCCGCTCCTCTCCGCCCTGGCGGGGGAGGTCCCGCCGTCACTTACCCCGCCCGAGGCGTCGGTCTCGTCCCACGGCCGTCGTGGAGGTTCGGGGTCGTTCCCTCGTCTCCTCCAACGCGGGGGGGGGGGTTCCCCTTGGCGGCTGGGGCGGCGGTGGTGGCGGCAGCTCCCCTGAGTGCCGCCTCGTCCTGCTCCACCGGGCCACTTTTCAACCGGCCCGGGTGATGACGTCAGGGACGCCCGTTCCGCCCCCCGGGCGTCCTGGCGTCCGCTGACGTCACGGCCGGGGCGTCCCGGCCTGACGTTGGCTCCGCGCGGCTCTGGCCGTGCGGAGCGCCATTCGGGCTCCTTGCCCCTCAGATGGGGCCGTCCCTGGCCCCTCCTTCCCCGCCGGGGAGTTAGCCGCCCCTCCCCCTGCGGGGTTTCCTCCCTGGCCCGCTCTCCCCTGCTCCCAGGGCTGCCTGTCGGTTCGTCCGGCGGCCTCCAGGGGGCGCCGGCAGCCCCCGCTCTAGTGCGGACCTGCGGCGGTCCGTCACACACCTCCCCCCTTTGGAGGGACTCCCTCAGGGGGTTCGCGGTTTCTCCTATCCGCGAAAAGAAGTCCGCGTTTTTGTGGGTGGCCCCCGGCCGATGTACCACCTCAAAACAGTAGGGTTGCAGCGCTAGGTACCAGCGCATAATGCGGGCATTCATATCTTTCATCGTATATAGCCACACAAGGGGGGCGTGATCTGTTATCAGTTTGAATTTATTTCCCCACAAATAATATCTCAGGGCGTCAACCGCCCACCTCACCGCCAGGGCCTCCTTTTCCACGGTGGCGTAGCTTCTTTCTCTGGGTAGGAGTTTCCTGCTGAGGTATAGGATGGGGTGTTCTTCTCCCTGTCGTTCCTGGGCTAGTACCGCCCCGAGTCCCA
This sequence comes from Pelodiscus sinensis, assembly GCF_049634645.1. NCBI lineage: Eukaryota > Metazoa > Chordata > Testudines > Trionychidae > Pelodiscus > Pelodiscus sinensis. The sequence continues at coordinate 212,092 of NC_134741.1, forward strand.
CCTCTGAGGCATCTGTATACAGGAAGAAAGGTCTATTAAAATCGGGTTGAGTTAGTACCGGGGCGTCCGACAGCTTGTCTTTTAACGTCCGGAACGCCCGATCCGCTAGCGGGGTCCACCTCACCCGCGTCGGTTCTGTGTTCTTTACCATCTCCGTCAGGGGCACTGCGAGAGTGGCAAATTGCGGTAAGAACCATCTATAATAACCCGCGAGTCCCAAAAACTGCCGCACCTGTCTCTTTGTTGTTGGCCTCGGGTAGTCGCGGAGTGCTTGGATTTTACTGTAAATCGGTTTCAGCTTCCCCCCCTCGACGGTGTACCCCAAGTAAGATACCTCGCGCTGTGCGAAGCGGCACTTTTTTGGGTTGGCCGTAAGGCCGGCCTGGCCGAGGGCTGTTAGTATTTTTTCCAGGTGTTTCAGATGTTCCTCCCAGGTCTGGGTGTAGACGACGATGTCGTCTATATAGGCGGCTGAGTATTCTTGGTGTGGGGTCAGCATGCGGTCCATTACCCTCTGAAAGGTGGCCGCCGCTCCGTGTAGCCCGAAGGGCATGGTGATGAAGTGGAATAGCCCCACTGGAGTCGAAAAGGCCGTCTTCTCCCTGGTTTCGGGGTCTAGCGGGATCTGCCAGTACCCCTTGGAGAGGTCCAAGGTCGATATGTACGCGGCTTGGCCTAGTCGTTCGAGGAACTCGTCCACTCGGGGCATGGGGTAGGCGTCGAAGCAGGAGATCGAGTTGATTTTTCTGAAATCAATGCAGAACCGCGTCGACCCGTCCGGTTTCGGGACCAGGACGATTGGGCTCCGCCACTCGCTCCTGGACTCTTCTATCACGCCCCACTGCAGCATCTGCTGGATTTCCTGGGCAACTGTGTCCCACACCTTTCGGGGTAACGGCCGGAGTGGTTCTTGGACGATCTTCCCGCCTTCGGTTTCTATTCGGTGTGTCCCTAGGGTCGTGCGTCCGGGTCGGGTGGTGAGGATCTTTTGGTGTCGTCGGAGGACGTCCTGTAGTTGTTCCCGCTGTGGGGCCAACCCCGCTCCTATCTCGGCCTCCCCTTTCAGCTCTTCTTCTCCGCCCCAGGGGCCGAGGTCTTCCCCTTCGGATGGCATCACGATCATCAGGGCCTCGCGGGGAACCCACTTTTTCAACAGGTTTACGTGGAAGACCTGGGTGCCCCGCCGGCTCCCCACCAGCCTGATCTTGTAGTCCACTTCTCCCACTCTCCTAACCACCTCAAAGGGTCCCTGCCACTGGGCTAGTAGTTTGGACTCCTTTGTTGGGAGTAGGAGCATCACCCGGTCCCCGGGTTGGAACTCCCTCAGCCGAGCCTTGGCATCATAATGCCGGGCTTGACGCCTCTGGGTGTCCTCCAGGTTTAATCGGGCGTATTCTCCGAGCCGGCTTAGCCTTTCCCGCAGCTCTGTAATGTAATGGACGGTCCCCCTCCCCGAGGTGGCCTGGCTCTCCCATCCCTCACGCAGCAAATCTAGAATCCCCCTGGGGTGGCGCCCGTAGAGGAGCTCGAAGGGCGAAAAGCCTGTTGACGCCTGGGGGACTTCCCGGACTGCGAACAGAAGGCCAGGGAGCAGCTGGTCCCATCCCCGTGGTTCGTCCTGCATGAATCGTCGCAGCATACCTTTTAACGTCTGATTAAATCTTTCGACCAATCCGTCCGTCTGGGGGTGGTAGACGGAAGTGTGAGGCCGTCGAATCTTCAACAGGCGGCAAAGTTCCCGGATGACCCAGGAGGTAACGTTCGGGCCTTGGTCCGTGAGGATCACCTGGGGGAGGCCCACCCTCAAGAAAATCTTCATCAATTCTTGGGCCAGGGTAAGGGCCTTGGTGTTCCTGAGCGGGACTGCCTCGGGGTAGCGGGTCGCATAGTCTATTACAACCATAATATACCGGTGCCCCCTCCCCGAAGGCTCGAGGGGTCCCACCAAATCCATCGCTATGCGTTCAAACGGCACCGTAACTATGGGGAGGGGTACCAATGGTGCCTTCGGCACCCGAGCCGGGGCCGTGCGCTGGCACTCGGGGCATGACTCGCAAAAGTCGCTTACGGCTCGGAACACCCCGGGCCAATAAAACCTCTGGAGTACCCGCGCGAGGGTTTTTTCCCGCCCGAGATGGCCCGACAACGGGTTGGCGTGTCCTAACTCTAGGCCTCCCGCCGGAACCGCGCCGGGACTACCAGTTGTTTGAGTTCCCCCCCCCCTCTCTCTTTGGTCACCCGATAAAGGCGGTCATTCAGTACCTGGAAGCTCGGTCCCTGGGCTGGGTGGTCCGGGTCCCCGTCCATCTCCCTTGGGCCGGTGGCCTGCTCCCAGGCATGCTGGAGTGACGGGTCTTGTCTCTGTTCTACTACAAAATCGGGGGCCTCCTCCACCTGCAGGCACGTGTCTCTGCCGACGCGTTCCCGGGGTTGTTGCTCGTCGCTCCGGGCCCCTTGGTCCTGCAGCAGTCGCCCGAATTCGGGCCAGTCTCGTCCGATTAGCACGGGGTAGGGCAGGTGCGGGGCCTTCCCCACTCTCCAGGCCCGTTCTTGTCCGCCTCCGGTTAGGCGGACCCAGACGGTGGGGTACGCCTTTACGTCGCCATGTACACATTTCATCCATACGGGCTCCCCGACGGGCCGTCCCAGGGGGATCAGGTCCGCCCGCACCAGTGTCATCGTCGCGCCTGAATCCACCAGGGCCTTCACGCGCCGATCTCCAACCCTCATGTCCGCGAGGACCCTCCGCTGCCCGTGTTGCCTCCCTCCGGTGGCTTCCGCTCGTTCCTCTTGGGCCAGGGTACAGTCCATGAGCGGGCAGTCCCTTTTAAAGTGCCCCTCTTGCCCGCACTGGAAGCAGGGTCCTTTCGGGCCGGGCCGGGGGCCCCTGGGGGGCCTCTCGGGGTTGTCTTCCCCCTCCGGTCTCTCCGGTGTTTTGGTTGGCCGGGGTATATTGTCCTTCCCTTGCCGGTTCCCCGGGGTCTGGTCCCTCTCGGCGGGCTTACCTTGTGGTCACGTGCCCCCTGCCTTCGGGCCTGGTAGCGTCTCTCGTCGGGTGCTGCCGCCTTCTGTCTCCGCCAAGAGGTGGGCCTCCATCAGGCCCACCGCCTCGTTCATGGTCGTGGGTCGGTTCCTCCGCACCCACCATTGTCCGTCCCGGGGCAAGATGTGGACGAATTGCTCCAGGACAATCAGCTCCAGGACCTGAGTACCTGTTTTGTGTTCTGGCTCCAACCACCGGGTCGCCCACTCTCGGAGGCGCTGGGCCACCGCCCTAGGTCGATCCCCCGCCTTCAAGGACTCCTGTCGGAACTTCTGGCGACAAGTTTCGGGAGAGTGCCCTATTTGGTCCAAGATGGTCTCTCGGACCTTGTGATAATTTAGGGCGTCGTTGACGGATAGGCTCCGGTAGGCCAGTTGGGCGGGCCCTGTAAGGTACGGGGCCAGCAGGGTGGCCCATTGTTCTGGTGCCCACCGGGCCGCGGTAGCCACCCGCTCAAAGGTTGTCAGGAAAGCCTCAGGGTCATCCTGAGGCCCCAACTTCGTGAGCCGGAGGGGCAACCCGGGTCCCTCCACGGGTCCCGTAGAGTTTGTTGCCGGCGCTCTGACTCTTTTTTCTACGGTCTGGCGCCATTGCTCCTGCTGCGCCGACAGTTCCCGTACCAGCTGTTGCTGGTACTCCTGGAACTGAGTGGTGAGTTGCTGGATTAACTGTGTCTGTTGCTCCTTCTGGGCCTGTTGCTGTCTCCGCTGTGTCTCCCCGAGCCAATCCAGTAGCTGGCGTGGCTCCATCGTGAGGGCCGCATCGTCGTCGTCGTCGGTGGCCCTCCGTGGGCGCCAACTGCTCGGGCGTCTAGAGTCTGTGTGACAAGGGGGGCACAACCGCTAGTGCCCACATTCTCCACCACTGTGACGGCCTGTGTGGGTGCGAACGCCCCCTCCCGGCGGGGCAAGGGGGTTCAGCGGACCCGCCGTCTAGCTGTTTGAGTGCGATCACCCGGCCGCGAGTCCGGACCGGGGATCAGCGAACTCGTGGTTCCGTTTCCTTGGGGCTGTCCCGGGGTACCAGTCTGCCCGGGGTCTAGGCGAGGAGACGGGGTCGCCCCTGGCGGCCTGTCTGTAGGTCGGGCCCCCGTTGGGGCAGTCAAAGTGAAAGGGTCTTCGCCCTTTTAGCTAGTCACCCCTGCGGGGTCACGTGGGTTGGGGTCTCGTGGTAGGGAGGGGGGACGTGGGGGACCCGGGCCCGCCCTCTCCACCGGGTCCCAGCCCAGGGCCCTAAGTGGGGGGAGAACGAAGTGGACGTTCCTCCCATGACAGGTGGGGTTTATCCCCGTAACGCACCTGTCCACGGGTGCCAAAAGGCCCCCGCCCCGGGCTGCTTCCACTCCCCGCTTCCCTCCGCCCTGGCGGGGGAGGTCCCGCCATCACTTACCCCGCTCGAGGCGTCGGTCTCGTCCCGTGGCCGTCGTGGAGGTTCGGGGTCGTTCCCTCGTCTCCTCCAACGCGGGGGGGGGGGGGGGGCGGTGGTGGCGGCAGCTCCCCTGAGTGCCGCCTCGTCCTGCTCCACCGGGCCACTTTTCAACCGGCCTGGGTGATGACGTCAGGGACGCCCGTTCCGCCCCCCGGGCGTCCTGGCGTCCGCTGACGTCACGGCCGGGGCGTCCCGGCCTGACGTTGGTTCCGCGTGGCTCTGGCCGAGTGGAGCGCCGTTCGGGCTCCTCGCCCCTCAGATGGGGCCGTCCCTGGCCCCTCCTTCCCCGCCGGGGAGTTAGCCGCCCCTCCCCCTGCGGGGTTTCCTCCCTGGCCCGCTCTCCCCTGCTCCCAGGGCTGCCTGCCGGTTCGTCCGGCGGCCTCCAGGGGGCGCCGGCGGCCCCCGCTCTAGTGCGGACCTGCGGCGGTCCGTCACAGTTGGCAATTCCTGCGGATCTCCACGACTGAAGACAGATGTGAGCAGGTTTTATATTCATCACCTCTGGCACCCTCAGTCAGGGCTTTCCCAGGGAAACCGTCCACACCCCTTAAAATAAATAAATGTGTGTGTGTGTGTGTGTGCGCGTGTGTGTGCGTGCACGCGTACACAGATAAGCGGGATTAAGCAGTTGTTTTGAGTAGGTTGTAGGTGCCCCCCTCGGGGGTGGGGAGAGAAGCGCCCTTCAGGGAAAAGGGTAGGGCCACATGTAAAGGCTTTGGGGGAAGGAGCTATGGTTGTGCCAGGTGGGCACAGACTTTAAAGTAGAAAGGCAGTACCACATAGAGGGGAAATTGTGGACAGATATGTGAGAGTATAGAAGTAAAGGGCTAAGAATGCCTGGAAAGATGGTATGAGTGTGACAATTAGTTGATGTGGTGGTCTAGTCAGACAAATGGAAGGACAGAGAAAGGAGTTGTAATCCTATGCCATGAATACCGGGAAAAGGTCAAAGAGAATGGTGCCATGTGAGAGTCTGCTCGCATGGTGCAGTCACTGAAGAACACGTTGAACAGTTGTTGTGAAGATGCTAAAAGGAAAAGTATTATGGAAAATAATTCTCGGTTTCTTTGCAGCCTTTCTGAGGGGAAAAAATGGGCCCTTTTCCTGAGGAATGTCTGTAAATAATCCAGGCAGAGGCAATTTGATTTAAATATTTGGCTATGGAAACTTTTGTTAAATTTGCTAAAGGGGAAAAAAGGAGATGCAATGTATGCATTGTAGATTTGTGAATCTGTTTTGTAGGCTTCAAATTAATTGGTTTTATTTTGTTTTGGATAATGCCCTTTCATTTAAAGTTGCAAACTGGCAAGACACATTTTACCAGTCACAGATAACTAGTGCTGCTTGTCTTTTGGTATTCGGCATTTAATCCTTAAGGTACCTCAGTGCCTTATAAGGTTCAATATCTTGGTATAGATCAAGTTGTGGCTGGTACTTGGGACAAGAAAAGGAGGATGGGTTCTGGATTTCTTATTTTTTGGGAGTTACCAGTAAGACACCTCATGTACTCCAGAGAGAAGCCACAGTGAAAAGTAATCAGAACACTGGAATTTCACTCTGTCCCTTTTCAAGGCTGAGTCTCTGGGGCTTTGTCTACACTACAGGCATTTTGCACAAGAAGCTTTTTGCAGAAGAGATCTTCTGTAAAATCTTCTTGCACAAAAGCGCATCACAAAAGCGATGTGCTTGTGTGTAAGAGAACGTCCACACTGAATAGACACTCTTGCACAAGAAAGTTCTGATGGCCATTCACAGCATGGCCATCAGAGCACCTGTGCTTTTTCTGATAGGCTCTTTTTGCACAAGAAAACCCTGTTGAGCATCCACACATGACTTTTTGTGCAAGAGCTGTAGCGCAAAAAGAAGTTACTCCTCTTGGGGAGAGGAATAACTCTACTGGCAAAAGCCCTCAGTCCTGTTAATTTTGGGGGGGAGGGGTTGGTTTTTTTTTGTGGAAAATGCCCTTGTGGTGTGGATGCTCCCCTGTTTTTTGCACAAAAACCTTGTAGTGTAAACATAGCTTGGGTTGCTGATAACTTTGGATCTGAAAGCAAGCCAGAAAGTGTGTATGAATGCAGGCTGTCTGGCTGTTATGGGCAGTTCTAATCCTCCATAAGTGACAGTACAGGGATAGAAGAAGTCTGCTATTCAAAGATTTCAAGAGGGTATATATAACACATGCTATCTCTTGCCAGAAGTACATTGTCTAAATAAAAGGCATGGTATATAATGAGATATTTATAAGCATCCACTTGTAAGAAATCCACTTGCATCTGATGAAGTGGGTCTTTGCCCACAAAAGCTTATGCTCCAATAAATCTGTTAGCCTCTAAGGCAGGGGTTCCCAGCCTTTTTCAGTCCCCATACTCCCTTGGCTTTTAGTAAACCTTCCTGTACCCCCTATTCAATATGAAAGGAAATAAATTCTAGACTCTAAAATCCACAACTTTTTTCACTAGCATTACTACTTTTGGAATATTTCAGTTAGGATAATCTAGTTATTTATCAGATATTCCCCATACCCCCTTGACAAGCTTCTCATACCCCCTGTGGGTACACATACCTCAGGTTGGGAACCCCTGCTCTAAGGTGCCACGGGATTTCTCACTGTTTTTGTAAGAAATGTGATTCTAATGTTACTGTTTAACATTCGAATAAATTTAGTGTTAATAAGTAAGCCTGCAACATTGTTTATGATTCTCTTTCCAGAAGAGAGAACCTTTTGGGCTTGCTGAAATGGTAACTGGCAAACACCTAGTGCTAAGGAAAATCACTATTGCAGTAAAACTTCTCTGTTGCTATCTGTGAATAAATGTAGAGCTTCACACAACAGACTATTAAAAACCTGGTCTGCTATATAAAGGGAAACTGAGACATACCACCCCATTAATTTAATAATTGAGCAGTGGGATAATTTACCCAGAAACCACAAAGGGAGGAAGTTACTGAGGCTTGGCTGGCTTACTGAACAAGCATAGGTAATTATTGAGTAACAGCAGGCAGATGAAGTCAGCAAGAATATTTGGAAAGGAAAGGAGTGGTACAAGATATAATGCGCCATCCCCACGGGGGTAGAAAATGTTCTTTTTGTCTTTCAGAACATCAGAAGGAGCTGATACCTGCTGAAGAGCAACTGAAAAGGCCATGGTTCTGCTGTCATGGGGAAAAATTGTGTTTGTGTTTGTTTTGTCTTGTGGTATGTTTCTTGATAGCATTGTTATGTATGTTTTTTTTTAAAGAAGAAATTGAAAGTAAAGCAGAAGCTAGAGCAGGGAAAGGGGAAAAAAAAACTGTTCAGCAAGAGGACAAAAAATTGGGCCCAGACAAACACAACTCTGAGAGGACTTAGTGGGAGGGACGAAAGAAAGGGTGCAGGCAGATGGCAGTTCACTGTGGTAATTGTCTAAGCTAGAAGAGAGAACATTTTTAACATAAACAGCAGACGAATTAAAGGGGCAGATTCCCATTCCTGAAGTGCACAGGGGGGACATGCCTCTGCTGTACTTTCCCAGACCCATGGATATAGGCACTGTCCCATCGCTTATTATTCCACATGCCTGGATCCTGTAGCGTCTGCCTTCAACCACTGTCTGCAGGCCATTGAGGCTGCCTCGTTGACGGTAACTGTTTCGGCCCCCTTGGTTTCGGGGGTTTCTCTCACTATTTATAGCCCCCCTTGTGGTACACAAAATCCTAGATGGTGGCCGTTTCTCTAAAGTTACCTCTTCATGCTGGTCTCAGTGGGAGTGGGGGCTCCTTAGCCCCCACATCACTATTGCTCACTCCAGTCTTTTTAACCCTGCCACATTGGTGTCAACTCCTGGGGATCCCCGCGCCTGCCCTTTAATTGAAGACTCTCTGTCTCCCAACTGTTGCATAAATTGCAAGGTTTCGTCCCCTTGGAGGCTAGTCTGATTTACCCCAAGAAGAGAGTCACACTTTCAGGCTGGGTCCAACTCAAGTTTATTGGTTGCAACCACGGTACGGCTAAGGAACTCAATGTTCAAATGAGAGCCGACCCCCAACATCTCACAGGCAGGGGTTTTTATAGGGTTCACATCTTTCCTGGTTTAGGTGCCTTAACATGATAGGTTACTTCATCTTTGACATTTAGCATTCCTATAGGTCAGGTTGATTTTCCAAATGAGGTTAAATACAGTGCCTACTTGCTGAACAATGGGCAAGCCATACTTCCCTTTTTCCTTTCCTGCTTGAGCCGGTCACAAGTTTAAAGGATGTGGAATCTATCCATATCTCTACTTAACAGAAGACTGGTTTCACTTCCCTTCGTCTCCTTATTATAAGTTATTACCTGTGACAGGCCTTGACCTTTGTCATGTCTTACTCCTATACAAATAGCAAATATATCTAAGCATTAGCAATGTATGTATATTGTACGTGCCCCTCATAGGGGAATCAATGGCTCCGGGGGATTTGACTTCCCTTTTACACATCACAACCACTCTGTTTCTGAGCAACTCTTACCCTCTCCAGATCTTATTTTCTTTGTAGATGGATTCAGATACTATGTCATGGGCTAACCTTACACAAGCTGAGCTGTGTGGGACCTCTCAGGATCATGCCTTCTTTCAGGTTTCCTACCTCCACCTGCTCTGCTCAGGTTGCTGACTTGGTTGCCCTAATCCATGCCTGTCTTTTGGTGTCGTGCATGATTATTTGGCATTCTGGATTTCTCACTTCGTTTGGTACCCTGCTGAAAAAGAAGGGGGGGGAAGGGGTATGTTAAGAAGCTGGTAGAAGCAGTTAAAAAAACATCTAAGTTAACGGTAGTAAAAGTTAAAGCACATGCTAAAAATCATGACCCACTCTCCCTAGTTAATGAAGCTGCAGATAACAGTTCCAAGGACACATACTGTAGCTGCTGCACAAGCCTCTGAACTGGAACAAATTAGGTTAGCAGACATGCAGGAACAATGCTTCAGGGAAGAAAAATGGTCGTGGATAGAGAACTCATGCAAAATTGATAACACGAATACCTGGGTAACTAGAGAACAACAGTATGTGGCTACAAGGGCAACTGACTTTATTGATGGAGCGCCATCCCCTTCATACCCATGTAATGGGAAGGCAAAACCATAGCATTTTTGGGCATTTCGAGAGACTCTTTAGCAGTGCAAATTTGATGCTGAATTCTCTCAGCGCTGATCTGGATAGGTCCTATAATGCTTGGGTCAAAAGGCAAACTATCAGAGCTTTACAGTACACAATTGCTGGTTTATTGTATGCTTTTCCTGCCATTGAGGCTATGGCAAAAGGCGTTTATGTTGTTACTAAAACATTTTCTGATGCTGTATTTAATATAACTAAATCTCAATCCAAAGGGTGTGCCTGTGATATGCTAGCTTGTGATTTATCTAATATGCTAAAGGAAGATATGCTAGACATATGCCATGGCTCCACTCCTTTGCACACCCTTTCTTCCCCTGCATTTGCATACCTGGCAAATATATCTGCTCAGTTAATTGTTGCCCTCCTGCTTCTTTCTAGCATTCTTCCCATACCCTCTCTTAATTTTCTCCTTGTGTACCCTGTTGTCATCCCCTCCCATGTTTTTCCTTCGTCTTTTTGTTTTAAATCTGTTGGACATGTGTCTAATAACACTGTTTATAGAGCAGGATTTTCTGGCTATCTGTCTCCTTCTCCCAGCAGTGACATGCTCATTACAACCTCGGATTGCTGCATAGAGACTGCTGACTACATCATTTGTTCCTGTTCCTTCTTTTGCCCCCTTAATGCCTCCTCCTCTGTGGTAGTTACTGTTCTCCTCTTCTCTGATGCTGAGGCTGCTGTCTAAGTGTCTTCTACACAGTGGTGTTTTATCACTGCTGCCACCTACTATAACTGGCCCACTGCAGTGCCTAGCCAATTCCCCCACGTGTCTACAGATTACTGACTCCTTCACCTTGGGTGACATGCACCTGCCAGGTCATGTCTTCACTGGCATGACAACATTGCTTTGGTGGCATGGTAATCTACATCAAGATAATACTCCTATACAACTGACCAAAAACCTGCTGGCTGAAGCAGTCCTTGCTGCTGCCTCTGTGTCAGCCACTGCCTGGAAGGATGTTGCTAAAACCTCCCAACTTCCTTTAGCCAATAAGCTGAGGAGCTGCAAAAGGCCCTTGTGATGTCACTGTTACACCCGCCCCTGCCCTGCTGGGCTCATGTCCTGCCCCTGGCAGCCCCTTTGCATGGCTGAGCTGATCCCAGGGTGAAAGTAACACATTTCTTACAGGTACTGTTGTATCTCACACTTCCTTGGGCAGGGAGAGGTTTAATGCTAGAGATGGCGGAATGAGGGAGGGTGATAGACCAATACCTGTAAGAAATTGAAGTGTGAAGTGCATATGGGTTTGAGGGGACTCGGCAGATGCTGAGGATGTGGGAGGGCACATCTTCCCCAGCCACTGTGACTGTAGAATTGGCCTGGAGGGTTGGGTGGAGTGCAGCAAACATTGATCATATGCATTGTAAACCCCTTGGTCTCAGGGTTTGGATTGGAGTCCCCTAGCGAGAGCCCTGAGTCCTTCGATTTGGTTCCTTCCTCAGAGCACCCTCTCTCAGTTTCTACCTCAGAAATACTCTTGTCTCTCTGGGTGTGTCTAAACTACATGGCTCCCTCGATGGATCCATGTAGATTAGGCTGATTGGCAGAGGGAAATGAATAAGACGGGTTTAAATTTAAATGGCTGCCACGCTCTGCCGACCAGCTGATGATCAGCTATTTGTCGGCAGATCGGGGCAGTCTGGACGCGCCGCTGTCGACAAGGAAGCCTTTGTCGACTGGCGCAGGTAAACCTTGTTTCATGAGGCATACCTGCGCTGGTCGACAAAGGCTTCCTTGTTGACAGTGGCGCATCCAGACTGCCCCGATCTGCCGACAAACAGCTGATCATCAGCTGGTCGGCAGAGCGCGACAGCCATTTAAATTTAAATGAAGCCGCGATTATTTAAATCGCGGCTTCATTTCCCTCTGCGGATCAGTCTAATCTACATGGCTCTGTCGATGGAGCCATATAGTTTAGACACACCCTATGAAACAAAAGACAGAACTATGTAGCACTTTAAAGTAACAAGATGGTTTATTAGGTGATGAGCTTTTGTGGGCCAGACCCACTTCCTTAGATCAATATGTGGAAGAAAATCAGCACAACCATATATACCAAAGTGATACAATAAAAAAAGTGAACACGTGAAATTGACAAATCATATTTTAGAACAGAGTGGGGATGAGGGGCAAAGGTAAGTTTCTGTGAGGTAATGACATTAGGGGTGATAATTGGGGAAGCTATCTTTGTAATGGGTGAGATAATTAGAGTCTTTGTTTAAACCCATACATAAAGTGTCAAATTTAAGCATGAATGACAATTCTGAAGCTTCTCGTTGAAGTCTGGAGTTAAAGTCTCTTTGAAGCAATATGCATGTTTAAAGGTCATTAAGTGAATGATCAGTCTGGCTGAAATGGCAGGCAACAGCTTTCTCTCTGTGAGTCTTGTGTCTGTTTTGTGTGCATTGATTCTTTGGAGAAGTGTCTGAGATGTTTGTCCAATATACATAGCAGATGGACACGTTAGGCACATGATAGCATAAATTATATTTCTGGATGAACAGTAATATGTGTTCTTGATCTTGTAACTGGCATGGTTAGGTCCAATAATGGTGTCAGCAGAGTGAATAAGTGGACAAAGCTGGCACCGGGGTTTGTTGCAAGGGAAAGTTCCAGGATTGGTATTAGTGTGATATGTCCTGTGGTTGTTGATAAGAATCATCCTGAGGTTAGGTGGTTGTCTATAGGAGACTATGGGTCTGTCTTCCAGAGCCTCTCGGAGTGTAGTATCCTGTTCCAGTATAGGTTGTAGTTTATTGATAATGCGTTGGACGGGTTTAAGTTGGGGGCTATAGGTGATAACAAGTGGTGTTCTATTGTTGGTTTTCCTGGGTCTGTCTTGAAGTAGATGGTTTCTGGGTATTCGTTTGGCTCTTTCGATTTTTTTTTTCTCCATGTGGGTAATTGAGGTTTATAAATGCTTGGTAGAGATCCTGAAGTTTCTGGTCTCTGTCAGTGCGATTAGAGCAGATGCAATTGTATCTAAGGGCTTGGCTATAGACGATGGATCGTATGATGTGTTCTGGATGGGAGCTGGAGGCATGTAGGTAACTGTAGGAGTCAGTCTCTATGGTTCTTTTCCTGTGAAGGGCTCTTGGTGAAGCCTTTGAACTCCCACTGCAGGTATTGACTGACTAGAGCCAGAGAGATGCCAAGCAGAACTCTCCGGTTCCTGCAGGCACCATGTTCTCAGGGACCCTGCTAGAGGGAAAAGCCTTGGGGAAAGACCCTTCTGTTCCCATCTGGTGGCTACAGAACTTAGTGCTCTGCATTGTGGCTGTAATTGTCTCCTTTGCCTTTGATGTGTAAAAGGGAAGTCAAATCCCCCGGAGCCATTGATTCCCCTATGAGGGGCACGTACAATATACATACATTGCTAATGCTTAGATATATTTGCTATTTGTATAGGAGTAAGACATGACAAAGGTCAAGGCCTGTCACAAGTAATAACTTATAATAAGGAGACGAGGGGAGGTGAAACCAGTCTTCTGTTAAGTAGAGATATGGATAGATTCCACATCCTTTAAACTTGTGACCGGCTCAAGCAGGAAAGGAAAAAAGGAAGTATGGCTCGCCCATTGTTCAGCAAAAGTGAATGAATGTAACTCAGCTGTAACCGCAAAGTCAGCAAGTAGGCACTGTATTTAACCTCATTTGGAAAATTAACCTGACCTATAGGAATGCTAAATGTCAAAAATGAAGTAACCTATCATGTTAAGGCACCTAAACCAGGAAGGATGTTAACCCTATAAGAACCCCTGCCTATGAGATGTTGGTCGTCGGCTCTGCTTTGAACATTGAGTTCCTTAGCCGTACCTTGGTTGCAACCAATAAACTTGAGTTGGACCCAGCCTGAAAGTGTGACTCTCTTCTTGGGGTAAATCAGACTAGCCTCCAAGGGGACGAAACCAGCAATTTATGCAACACCTTGTCTCCAGATTTCTTATGTTCCTCCATATGACACTTTTCAGAAGAAGCAGCCAGTCTCATTTGCAAACATTCGCATGGCCAGGCCTGGGCAGCTTCCTCAAAAGATTGACCAGGGTGTGGGAGAAGCAACCACATTCAGCCCAGCACCTCTTGGTGACACATCACTCACCTCCACTGGTCCTGGAAGGTGCCTTGGCCAGGAGCAAACAATGGGGGACCTCAAACTCCTGCAGCCTGGGCCATAGAGTTAAGTAGGCAGCACCCACAAGCTGTGGCTTAAACACAGGCCTCGTGGCTAGCAGGATTTGAACCCACACAGGGAAACACTATTGGATTTCTAATCCAACACCTTAACCACTCAGCCATCACAGCTGTGAGCCTGGCACTGCTCCCGTCCCAAGGCCTGAGGAAGTGAAACAGAGCCCAGATTTGAGGTCATCTGCCCGTCACCCCAGCCATATGGCGCCCCTCACTCCTGACCCACAGAGGCCAAGAAACACTTGCAGGAAAAAATCATTGGAACCTATAGTGTTTCTAGGGTAGAAACTGGGAGACTAGTTCTGAGACCTGCTGGCAGGAAGCTGACCCAATGGAACAAGGCTCTTGTCTCTAGTTGCCTCCCAGTCTGGCTGCTCTGTTGTCAATTCTATGCCCTCAGGAAGTGACCAAATCAAAGCAGCCAGGGCCCCCACCTGGGTATCAAGCCCAAACCCAGAGACTAACAGCCTTGAGCTCCAGATTATCAGGCTGTGTCTACATTGGCAAGATTTGGCGCAAAAGTGGCTGCTTTTGCGCAAAATCTTGCCACCTGTCTACACTGGCTGCGAGTACTTGTGCAAGAACATTGACGTTCTAATGTAGGAAATCAGTGCTTCTTGCACAAATACTCTGACGCTCCCACTCAGGGATAAGACCTCTTGTGCAAGAGGCCAGTGTAGACAGCAATGTTAATTTCTTATGCAAGAAAGCCCGATGGCTAAAATGGCCATCAGAGCTTTCTTGCACAAGAGAGCGTCTACACTGGCATGGATGCTTTTGCGCAAAAGCACATCTCTTGTGCAAAAGCACATGCCAGTGTAGACGTGCTCTTGCACACATACTTTAACGCAAAAACTCTTGTGTTAAAAGTATTTGCGCAAAATCATGCCAGTATAGACGTAGCCTCAGTGTTTGCTGCACTTCTTCTTTTTCTCTCCTCCCCCTTCCCCTCACATCTGCCAAACCCCAAGCAAGGCAACTTTCTCTTGGGCAGGGGTAGGCAATAATTTTTGATGTGGGGAGGCACTCCCAAGATTTTGGAAGTGGTAAAGGGCCACACTTTTCCATGGTATTAATCAAGGATATGTAGGGTCTGTGATGGAGGTTGGATGCAGAAGGAAGCTTGGGGTAAAGGATTGGGGTGCAGGAGGGAGAATGGAGTCTGAGAGGGAGCTTGGGTGAAGGAGGTGGTTGTGACATAGGGTAGGGAACTGGGGTGCAAGGTTGTGGGATGTGACTTGGGGATTGGAGGGGATTGATCTTGGGCAGGAAATTGAGGTGCCAAATCTGGGAGGGGGTATGGGTGCATGTAGACTTGCAGGGCTTTGTTTCTGGCTGCTGGGCCATGCGCTTGAGTGAGTGAACAGGAGGGTTGTGCTTTGTGGCTGCCTGTTATTCGAACAGGCAGCTCCCATTGGCCAATGTCTCTCCAGACACCTGCCAATAGGATTTTGCTGGGGGCGGGAGCAGCATCTGACTCTCCTCCTCTTACCCCGAACCCAAAGAGAAAGTGCCATGCAGCCACATTTCTGAGCGGGGAGTGGAGCTACTGGGCAAGCAGGGGAGCTTAGTGAGCCGAATCTGGTGCACAGATGATATTTTGCCCAGACCTACTCTTGGGGAAATGGAACGTACCTGTCCAGATGCTCTGAATGCCCAGTTTCTGCAGGTCTTGGGATTCCCTCCAACTTCTCTTGCCACAACTCTAAGAGAAACCCTAAGCAAGTGTCAGGTAATATCAGGGGAGACATGGAAATGAGGGCAATCTTCTGCATAGAAGACAGAACCTGTTCCAGGAGTGGAATTTCAACCCATCCCAGCCTACTAAGACCAGAACACCCAAGTGAGTGAAAAACAGAACCTTGAATCGTGTGCTTTATTTCACTCAGCCACCCTGATGCTGACATGGGTGCGCTCAACTGTAGTTTTCTTACATGTGTGAGTTGCTCAGGGATCAGCATTGCCAACCATCAGTAAATTTACAGACAGTCCATAAAAAAATTAGTTGAAATTGGGTATGTCCGTAAAGTCTGTATAAAAATGTAGGTGTCCATAAATTTCATAAAAGTGCAATAAAATTTCAAAAAACAGCAATTATTCTATAGCAATTAAATTTCTTCTGTGCTGCTTCAGCCATTTTATTGCGGAGCAGTGAAAATTGGATGTTTTAGTTGTTTAGTTGTCAGTGTTTGGATGTATGATCACAAAATGGAAAACTTCCAGGACCATGACTGACTAAATGAAAGTGAATTAAATAGCATATTGATCTTGTGATGTGTGAATGACAATGATTACTTTTCACTTTTGGCCATTTATGTTGTCTTAATATAGTATAAAAATTATGTCTGTAAAAAATTTTTTGTCCATAAATTTTTCCCATTTTGTCCATAAATGAAATTTCTGTGGGTTGGCAACCCTGCCTGGGGTGAAAGATTGACTACTTTACTACTCACCTAAGGATACAGCTTTGCCCCTCCCCCATGCTGTTCTGCACAACACTGATTGGCTCAGAGAGTGCCACTCAAACACAATCACTTGGCTCCCTGGCATGCACTGAGTGACTAAGCAGATGTGTGAGAGGGGCCTGATGATATCACAACTTAAGGGCCGGTCACCCACCATGAGCTCTGTCCATGTGCACAGCAGACAGGGAGCTGAGCATGAGCCAGGGCACGGCAGGACTGTGTATGGCCCTGTGTCTGTGGGTGCCCAGCCAGGCCATAGAGGGCTGTGAAATATGAGACTGAAGGAACTGTTCAATGTGTGCTTTAACTTCACACCTTTAGCGTCACACTGAGCAGACCAGTGCTTCTCAGAGTGGTCCACAGGTCCCCAATCCAGTGCCCTTGGATGTCTTCACTGATTAGTGAATTAGATTTAGGGCTGTGCGTGCCATGGTTGCTGTGGGTTTGGTTGGTAACTTTAATGACAATCACATGAAGATATTTTTACAGGAATTTTCTCAGCTTCAAAGACGATCTCCATCTGCAAACTCACCGGCTACATCTAGACTGGCATAATTTTCCGCAAATGATTTTAACGGAAAAGTTTTCCATTAAAAGCATTTGCGGAAAAGAGCGTCTAGATTGTCACGGATGCTTTTCTGCAAAAGCACTTTTTGCGGAAAAGTGTCCATGCCAATCTAGACACGCTTTTGCGCAAAAAAGCCCCAGTTGCCATTTTCGCAGTCGGGGCTTTTTTGTGCAAAACAAATCTGAGCTATCTACACTGGCCCTTTTGCGCAAAAGCTTTGCACAAAAGGACTTTTGCCTGAACAGGAGCAACATAGTATTTCCGCAAGAAGCACTGATTTCTTACATGAGATTGGCAGTGTTCTTGTGGAAATTCAAGTGGCTAGTGTAGACAGCTAGCAAGTTTTTCCGCAAAAGCAGCTGCTTTTGCGGAAAAACTTGCTAGTCTAGACACAGCCACCCTGTCTGAAAGCTCCCAGGATTTTTCTCTTGTTCTCTCCAGTACAGAGAGCGGAGCGTCTGGTGGGGAAAAGGATAAGAGAGGTGAGATTCCAAGCTCTCCTATTTATAACAATGTCCCCACTCTGACCTCTGCATTTTAATCATATCTGGAGTGATTAAGTGGAATTTTAAAATATTTCCCTAGTGTAGACATGCCTTTGGTGAGTTTGTGGTTTGAAAATCCCTCCTTTGTTCTGAGTTTCAGTTGCTTGGAAACGTCTCCTGGGGAAAGAAGCAGGAATGAAGCCAAAATGGGGAGGATACAGCTGCCTTTTGTAGTGTTTTGCTGTGTAACTTGTACTCCCCCCCCCCCCATCCCCACCCCAAACACAAGCTTCCCTGCACATGACATGGACCAGCCTTACTGCTCTAGCCTTAGAAAATGGCAAGAAAGCAGGGCCAGGCCACTGTCAGCCCCTCTCACCGCTCCCACTCAAGGGGTTCAGTGTGGCAGGGGGCAGAAGATATTGCCCCAAGAGGCTTTGCCCCAACAAGTGAGAAACAGAGAAAAACCCAGGGCCCAGAAGTGCTATTAAATAAGCCCCCTCAAGGATAGGGACAGAAGCACGTTGGGAGAGAGCAACTGCTCCACACGCTGGCCTGGCTCCAGGCTTGTGGGTGCCTTCTTTCCAACGCTCGTCTCCAATCAGCTTTGTCCTGAACAAGCAGTTCCAGGGAAGGCCTCTATTGTGTCCCAGAAGCACATAGGAAAATGTGAGCAAAGGCTACAGCAAGGCACCATTGGGAATTGAATGCAGGATCCCCTGCTTACAAGGCGGATGCTTTAGCCAACTAAGCCATGATGTAAAGCTGTTCTATTTTATGGTTCCAGACAACACCTTTAAATCCCAAAGTGCAGCCATTCCCCTCCAGCCCTGGCAGTGCCTGGCTCCTTGGGCACAGAAAGCTACAGCTAAGTGGGCAGAGGCTCTAACATGCACATCTCCCCCAGTCACTGGGACTGTAGAGTGGCTAGTGCTCTGTGTATCATATGCAGCTATCTTGGCTTAACGCTGAGCCATGGGATCCTTCCTATCTGTTCCTGACTTATCATTTACCACATGCTCAGACTCAGCCACAAGGAAGGATTTCTCTGCCTTCAACAATCACTGACAGGCTCAAAATAAACAAAAGCAAGTTTTTCTTCACTCAGTGCACAGTCAACCTGTGGAACTCCTTGCCAGAGGATGTGGAGAAGACCAGGACTTTAATAAGACTCAAAAGAGAGCTAGATAGATTCATGGAGTTCATTAATGGCTATTAGCCAGAATGGGTGGCAATGGTGTCCCTAGCCTCTGTTTGCCTGAAAATGGGTGACAGGAAAGATCACATAAGGATTGCTTGTTGTATTCCCTCCCTCTGGGACATCTGGCATTGGCTAGTGTTGGCAGACAGGACACTGGACTTTTGGTCTGTCCCAGTATGGCCATTCTATAGATAAAAGTCTATGAATCATGGCTGGTGTGGAGAAAATAAGTAAGGAAAGGTATTTACTTGTTCCCATAATACAAGAACTAGGAGACACCCAGTGATATTAATAGGTAGCAGCTTTAAAACAAACAAAGAAGAAGTATTTGTTCATACAGTGCACAACCTGTGGAACTCCTTGCCAGAGGATGTTGTGAACACCAGGGCTGCGTCTAGACTGGCGCTCTCTTGCGCACATACTTTTAACGCAAGAGTTCTTGCTTTAAAGTATTTGCGCAAGAGAACATCTACACTGGCATGTGCCTTTGCACAAAAGCTGTGCTTTTGCGCAACAGCATCCCGTGCCAGTGTAGATGCTCTCTTGTGCAAGAAAGCTCCAGTGGCCATTTTCGCCATCGGGGCTTTCTTGTGCAAGAAATTCCTGTCCCTGTCTACACTGCCCTCTTGTGCAAGAACACTTGCTCAAGAGGGCTTTTTCCCGAGCAGGAGCATCAGAGTTCTTGCGCAAGAACACTGACGATCTTACATTAGATCGTCAGTGTTCTTGCTCAAGAACTCGCGGCCAGTTTAGACAGCTGGCACGATTTTGCGCAAAATCTGGCCAATGTAGACAAAGCCCAGGACGAAAAGTGTTAACACTAATTGCAATGTTGGTAATTATTGTGAGAATACAGAGAAGAAAGCCTGTGCTTAACCTGTCTCAAAAGGTGTTGCTGCACTGGGGGAAGAGTGGTCCTAGGTTCCATGCCCGCCTGCTCCCCAAGGGACAGTCCTGGCTGTAGGGTCAGCACTAGGTTAATGTGAGCTGCCTCATGTCACTCTAACTCAGGAGTGTAAACCAAGCCCCACAACCCAAACTGCAGAGACCTGTTCCCTGCCATACCTTCCTAATGGATGGGGGTTTACAATGTTCCCTCTAATTTTTTCCAGCCATCCATGGAATAATTTTAATGTGCATTGAGGCATGTGCAGATGTGCACCACTAATATAAAAATATGCTTCCAGCTGTGGGCAGATGTGTGTGCTCTGCTAATCAATTGGGTGGCATTTGAATCTCTCCAGGGGGAGGGGGGAGCACCTAGCTTACAGTGAACACTGCCAGCACCTTGCTGCCCTTGGTAATACAGCATTGTCCTGGGCTCCTTGATGTCTGCGTCAATAGCAGGGCCAGGGACCCAGCACATCCCAGGTAGTGGCTGGGTGTGGGTGAAAAATTCCCTTGGATTTTGCCCTTTTCTCTTGGATAACCCATTATCCACCCAACCCCATGGATCCCAGCCCCCTCCCCCCAATGAATAAATTAGATGTAAACCCCCCTTCAGATTGGTTTCTCCCTCAGTGCTGGGGACTGATAGAAAATCTCCTCGGATTGTGACACTTTCTGTCTAAACCCCAAATACTGGTGGAAAAGCCTCCCCAGCTGTGGGTTCCCCAGTCAGTTCTTGTCTGCAGTCTTAATGAGTTCTGAGGAGGAAACTTTGTCAGTCATCGCCTGAGTGCAGGGGAGGGAAGCTTGTCCCCCAAAGGACCAACTTTCCCCTCATGGCTGAGAATAGATAAGTTCCCCCTTTACAGTTCATTCACCATTGACTCTGAGGTCACATCTCCAGTTTGTTTTTGTCCCATGGTCATTGTCAGTTACTGAGAAAAAATCCTCTAGGTTTGGTTTGGGTTTTTTTTTGGGGGGGGGGGTTTGGTCACATCTTTTAAATTTGGCAGTCTCCTTTCCTGGAGGGATGCTGTTGCCCTGCATCATTTTCCTTTGGGGGGGAGGGGGAGGAGGGCCTGAAGGGAAGAAGAATTAACCTCCCCAATTGTCCCCTCATGTTTCAAAATTAAATTATATTCCCCTTTATACCCAATAAAAGTGACATGTTGCAGAGGAATGTGACTTGCCCAGCAGTTAATGAACATCCGAGCCAGGAGCCAGTTTGGAGACCAGTGTCTCCCAACCGCTAAAACAAGGCTGACCCCCCAACAGGTTGTTTTACTGCCCCCGATGGGGGGAGAATGGGAGTGATGGTAGCCCCCAACAGCAGCTACTCCCTGTTTGGGGGGGAGGAGGCAGCGACTCTCGGCGCCGAGCGCTGCCGAGGGGCGGGGCTGCTGCCACCGCCTCCCTGGGGCGCCGGGCCCCGCCCAGCCGCAGCTGGACCGAGCCCGGGGCAGCAGCGCGCGGAGCCGCCTCCCAGCCCGCGCCTGCGCACAGAGTCAGGGCAGCCTCCTCAGCCACGGCTGCTGCGCATGCTCCGCTCTGGGGCGCCTGCGCAGTGCGCCCTAAGGAGCGAGCTGAGCCCAGCTGCTGGTACCGCTATAGCTCGGTGCGTGCGGGCCGGGGGATCGGAGAGCCAGGGGGCGCTTGGGGCACAGGGAGGATGCAGCGTGAGGACGGGAGGGGCGCTGCAGGGGGCCGGGGGGCGCTCACGGGGCTGAGGGGAGCGAGGCGGGAGCGGAGGGAAGATGTGGGTGGGTGTGTGTGTGTGGGGGGGGGGGGGGTTACAATTCCCCTTTGCAGAAGCGGCACTTTTCTTTGTTCCCCGCTTCTCTGCCTCCCCTCCCCCATCGCAGCACGATCCTCTTTGCCCGTGTCACTGTGTGACTGAGAATGGCAGCCCGTGTGCAGGCGCTGCAGGGAAGCTGGCGGGTCTGTTGATTGATCAATACTCTCCAGCGCCCCTTGGCATTTATCGCTGGGCCGTTTGCTGAGACCTCCAGGTCCCCAGGAGAGTCGCTGCTGTTAATGCTGGTGCGTATTTCTGCTGGCAGCTCAGACTCCTATTCGGTATTTTTCCCCAGAGCTCTGTGCTGTGTCTGTCTGGGGCTCGTTGCTTTTCCATGGATTAGTCTCCTCCAGCCCCTGTTCTGCCCTTCAGTTACTGATAGCACCTCATTGGGATTGCTAGGAAAAAAAGCTGCCTGCCAGCCCTGGGCAAAGGGCTGGATCCGGAAGTGGAATCGTGCCAGGGAGGCTGGTGAGGGGATAAATTGGGAGGGTAGCATGCCCTGCATGCTCTTGCATCTTGCCCAGACCTCCACCCCCAGCCAGCTCCTGCACTCTCTTTCATGCCCAGACCCCCAAACCTAGCCAGTTCCTGCACCCAACCTCCTGCCCCCCCTCCCTGGCAGCCCCCTCCTGCAAACTGAAACCCTCATTTTTGTCCCTATCCCAACATCCTGGGGTCCCTCACAAATTAACTTTGGGTCCCCAGAAGAGTTGAGCTTGCTCTGGGGGTGAGCCATGGAGCTTTGGTGCCTCCCCACCCACTTGTGGCTTATGGGGAGTGTCCGTTCTTTCCTGTTGCTCAGTTGGTCAGTGAGGTTTATTACTTTTTTTCTTTTTGCTTCTCACTTGTGTGTGGCTCCTAATGGATTTTTTTGTGGATCAGTGGTCCCTGACCCAAAATGTTCCTTACCCCCTACTCTCAGTGATCCTCTTGACCACTGAAACTGTGTTGCAGAGAAGGTTCATAAAGTCTCTTTTCATTTCATCTTCATGAGAGATCTGAGGTCTGTGCTATCAATAAATGGAGGAAGACTGGGACCTTTAGCTATAAGAGCCTAAATTTAGACACTTATATTTATATTCAGGCATCCGAATATGTACCTTGTTTATCAGAAATGCTGGGTACTTAGAACCAAATCCCATTAATTGCAGGTGCAGTAATGTTGAAACTCAAGCTAGGTATTGAGCAAAATGAATATAGATGTGGAACTTGTGTGCGCGGGTTATAGAACATCGAGACTCAAGCATTGACCCAAAATGGCAGAGTCTAGCTTGTTTATCACCAGGAGCAGAGTCTGGGGAGAATGGGGGTTTAGAAAGGGTTAAAGCCCCTTCTGAAATGTCTCCAATTGCCCTTCTACCCCGACAGGCTGCAGAACACCCATGTCTTGCTCCCGCTTAGCCCGTGGCCTACAGAGCCAGGGAAAGGAAATGGCAGTGGCAGAGCTGGTGAGCTTCGAGGAGGTGGCTGTGTATTTCTCTGAGGAGGAATGGGCTCTTCTGGACCCGGGTCAGAGAGCCCTCTACTGGGATGTGATGCAGGAGAATTATGAGGCTGTGAGCTGGCTGGGTAAGGATTCCTGTCCCCTCGGGTATCAGAAGCTGGGTGTGTTCTGGAGCAACTGGGTTGGGTTTGGTTTGGTTCAGGGTCCCTCCTTACTCCTGACATTGGGGGCAAAGAGCATCAACCCCAATAATCCTGGCTTGTATATGAGAGATTGTCCCCTCTACACCCTTCCCAGGAGAGCAGGTTCAGAGACATAACAATGGTACTGCTCTTCCTACAGCCAAGGTCTCAATGTGCTTCCCCACCATCTTGCCCGTGTTGTGCCCTGGCCGGAGGTGTCAGTGAAAGGCCTGGGCAAGAACAGCAGGTACCAGAGTTGTGGGGCTGGGTGTAGCTGCTGTTAATGCCTGCAGGGTCCCCCAGTGTGCTGAGCCCTTGGAAAGCGAGTGTGGTTCCTGGAGTCCTTTGCCTCTGGCTGATCTGTGAAATGCTGGATCCTGCCAGTGAGAGGGGCTGGGGCTGAGGGAGGGTGGATGAGGCAGTTGACACTCTGCAAATGTTCTGTGGCGGGTAGCTTTGCAGTAGGTAAACATGTGTAGAGCTCTTCTTACATGTCAGGCACGGGCTGGGTTTCCTTTAAAAAAAAATCCAGCTTTATTCTCTCTGAGGCTCACTTGCCTCTGTGTGCAAAGGAGGTAATCACACCATCTGTCTTGTCTTTTTAGAGTGAAGTATCTTTGGGCAGGGACTTTTTCTTCCTATGAGAGTATATGGCTCATTGGAACTCAGGAGACCTTCATTCAATCAATTCCTTGCCCTGTTACAGACTTCCTGTGTGACCTTGGTCAAGTCTCTTAGAGTGTCTTGTGTCCAGTCCCCTGTCTCTGCAATAGCTATTACAGTATGTCCCTGTTTTACAGGGCTGGGGAAGGATAAATACATTTAATTGGGGAGATGCTTAGTTCCATACAAGCACCCCGATAGCACATTGGGGTCCTGATTGACACCGAGGATGCCAGGTGCTGCTGTGACTGATAAGCTTCGCTTCCCATAGCGGCTGCAGTGCCATATGAATTGCTGCTAGTGCCACAGAGTGTTGTTATGGCTGCTCAGAGCGGCTCTTTCTGGAGCTCTGATGCCAGCTGCACTGGCAGAGCATGAGGCTTGCCCATGCAGCACAGCTCAGGCTCATTGCCAAAGAAAGACACAGGCTCCATTCAAGGGCTAAGGCACTTGGCCAGATTTATTGGCAGAGGAGCAGGGTGCTAGTGTCAGCTCCCCAGGCACAGGTACAGTAAGATGTGACCCGCCTCAACAATGGTACCGGCTCAGCCAGCAGAACACGGCCCCTCAGTCAGCACTGACATGCCTCTCCCGGGACGTCCACTTTCACACATTGACGCAAACAAGGTGCACATTGCACTCCGTGTGTGCTACTCCCCTTAGCTTTATACCTGCTCATTGGAACAAAATGTCCGTATACATTATCCCCTCATCCCCCTGATGTGCACAAGGGTCCATGTGTTGCTCTGCCATCTCTTAGGAGTGTGTGTCTGCAGTTGCTGCAGCCATTAGTGTCCTGTGTAGCCTCTTTCCCCATCTGCAATGTGCTGAAGTAGTTGGCTGGTACTTAGTGCGCTACCATTCTGCCAAGGCCCAGCCCGTTCTGGTTCTCAGCCATTGGTTA
Organism: Pelodiscus sinensis; assembly: GCF_049634645.1. Lineage (NCBI taxonomy): Eukaryota > Metazoa > Chordata > Testudines > Trionychidae > Pelodiscus > Pelodiscus sinensis. The sequence continues at coordinate 236,480 of NC_134741.1, forward strand.
ATGCTGTTATGCCAAGGGCCTCCCTTCCTCTCCTTGTGATTTTATGGGAGGGTGATAACTCATCCCAGAAAAGCAGAATGTTTAAACTGAAATTATGCACTGGGTTAAACACTGCTTCTTGGCTATTTTGCTTTACCCCTCCAGACATTCATGCCTCATGTGTCCAGTGGTCTCCACATTCTCATGTTCCAGAATCTCTATGGATACTAAGTCCATGCGCTAACAATAAGACTACAGGCAGTCCCCGAGTTACGCGGATCCGACTTACGTCGGATCTGCAGTTACGAACGGGGTTCCTCTCCCTGGTCTCCAGCAGACCAGGGAGAGGAAGCAAAGCGGCGGAACACGTGGGCAGCGGACAGGGCTGTCCGCTGCCCACGCGCTCCGAGGCTTGGCTCTGCTTTGCCCCCCCCGTCCCCCTGGTCTGCAGACCAGGGAGGGGGGGGGCAAAGCAGAGCCAAGCCGCGGAGCGCCCGGCCAGCTGACAGCCCAGAGCGTCTGGGCTGTCAGCTGATCGCGCGCTCTGCGGCTTGGCTCTGCTTGGCTCTGCTTTGCCCCCCCCCCTTGCCCCTGGTCTGCAGACCAGGGGGAGGGGGGGGCAAAGCAGAGCCAAGCCTCGGAGCGCGTGGGCAGCGGACAGCCCTGTCCGCTGCCCACGTGTTCCGCCGCTTTGCTTCCTCTCCCTGGTCTGCTGGAGACCAGGGAGAGGAACCCCGTTCTGCACGTCTGGGTTGTCAGCTGGCCGGGCGCTCCGGGGCTTGGCTCTGCTTTGCCCCCCCCCCCCGTCCCCCTGGTCTGCAGACCAGGGGGACGGGGGGGGGGCAAAGCAGAGCCAAGCCGGGGAGCGCGCGGTCAGCTGACAGTCCAGACGCGTCTGGGCTGGCAGCTGGCAGCGCACTCCGCGGCTTGGCTCTGCTTTGCCCCCCCCCCCATCCCCCTGGTCTGCAGACCAGGAGGAGGGGGGGGGCAAAGCAGAGCCAAGCCGGGGAGCGCGCGGTCAGCTGACAGTCCAGACGCGTCTGGGCTGTCAGCTGGCAGCGCGCTCCGCGGCTTGGCTCTGCTTTGCCCCCCCCCCCCATCCCTCTGGTCTGCAGACCAGGAGGAGGGGGGGGGGGCAAAGCAGAGCAAAGCCGCGGAGCACGCGGGCAGCGGACAGCCACGGCGTGTCTGGGCTGTCCCGCTGCCCCCGTGCTCCGTGGCTTTGCTCCAGACACCTGTGATACAGCAGCTGGGGCGCTGCCAGTTGGTCCCGTAGCGCCGCTCTGGGCGCTACTGGACCAACTGGGCAGCACCCCAGCTGTTCTGCCCCAGGCGTCCCCAAGTCAGCCGCTGCTGAAACTGACCAGTGGCTGACTACAGGAAGCCCCTGCCCCGGGCTTCCTGGAATCAACCGCTGATCAGTTTCAGCAGCAGCTGACTTGGGGATGCCTGGGGTTCTTAAGTTGAATCTGTATGTAAGTCAGAACTGGCGTCCAGATTCAGCCGCTGTTGAAACTGATCAGTTTCAGCAGCGGCTGAATCTGGACGCCAGTTCCGACTTACATACAGATTCAACTTAAGAACAAACCTACAGTCCCTATCTTGTACGTAACCCGGGGACTGCCTGTATAGCAGTAGGGATATATTAATGGCCACCTGACCAGGACAGTGATAGTGACTATGAAATGCTAAGGGAGATTAGGGAGGCTATAAAAATGAAAAATAAAAACCTTCAACAATAGGGGAGGATTTCAACTAATCTCCATATTGGCTGGGTACACGTCACCTGAGGATGGGATGTAGAGATAAAGTTTCTTGACACATTAAGTGACTGCTTCTTGGAGCAGCTAGTTCTGGAATTCACAAGAGGAGAGGCAATTCTTGATTTAGTCCTAAATGGAGCAAGAGATACATGAAACTGGACCACTTGGAAATAGTGCTCATAATAGAATCAAATTTAACGTCCCTGTGTTGGGACAACATCTCAGCAGCCCAACACTGTGTCATTTAATTTCAGAAAGGGGAACTACACAAAAATTAGGAGGTTAGTTAAACAGAAATTATAAGGTACAGTAACAAAAGTAAAATCCCTGCAAGCTGCATGGCAACTTTTTCAAAGACACCATAATAGGGGCCCAACTTAAATGTATACTGCAAATTAAAAAACACCAAGAACCAAAAAAGTGCTGCCATGGCTTAACAACCAAATAAAAGAAGCAGTGAGAGAGAAAAAGGCAAAGTTTAAATGTGTAAGTTAAATCCTAGTGAGGAACATAGAAAAGAGCATAAACTCTGTCACATTAAGTGTCAAAATACAATAAGAAAAACCAAAAAGCAGTTTGAAGAAGAAGCAAAATGCAGGACAATGTAGCACTTTAAAGACTAACAAGATGGTTTATTAGATGATGAGCTTTCGTGGGCCAGACCCACTTCCTCAGATCAAATAGTGGAAGAAAGTAGTCACAACCATATATACCAAAGGATACAATTTAAAAAAATGAACAAATATGAAAAGGACAAATCACATTGCAGAACAGAAGGGGGATGCGGGGGGGTGGGAAGGGGGAGGAAGGAAGGTAAGTGTCTGTGAATTGCTGATATTAAAGGTAGGGAGAGTGGGATGTTTGTGAGTTAATGGTATTACAGGTGATAATTGGGGAAACTGTCTTGGTAATGGGTGAGAAAGTTCAAAGACTTGTTTGAAGAAGAGATATCCAAAAACTTAGAAAGTAATAGCAAACATTTTTTAAGTACATCAAAAGCAGGAAACCTGCTAAACAACCAGTGGGGCTATTGAATGATCAAGATGCTAAAAGATAAGGTCATTGCAGAGAAACTATATAAAATCTTTGCTTCAGTCTTCACTGCTGAGAATGAGAGGGAGATCCTAAATCTGAGCCATTCTTTTTAGGTGACAGATGTGAGGAATTTTCCGAGATTGACAGTCATTAGAGAAGGTTTTGGAACAAATTGATAAACGTAACAGTAACAAGTTAGTGGGACCAGATAGCATTAACCCAAGAGTTCTGAAAGAACTCAAATGTGAAATTGCAGAACTATTAACTCTCTGGTTTGTAACCTAACCTTTAAATTATTTTCTGTATCTAAAGAGTGGAAGATACCTAATGTGATACCAATATTTAAAAGGGGCTCTAGAAATGATCCTGACAATTACAGCCTGGTAAGGAGCAGGCAAATTAGTTGAACCTATAGTTAAGAATAGAATTGTCAGACATATAGATAAACATAATTTGGTGGGGAAAAGTCAACATAGTTTCTGTAAAGGGAAATAATACCACTAGATTTACTTGAGTGGAGTCCTGTGAACATAGTGTACTTAGAGATTTCCAGAAAGCCTTTGAAAAGGTCCTTCACCAGAGGCCCTTAAATAAAAAGAATTGTTGTGGGGTAAGAGGGAAGGTCCTCTTATGGATTAATAACTGGTTAAAAGACGGGGAAAAAAGAGGTGGAATAAATGAACAGTTCTCACAGTCGAGATAGGGGATATCACTAGTTACCTAAGAGTCCATATTGGGGCCAGTCCTATTCAACATATTTATAAACAATCTGGAAAAAGAGGTGACCAGCGAGGTGGAAAAATTTTCAGATGATACAAAATTACTCAAGATAGTTAAGAACAAAGCAGACTGAAAAAATTCAGAAGGATCTCTCAAAACTAGGTGAGTGGCCAAGAAAATGGCAAATGCATTTTCATGTTGATAAATGAAAAGTAATACATGTTGAAAAAAAGAATCCCAAGTACACATCCAAAATGATGACTAATTTAGCTGTAACCATTGGGGAAATCTCACTCCCCGGGGTACAGAATCACCAGAAGGGTCCGAGGCTAGAGGTCAAAGCAGTGAGGCAGGAGAGAAATCTAGAAGGAAAACTTTATTATGCATGCGTGCAGGCTGATAGCTACCAGAGTGAGAGCAGCAGCAGCCCCGAGAGAGAGTTTCAGGGATCCTTTATACAGTATGTTCAGAAAGTTTAGTTGTTGATTGTTTTCTTTAACATATCAAAGTCTCAGCAGAAGTACTCTCAGACGTTTCTGTTCACACCAGAAGTGCTAGAAGTAAGTTTTACAGTACAAAGGCACATGATAACCTAAGTGAGTCTACAAGGCAAACTGTGACAAAGATAAGAGTTTACATGACAAATTGTGACAGACTAGGAGTCTCCATGAAGTTGAGAGAGGAGGCATTGCAAGGGTCTTGATTAGAGTTAAGATGATTTCTCTCTGTTACAGGGAGAGGCCTGGAAAACTTTTAACCCTTACAGGAGTTTTCTTTTAGAGAGTTTTGATTTCCTGTACAGTCCCCCCCCTTAGACTCAATTGGAGTTATTTGATTTTTCTCCCACACTACTTAAGAGAGAGATCTTGGAGTCATTGTCAATAGTTCTCTGAAAACATCCGCGTAATGTGAAGCAGTAGTCAAAAAAGCAAACAGAATCTTAGGAATCATTCTCTGTCTTATTCTCTATCCCTTTTTAAATATCTTATTGCCTCTATATAAATCCATGTTTCTCCCACTTCTTGAGTACAGGCAGTCCCCGGGTTACGTACAAGATAGGGACTGTAGGTTTGTTCTTAAGTTGAATTTGTATGCAAGTCGGAACTGGTACATATTGTAGGGGAAACTCTAGCCAAACATTTTTTTTAGTTTTGGATAGCATAGGGAAAGGTTAACTCCCCTCTAATGTTTGTTTTGCTGTCTGTTCCCCTGTTCAGAAGATTTCACATCTATTTCTGTCCCTGTGACAAACTTAGGACTAAAGGAGTAACTCATCAAATACCAAACAGCTCTGCACCATGCTTTGAGCTAATAGCTTTATTTCCACACACCACCCAGGGTTCTAGGAGGAGGGTCCTTTTTTTGCTAACACAATGCCAGCACTTTGTTTGTTTTGGTGGAGTCTTTGTTTGCCCAGGGAGCCCAGCATGTATAGGGGGAGGAGGGGCGGAGAGGCTGCTTTTGTCTGCTGTTCGGCAGCCTGTTGCTCAGGGGAGGGGGCAGCCTGTTGCTGGCAGGGGGGGAGGGGGGAGGCGTGCAGGATGCGAGGCCGCGGGGGGGGGGCGGGCAGCGGGCGTGGGGAGGCACTTTTCCTCTGCCCGGCAGCTCTGCGGGATCCCTGTCCCTGTGGCCAGCTGCTGCAGGCAGAGGCCAGTTGGAGCTGGCCGAAGAGGAGGAGAAGGTGGATTCTAGGACCCAGGTGAGCGAGCCCCGGGGACGCTGCTGCTCTCCAGGAGCCGGCAATGTATAGAGGGGAGGAGGGGCAGAGAAGCTGCTTTTGTCTGTTCGGCAGCCTGTTGCTCAGGGGAGGGGGCAGACTGTTGCTGGCAGGGGGGCAGCCGGCGTGGGGAGGCACTTTTCCTCTGCCCAGCTCTGCGGGACCCCAGTCGGAGCCGGCCCGAGGAGGAGGAGGATCCTAGGACCCAGGTGAGCGAGCCCCGGGAATGCTGCTGCGCATGTGCGGGAGTTGCCTCACCCCGTTCGTATCTAGGGATCCGACGTAAGTCGGATCCACGTAAGTCGGGGACTGCCTGTACTGCGTACAGATGTGGTTGTCTCATCTCATGGAAGATATATTGGCATTGTAAAAGGTTCAGAATATGGCAACAAAAATGATTAGAGGCTTAGAACGGGTGTTATATGAGGAGAGATTACAAAGAGTAGGACTTTTCATCCTTGAAAAGAGGAGACTAAAGGAGGGATATGCCAGAGGTCTATAAAATCATAACGGATATAGAGAAAAGGAGTAAGGAAAAGTGATTTACTGTTCCCATAACATAAGAACTATGGATCATGAATGAAATTAATAGGCAGAGGGTTTAAAGGGAACCAAAGGAAGTTTTTTTTCACACAGTGCACCATCTACCTGTGGAACTCCTTGCCAGAGGAGGTTGTGAAGATCAGGACTTTAACTAGAATGAACAAGTGAAAATGGAGTTTCTATTTACCAATCTCCATTCTGCCACTGCACATTTCTTCCTCATCTTTCTTTCCCTTTCCTTAGCAATCCTTCTGGCCTGCCAGCAGAATGGTGTGTCTGCTGTGTCAGTCTCTAGAGGAGGTTGGGGAGCACAGGTTTGCCGTGAACTGTGGCAAGTTCATGGCAAGCTGCTGCTGAGATCCCTGCTGTTCTGTGGAGCACAGAGAGAAGCCTGTGGGATTGCTGGGTTTGGTGCCACTGAGGCTCCTGTTGGAACCCTGGTGGGCTGCTGCTGCAGTTGCTGCTTTTCTGGGCAGCCCCTCCTTTGCTGGATTGCTCTGCTGCTGCTGTTCCGTCAGCACCTTCTTCCTTTCTGCCAGTGTTCCCTCTAAGGCAGTGGTTCCCAACATTTTTTATACCGAGGACCACCAAACCCAGTCACAAACTTTTGGCAGACCTTTCATTTTATTTGCATTTTTTCCTAATCATTATGTAAATAATGAATATGTAAATACATTGTTATCAGTCCCTAACAGATCAGAGTTTGCAAATATCTACACTAAAAAAAACCCCAGAACATTTTCCCTTCTGGCTGCTGGGTGGGGCAGCTTCTCCCCCAGGGGTGACTGGGGCCAGCACAGGGAGGGGCACCCGCAGGGGCATTTGGGGCACCCTATTTGGAAACTTTAGAAATTTTGTTGGGCATAGGAGCTGGTACCCCCAAGTGCTATCACCAGTCACCTCTGCCCTCCCCACCTCCTGCTCGATGGAGTTGGGGAGCTGCCAATGTATCTCACCCTCCCCTTCTGTATAACCCCTGCCCTGCGTCTCTTCCTTCCCCAGCCAGGCTGCTCTTCCTCTCACACTCTCCCTCCAGCTTCCCTTCCCCAAATCCTCCTTTTTCTGCCCCATAACCTCTTCTCAGAGTCTCCCTCCATTGCACTCCTGTTCCCATCTGCCCCATCAGTCTCCTCTGAATCCCCCAACCTCCCTTCAGCGCTTCCTGCACTCCCTCCTGCCCCCACCTCATAAATCCCTGTTCCCCATCAGCCATCTTGTCTGTCTTGCCCCTCTTCACACCCTCCTGTCCCCCACCAGGGCTGGCTCCCCTTACATGGTTGGAGCTGACAGCGGCTTCCCTGGGCCCAGGCAGGCATCTCAGCCAGATCTGCTGGGAGCAGCCTGGAGCCAAACCCTCCCCCTGTAGGGGGGCCTGCTTCCAGAGGGATGGTGGTGGGGTGTCTCTGACCTGTCTCCAAGCACTGCCTGCCCTGAGGCAGGGGCTGGCCAGGCTGAGGGTGCTGCCCTGGGAGTTGTTCCCGGTAAGCAGCTTTCTACATACCACAGGCCCTGCAGGAGATTCCCCCCTCCCAGCTGCAGCCTGGGCTGCAGAGGCCCAGCAGTGCTGCCCTGGGGCTCGGGGATCTGGCCCAGAGCCTGGCCCCAGAGTCCCTGCTAGCAGAGTTTGCCAGTTTCTTGCTGCTGCTGGACCTGAGCCAGAGATCACTTCCCCTAGTGCCTGCTGCTGCCACTGGGTCCTAGTGAGCAATGGGCTCTCAGACTCCTGCTGGCTGCTGCTGGGTTCTAGCGTGACACCCGCCTGAGTGCTTGGACAGTGTGTCATGGCCTCACAACCAGCAGTTTATGGCCCACCACTGGTCCACAAACCAGCAGTTGGAAACTGCCGCTCTGAGGTGCCTGCCTGCGCAGCTGTGCATGAAGAAGTGAATGGCCACAGATTCAGTGAGTGGAGCCGCGCAGGTGGGCTTCCACTAATGAGGTGCCTCCTGGACCCTGCAGAGGATGTGGAAGAAGGTCATGTGATGGGGAAATAGGGAGTGGGTAGGGTAGCTTGGGAGAATAGGGAGAGGGTGGCAGGGTCAGTGGGATGAGGTGGGGGTGGGTGTTTGGGACATCCCAGCCCCAACTGGGCTGCAGTTGCTTGTGTTGAGGAGACACTGGACTCTCTCTCCCAGGGCCAGACTGGAAAGGGGGGAGCAGGCTGCACAGGGGGTGGATGCCAAGAGCAAGGTTAATCCAAGCTCATCTTCCCTTTTCTTGAGGCATCTCTGAGGCTGGGGTGAGGAGCTGGTGTTAATTACCTCCTGATTGTCAAAGTTATTCCTGGCATAGCTCAGACCTTTTAACTGTGATGGGGAAAGAGGAATGTGACACCCCCACTATTTTCCACTGTTAGAATTATAGAGCAATCCCCAGGCAGTGAATTCTCTGCAGTTCTAGGCCAATAGGTTTGTTGGAAGGGACCTCATTGTTCCCAGCAAATGCCCCAGCACCGTGAGCTGAAAAACATTGGGGCCAGATGGACTTTAGTGTCACATGAGCTAGTCACATACCCTTGGCTGCCCCGATGAGCCATGGCAGGCATTGCCCACCGTCTGGCGGAGAAGTCTGAGAACATATGTCTGGTGAGGATGAGATTTCCATGGCGCATGGGTTTTGTTGATGGACCATCACTCTGAATGGTCAATTCACAGTGTGCAGGGTGGACTGGATGCAAACTACAGTGTGGGTATTTCCGCAGCAGCAACTATATTTGAAATATTGGTTCATGGTCCATATTCATAACTTGAGGTACAAAAATGATGTCCACACACAGACAGGATAATCACAGTCACCATGTCAGAACGTTCCCATTGACACTGCACACGACACACTTAGCACATGTTTTGTTGTAATTGTGTAACAGCGGTAACACAAATGAACTACATGGTCATATTTTAATTCTGTAACATCACAGTGGGATCTTCCCAGTACTAAATGAAGGTCCGAGAAGGGATCTGGCTGAAGGTGTGAGGAATGTGCCCACAAGGTACAGAGTAAACGGTAGAGTCTGTGCAGCCAAGAGGGGCAACAAATGGAAGGCCATGTTGGCCATGAGGAAGGCTGGAATCCACACAAAGAAGCTGCTGCTGCTGCTGGTGGCAGAGTAGAACCGAGGCAGCAGAAGGGGAGCTGAGCTGCAGCAACAATGCAGATATGGCCCTAACCCAGCCTCCCTCCCTGAAGAAGCAGCACAGCCAAACACCACCAAGGCCAGACATAGAAGCAGCAGTTGGAGCAGCAGCTATTGTGGGCAGCTGGCAGGGCCCACCCAGCCACAATTTAGGGGTCAGGAGTGTGGAGCATATACAGGGTCTGAAGCAGCCAGCCAAGGATTTGCCTTATTAACCAGGCAACTTCCTCTTCCTCCTCCTGGTTCAAGTAGAGCATCCAAGCCAAGAAGCAGGGTGAGCTGATCCAAGCCCCCCAGCCAGGAGCTTTCTGGACAGAGCCCTCAGGGAAGCTAGAGCTGGGAATTGCTGGGTCTTTTTTTTCCCCAAGTTCTAGTGACCTGCCAAGTGGCTGCTGCAGTCTGAGCCCTGTCTGTGGGCCTTAGTGTCAGACCTGCAAACCATCGCTGAAGCTCACCTTTTGAACAGCATGTTCCTGTCCTGCCCTGAGATGGGTGGAGAGATGGAATGGGCCATGAGGGAGACTTAGTTGTACTTTGGAGCTGTGGTTCTCAACTTTTTTGGCCCATGGCCCACACCACTCAATGCAAACCTTTCCATGAACCACAAGCCAGTCACCTGTGATGACAAAATGGGTATAGAAGGAAGGGGGGTGGTCTGGGTGGGAGCTAGGGTGCATGAGCGGTCTGGGTGGGAGATTAGGTTTAGGAGTGTGCTGGGAGTGAGGGTCTAGATAGGAGGCAGGGTGCAGAAGCAGCTTGAGGACAATGGTTCTGTCCAGAAGGGTGGGGGCAGGAATGGGTTGGGCATGCAGGGTCTTGACGGGAGGGGAGTATGTGAGAGGAATAGGGGTGCGAGATCTCAGTGGAAGGGGAAGAGAGGTCACTTACCTGGCTCCAACACTTCCTACCACTCCATCCCCTGCTGTTCTCATTGGTCATAATTTTTGCCAATGGGAGCAGCAGGGAAAGACTTGAGGTGAGTGTTTTCCAGCCAGAGAGAGGGGCAGTGACAGCACACAGAGCCATTTCCTTCTACAAGTCGTATTCTGTCCACAAGGCTTGCTGCCTTCCCTCCCCCTCCCCATCCCTATAGTGGAAAGCTGGTGCTGGCACTCCAGCCTTGGAGGGGGCTCAGGGCCATAGCACCAGCGCTGGCTCCACATTGGTGGCTGGGAGGCAAGTTCCAAACCTGTGGCCCACTTGCAAGATGGTTGCGCACCACTAATGGTCCATGGACCGCACTTTGAGAAACACTCCCTCAAGGGAGCAGCAGAACACTCATCTCCCACAGGGAATAAGCTGGGCCATTCCTAAGGCAGGGGCGATGCACTTTTACTGTAGGTGAGTGTTTCCTGGGATCTTGTCCCATCCAGAACCCAGTCTTTGAAAGGTGGGGAGAAGTCTTTCTGGGTGGGTGATTCAGATCCTGGCTGTGGAAGCAGTAATGGCATGGACCTTAATGAACAAGATCAGCACTTGATTAATTGCTCCCTGGGCAGGATTTCCAGTCTTCAAAGCTCATGTGATCTCCTGGGTGGAGCAAGGGGAGGAGCTGTGGATCCCGGATCTCCAGGGCTTAGAGGAAGGGGAGAACATCACCGACACCCACACAGGTGAGCACTCAGCTAAACTGACTCAGAAACCAATTTCTGTGTCATCACAGAAAGCATCACTTGTGCATTTTCATCAAATCTAACTTCTGTCTCTTCAATTCCAGTTTGAGGGTGGAGACAAAGGTTGAGTTCTTTCTTTTGGGGAAGGGTTATAGACTCAATTCATGATTATTGAACTTTCCAGCCATTATTTGGGCATGTTCCCCCTTTTCTATTCCCCTTTCAGAGTTTTCCTTTCAGCTTAGCACAGAGAATGACTCCTGTCTGGATTCTCTGTCCCAGCAGGTGATGGGACGCTGAGTGAGAACAATGAGGAGAGTCTTCATCAGGAAGCACCGGAGCAAGTGGCTCCACATGAGATGTTATTGGGAAGTTCTGAAGGGCATGTTTCCCAGATACCTGAGCAGGGAGAAACCTGTAAGAGTCAGCATAGCCCAGACAGGCAGCAGGGAAAACATCCAGAGGAGGGACAAGGCAAATCCAGTCACTGGGGCAGAGGAGTGAAAATAAATACAGAAGCGGTTCAACAGAAAATCCCCCATCAACAAGCACCCTCCACTTACAATGACTGTACAACTCTTATTGAACATCATAGAATCCCCACAGGTGAGAAACCCTTCAACTGCTCTGACTGTGGGAAAAGCTTCAGTAAGAGGTCAGACCTTGAAAGACATAGCAGAATTCACACTGGGGAGAAACTCTTTTATTGCTCTGACTGTGGGAAAAGCTTCAGTAGGAGCTCAAATCTTTTTAGACATCAGAGAATCCACAGAGAGCCATGTTTCAACTCCTCTGACTGTGGGGAAAGCTTCAGTGACAGATCAGACCTTGTTAGACATTGGAGAATCAACACAGCAGAGAAACCCTTCAGCTGCTCTGACTGTGGGAAAAGCTTCAGTTGGAACTCCCATCTTAATACACACAGGAGAATCCACACAGGGGAGAAACCTTTCAGCTGCTCTGACTGTGGGAAAAGCTTCAGTCAGCACTCAAGTCTAATTAGACATAAGAGAAACCACACAAGAGAAAAACCCTTCAATTGCTCTGACTGCGAGAAAAGCTTCAATGAGAGTTCACAACTTGTTCGACACAGGACAATTCACACTGGAGAGAAACCCTTCAGCTGCTCTGAGTGTGGGAAAAGTTTCAATAGGGGCTCACAGCTTGTCATACATAAGAGAATCCACACAGGGGAGAAGCCATTCAGCTGCTCTGACTGTGGGAAAAGTTTCCATGGGCGCTCACACCTTGTTAAACATTGGAGAATTCACACAGGGGAGAAACCCTTCAGCTGCTCTGACTGTGGGAAAAGTTTCCGTGGACGCTCACATCTTATTAGTCATCAGAGAATCCACACAGGCGAGAAACCTTTCAACTGCGCTGACTGTGGAAAGAGCTTCAGTAGGAGCTCAAGTCTTGTTACACATAGGAGAGTCCACACAGGGGAGAAACCCTTCAGGTGTTCTGACTGTGGGATAAGTTTCAGTAGGAGCTCGTACCTTGTTACACATGGAAGAATCCACACAGGAGAGAAACCCTTTGATTGTTCTGAGTGTGGGAAAAGCTTCAGGGAGAGGTCAGGCCTTGTTAAACATTGGAGAATTCACACAAGGGAAAAACCTTTTGACTGTGAGAAAAGTTTGATTTGGCCCTCAAATCTTAACAATCATCCTATAACCCACACAGGAGAATCATAGAATCATAAAATCAAATAATAGAACACTAGAACTGGAAGGGACCTCAAGAGGTTATTAAGTCCATTCCCCCTGCCCTCACAGGAGGTCCAAGCACCCTTTGTTATCACTGGTAGATGTTTGTCTAATTTGCTTTCAGATATCTCCAATGATGGAGATTCTACAACCTCCCTAGGCAGTTTATTCCAGTGTTTAACCACCCTGATAGTTATGTAGTTTTTCCTAATGTCTAACCTAAACCTCCCTTGCTGTAATTTAAGAACAATTTTTTCCCTCCTCCTTGAAACATCTTTTTAGGTACTTGAAAATTGCTATCATGTCCCCTCTCAGTCCTCTCTTTTCCAAACTAAACAAACCCAGTTCTTTCCGTCTTCCTTTTTTGGCTATGTCTTCTAGACCTTTAATCATATTTTATGCTCTTCTCTGGACCCTCTCTAATTTCTCTGCATCTTTCTTGAAATGTGGTGCCCAGAATTCAACACAATATTCCAATTAAGCCTCCTCAGTGCAGAGTTGAGTGGAAGAATTACTTCTTGTGTCTTGCTCACAACATTCCTGTTAGTGCAACCCTGTAACTTCTCTGACCACAGGAAAAGGTTCATTCTGAGGTCAGAACTTGTTAGACATAGGAGAATCCACATGAGAGGAACCCCATAATCTAAGTCTCCTTTAAATTGTGTGGTCATACAGCTTTGCTACAGCCTAATAAATACCTAGCAAGCTCTTAGGGCTGTGGTGGAGATTGATGCCTCTACTCACTGGTTTCAACTCCTGCCCAGACCAGCAATAACCAGCACACAGCTGGCTATGCCGCAGTCCCAGAGCTGCCATGACAGGGAAACATGCCTCCCCCCCCCCCCCAGCAGCATCAGAGCTGGGAGAGAGGAAGCTGATGGGGGGGATCTTCTCTCTCCTACATCGTCCTTTGGTGGCCTACCCCTCAAAGCCCTTCATCCTTGGCCCACCTCAGAGATCACACCCCGAGCCCAAGCCCTCATCCTAAAGCTTCTGTCTCATCCCTGAGCCCCTAGTCCCCAGCTGTTTGGCCCAGCCCTGAGCCTCCTTCCCATAATACAAGATCCTGAGGCCCAGCCCAACTCCTGCCACATGATCTTCTGTGCACCAATATGGATAATATGTCGCACATATTGGTGCCTTTAACAAAATTCAATCTGCAACTTTGGGAAAAAATTAGATGGGACACTGTGTATAACTGTTCTGACTGTGAGAAGGGCTTCAATGAGAGGTCAGACCATGTTAGACATAGGAGAATCCACATGAGAGAAACCCTTCAGCTGCTCTGACTGTGAGAAAAGCTTCAGTGAACGCTCACACCATATTGCACATCAGAAGTTCATACACGACAAAATCCCTATAACTGCTCAGACTGTGGGCAAAGGTTCAGTCAGGGCTGATACCTCCTTGAACGTCTGTCAGGAGAGAAAGATAAAAGCTGTAGTTTAATCAGAGAAAGCTTTAGTCAGTGTCACACACCTCCCACTGCCCCTCCTCTGAGTGGGTACAGTGTGCGTCCAACCATCCCTTCCCCCAGCTCGGGAGTTCAACCCCACACCCTAGTGAGTAGCCCCAACCACCCTTGAATTCCCCAAAATCTCCCCAACAGGCACAGTTTTACAGTCTGAAGCATTGGTCGGGTCCTATTGGTTCCAAACGACCGAGACACTGCTGTCAGAGGGGTAGGGGGACCAGGACCCTCCCCCTCTACTGGAACTCAGCTCAGGGCCCTAAGGACCGGAGGAATCCACGTCTGATCTGGCTGACGGGGACTCCACCTGAAACTCACCAGCCCGTGGGCCAATATCCAAGGCCCCACCCTGGGCTACTTCCAACCTTCCTTCCAGTGCATGGCTCCACCCAAAAAGCCCACTTCCAGGGCTGTCGCTTCATGGCAGGCCTTGAGCTGGAGCACCCTGGGCCCTGTCCACTCTCCCTGTGAGGACATCAGTGGAGCCCATGCGTAAGAGCCGTGGTGCTCTCCACCCAGGCTCAGCACGGCGCATGGCATCCTCTGGCAGCCTCCTTCCCAGCGTGCCCAGCGGGTTTAAATCTCCCGCCAGGACGCCTTCCGTGCGTGGGGGCGTGGCACTGCCCTGCCCATCTCCCTTGATGCTGGGCCAATGTTAAGCTCCTTGGATACGAGGGAGCATGCGCAGCACTGGCAGCGCCGCCGTGGGGCCTGCTCTGCCCACAGTGCCGGTGCTGGACCGGCCGGAGTGTGGGGTGCGGGCGCCCCAGCACACACCCCCCATCCAGGTTAGGCCTAGGCCCTCTTCCCCTTCCTCCCTCATTGCTCTAGAGAAAAAGTCTGCGTTATGGGTTTTACCCGACCGATGTGTCATCTCAAAGCAGTATGACTGCAAGGACAGGTACCATCTCATGATGCATGTATTCATCTCTTTCATGGTGTGCAGTCACTGGAGGGGCGCGTGGTTTGTAATCAGCTGGAATTGACTGCCTGGAAGATAGTACCTCAACACGTCTATAGCCCATTTCATAGCCAGCACCTCTTTCTCTATCGTGTCATATTTCTGCTCCCATGGAAACAGCTTTCAGCTTATATAGAGGACAGGGTGCTCCTCTCCTTCCACTTCCTGTGACAACACCATCCCCAACCCAACCTCCGAAGCATCAGTCTGCTTTATAATGGTTTTGTAAAGTCCACTTGGGTCAGAACAGGGGCATGGGTCAACTACTCCTTTAGTGATAGGAACGCTTGCTCCCCCTCTTCAGTCCACCACCCTTTCGTTGGTTGGGTCTTACAGATTAAATCTGTTAAGGGGGCTGTCAGTGTTGCAAAATTGGGAATGAAATGCTGGTAGTAGCCTGCCAGTCCAAAAACTGGCATACCTGCTTTTTTGTCATCAATGTGGGGAAGTCTTGGATGTCACCTACCTTATCTACCAAAGGCTTTAATTTGCCCTGCCTCACCCCAAGTACGATACCTTGTGGTGTCCAAAGTAGCACTTGCCTAGGTTCACCGTAAGCCCATGTCACTCAGAGTTGTGAGCACTGCTACCAACTGCTGTAGATGGTCAGCCCCTGTAGAGCTAAACATCACTATGACGTCTATGTATGCAGTGGTGTAATAGCGATGTTCCCAGAGAACCCTGTCCATTAACCTCTGGAAGGTGATGGTAGCTCCATGCAGACCAAAGGGCATGGTCACGAATTGGTACAACCTAAAAGGGACGGGGAATGCCGTCTTCTCTTTAGACATGGGAATTAGTGGGATTTGCCAATAGCCCTTAGTTAAGTCAAGGGTAGATCTATAGTGTGCATCTCCTAGATGTTCTAAGAGCTTGTCCATTCTGGGCATTGTGTAGGCATTGAAATGGTATAGCACATTTACCTTGCGGAAGTCGATACAAAAGCAGATGGACCTGTCCCCCATGGGTACCAGCACTATGAGACTTTGCCAATAGCTATGCGATTCCTCCACCACCTGGTTTGTAACCAGGGCCAGATTAAGGGTGGGGGGGAGCTAGCTGGGCAGCTGCCTGGGGCGCCAACCTATGGGGGGCACCTGATTGAAGTGTAAGGGGTGCTGCGTACCCAGGGGTGGGGCCGCACATATGCCGCACGCCCAGGTGAATGGTGCCCCTTACCACTTCAATCAGGTGCCCCCCATAGGTTGGTGCTCAGGGGCAGGACTGCGGCGCCCCTTACCATGTTAATCAGGGACCGTGCACCCGTGGTGCAAGTATAGCTTGGTCCGGCACTGTAACTCCTTCCACACAGAGACCCACAGGGGTCTCATACCTTTTTTCCTGGTGCAGTTGTGACATGGTGGTAGGCCCAGGCTGTTCATCCTAGTTCCTTAGAAAGGACCCGGGGAAACGTCTGCAACAGTCATAGAAGATCGTCCTGCTGGCTCAGGTCCAACTCCTCCCCTAGTTGGACAGGTGGGGAATCCCCTGTTTCTCCGCCCCATGGGCCCAGCTCCAGCTCAGGTGGACAGGGCTTGATCTTCTCGGGGGCACCACCCCTTTAAGAGATTTACATGATAGATCTGGGTACCCTGCTGCTTCCCCAAGAGTTGGATCTCGTAATCTACTTCCCCGACATGGTGCCATACTTTAAAAGATCCTTGCCACTTCGCTAGTAATTTGGAGTCCTATGAGGGCAGTAGAAGCAACACCTGGTCCCCGGGTTTAAATGTTCTCAACTGGGCTCCCTGGTTATAATAATGGACCTGCCTCTCCTGGGCCTTCAAAAGATTTGAGTTTGCAAACTCCCCCAGGGTCTGAAGTTTCTTTCTCAGGCCCAGTATATATTGAACTGATACCTGTACCCTAGATTCTTGTTCCTCCCATGCTTCCTTTATGATGTCTAGTATGCCTCGGGGTTGGCGTCCATATAATAGTTCGAATGGTGAGAACCCCTGGATGCCTGAGGTACCTCCTGGACTGTGAACAATAAAGCGGGCAACAGTTTGTTCCAGTCCCTGTCCACAAATCTTGTCCTTGTCCACAAATCGACATAGCCTACTTTTTAGAGTCTTGTTAAACCTTTCTACTAGACCATCTGTCTGGGGGTGGTATACAAAAAACCCACTCCCAGGGCTGTTGCTTCATGGCAAGCCCTGAAACGGAGAGCCCTGGGCCCCATCCACTCTTCCCACGGAGTGGTCAGTGGAGCCCATGCATAGGAGGCTCTCTCCCTTCTGTGGTGCTCTCCGCCCAGGCTTGGCACAGCACGTGGCGTCTTCTGGCGGCCTCCTTCCCAGCGCACCTGGTGGGTTTAAATCTCCCACCGGGACGCCTCCCATGCATGGGAGCGTGATGCCGACGTGCTTCTGCACCCCACCCCTCTCTCTTAATGCCAGGCCGATGCTAAGCTCCCTGGACACCAGGGAGCATGCGCAGCACTAGCGGTGCTGCGGGGCCTGCTCCACCCACAGTGCCGGCACTGGACCAGCCAGAGTGCAGGCACCCCATCACATGCACATTATATCACATTGGAGTACCCAAAGATGAGAGAGACCCTATTGTAATATAAGAGGGTTTCTGGGAGCACTGCTGAGAGGGTCCAATCGGTGAATTGCTCAAAGACAGGGCTACTTATAGCCCAAGCTTGGGGACCCTCCACTATAAAGTGCACCAAAACAGTCACAAAGAGCACTTCTATTTGCTGCACTGGCCAGCAAGAAGACACACAACCTATCCCCTTAAACATGTCAGCTTCTGCTGTTTCACAACCAGTACCATACTCTACACAGAGGAGAGGTTATGAAAACCAGTCTCACCAAATCTGGACAGGTTCTCCCAATCTCAAAGGATCAGCCACATTTCCAGGTCAATTTAAACCTTAGATCTTACCCAGAAATGCACATGATGCCAGTCTTTTTGAATATAACATTGAAAGGCTTATGAATAAAGAAAGGAAATGGTGAGTAAAATTGTTAAAGGAAACAAATTAAATACACTGATTACAAAATTCCTGGTGTAGGCTTGTAGCAGAGATGGAATAAACTGATATATTAAACATCTCTGGAATACAGCCTTTGAATACATCAGTCTTTTTGGGTTCAATTCATAACAAAAATGCTCCTGAAGTGATGAGCTGGAATGAAAACAATGATGGATGAACCTCTGGAGCCCTCTTTATATCCTTGCCTATGTGGAGGGAATTCATTGTTCTCCTGTAAAAGTACCTTCCAAAATGGATTCTGTCACGAGCAAATCACCTTTCCATGCACGCTGCAGATTTTTTTAGGCAAGCAGCCATGACTTACGTGCTGGTGTGAAGGTACACAACAAAGTCTTCAGCTGTGGATTTGCACCACCTGAGGTGCATTGTCACTCAAGTACTGCTATTAACAAGTAAACCTTGTACAATAGATGAGTGCTTGTTGATAGTCTCCCAGAAACCTTGCACAATATCAAACTTGTTGATCATCTCCCAGAAACAAACGTGAAATGCAAGTACAGTGCCAATACTCATAACTTCAAGTACAAAGAGGATACATGCATATGAGCAGTATAAACAATCAGGGAATCATAAGCTTTCTGTAGACATCTCACTTGGCCCACTTTGCACAAGTTTTGGTGCAAACATATGACAGTGGTTGCAACAATGTTATGTAAGTCCATAACATTAGAGACCATCACATTTATGAATTACCAAGGGTAGGAAAAGCCTCAGTCAGAGGTCAGACTACAGGCTTCTTTCAGAAGAAGCTTTTTTTTTGGAAGAGATCTGAAAAATCTTCTGAGAGTGTCAGCACTGCAAAAGTACATTGAAAAGGCAATCTGCTTTTTCAAAAGAGAGTGTCCAGACTGAATGGACGCTCTCTCACATGTAAGCTATGATTGCTATGGATGGAATGGCCACCAGGGCACCTATGCTTTTTCCTCTTTCCTCTTTTTCTGAAAGAACTCCTTCTTCCCCACCCACACATGCCTTTTTGCGAAAGAGTTCTTTTGCAAAAAGGCTTCTTCCCCATAGAATGAGGATTACCAATGCCAGGAAAACCCTCTGTGCTTTCAGTTTTCTTATAGAAGAATGCAGTTGCAGTGTGGACATTCCTCAAGTTTTGTTGAAAAATTAGCTGTTTTTCCCACAAAACTCTGTAGTGTAACATACCCCCAGTTGTCCACCAGAGAACCCATACAGGGAAGAAACCATTAAATGCCATGAATTTGGGAAAAGATCAGTGAGAGCTCAGCTCTTAATAATCCTCAGGGAAGCTCTGGAGAAGAGTGCTCCAAGTGCGGGAAAGCCTTCTAGTGCACCTCATCCCTCATGAGATCTAAGTGCATCCACCCAGGACACACATTGTTAAAAGTGTGCTGGCTAGGGATGGAGCCAAGAAAATACAATACTTCCTTATTCCTACAAAGAGTCTGCCTTGCCTGCATTGGCCATGAGTGAGAGATATGGCATTATTCAAGCAGGGAATGAAACATCCTTCAGAGAACAGTGCCATGCAGAGCAAGGGACTGAGATAAGAGTCCCACATTATGACAGGACTTGATTATAACTTCTTGAGAAATCTGAATGGTTTCTTTTCTGTCACTTCATTTAAGTATGATGGTATACACCTAAGTCATGAAGAAAATTCCAATGCTAAAAAGTCCACATAGATTTTGGAAATTAATTATTACTAAAATGCCATAAAGATTTCTGTGCTTCAGAGCTGTTGGAATTTCACCTAAGAGACCTTAATTCTTGCTTTCCTAGAACACTGACCCCTCTGGAGTTCAGCTTTGTTCCCTAGACTCTTTGGCTGGTAGCTGATGTTAACAGAAAGGTGTCCAAGTCATATAAACTCACCAACTTCCATCCAACTACGAAAAGGTCCTAATGTCATATGGTACAGAAGGAAAGAATTTTGCTAGTAACAGTAAAAGTAGTACAGCCTTGAAGCTGCCTGAGACTGAAGAAAGTTCTAAAACCAAAACCAGAATTGGTTGTAGTCTGTCAAATTCATGGTCCAGTTTTGTCAATGTTGGGGTCACATAATTTAAAAAATCAGACATTTCATCATTTTAATGTATAATGTCATGCTGTTGTAATTGTAGGGGTCCTGACTGAAAAAGGAATTGTGGAGGAGAGGGGTGTCACAAGTTTATTGTGGGGGGAGGGTTTTTTTAAGTCCTGGCTTGGCAATACCCCGGCTGGGATAATTGAGTTGGGGTTGGTCTGCTTTGGACAAGGGTTTGGACTCGATGACCTCCTGAGGTCTCTTCCAACCCTATGGTTCTATGATACCAAGACATGTATATCTCAGTGTGATATACAGATCTTAAATATCACCAGCTCTCCTGCTTTTGGCATGGTTCTGGCAATATTTGGCATATTTATGAATGTAGGAGTTGCTGGTTATGGGAAGCCAGGAGGCAATTTTCCATATCAGTTCAGAAACAAAAAGGAACCAAACTGTAAAGTTTAAAAAAAATCATAATTTTTGATGCATGGCCTTGGAATTTGTAGTGCTGTCTGTACTATATATGTGTGACCCTGAGCCACAAAGGATGAATCAATTGTAACAATATAGTTTTTCTGCAACCATATTGGAAGGCCTAAATGGACACCAGAATGAAGAGCAGCAGCCATTAGCTGTAAAACCTGGAGTCACATACTCACATTCCATCTAAATTGCATTACAATAGTGTCACACCAGACTGTGAGGAGATCCTGTCCTATTGGCACCCACTATCACCAGGTAAAGAAACAGATGTCAAGATGGGTAAAGAAAACTTAGTTTAATAGCATTGTCTGGCAAGAAACTGTTTATCAGTAAATGAAGTTGTGGAATCATCATTCTGTGATTATGGTCCTCACTTTCCTATTGTTTGTCTTTATGATCTCTTTTTTTCATTGTTTCTGTCTGCTGTATAATTAATTTTGCTAGGTGTAAATCAACTAAGATGGTGGTGTCTGGTTAGATCATTCACTATGGCTATGTCTAGACTGCACCCCTTTTGTGGAAAAGGGATGCAGATTAGACACAGCGCAATTGCAAATGAAGCGGGGATTTAAATCTCCCCCGTTTCATTTGCATGAACATGGCTGTCGCTTTTTTCCGGCTCGGGGCTTTGCCGGCAAAAAGCGCCAGTCTAGACGGGGATCTTTTGGAAAATAAAGCCTTTTCTAAAAGATCCTTTATTCCTCTTAAAATTAGGAATAAGGGATCTTTCGGAAAAGGCTTTATTTTCCGAAAGATCCCCGTCTAGACTGGCGCTTTTTGCCGGCAAAGCCCCAAGCCGGAAAAAAGCGGCAGCCATGTTCATGCAAATGAAGCGGGGGAGATTTAAATCTCCGCTTCATTTGCAATTGTGCTGTGTCTAATCTGCATCCCTTTTCCGCAAAAGGGGTGCAGTCTAGACAAAGCCTTACTGTATGTTATGATTGGTTAGTAAAATTATACTAAAATAATGGTTAAAGTAGAGCTAAGCAGGACTCAGGTTTCATTATATAAACTGAGGCACAAAAGAAAATACTTTGGGAGCCAATTCTAGGACACAGCTCCAAGATCAGATCACCTGTGCCAATGGCCGTGCTGAAACTGCAGTCCCTTGATGGACCCGATCCTGATACCCATCAAGATGAGTTCATCTGTCTCATTGAGAGCGATGAGAACTGTATGCCTGGGGTGTGCAGCTATTTTTGATGATAGTTAATAAATAGAGATGAAGTAGGATATTACGGTGTGAGGCTCTTTCACCAGTAAAAGACCCCACAAAACTGAAAAATGTAAAGTAACACCTGAGCCTGCAGAAAGGTAGGGATAGGTTCATGTATTGGAAAGGTTACGCCTGAGCCCTAGAAACAGGTGAGGGTGGGTGCCTACATTGAGAGGGTTGTACCTGAGCCCTAGGAATGAGTAACAGTGGGTGGCCCTAGAGAGTGTGAGTATTTTGTGCGGGTAATACAACCAGCAGGCTAAATTACCCAAATTGAAAAGTATGCAAATGTTAATTAAGGCCATTCCTTTTCAGTATCTAACAGCCATGATAGATAAGGCTGGAGCTTTGAAATGCAAGCCTGTACTGTTATAGAATTCAATGTACATACTAATTATGTTTGGATATTGCTTGTTAGATGTTAACAGTGTTACTTGTGGATATTAATTCCCTTTTATGTCTTCATTACATTATATTCTTATAGTGAAGGATTCAGTTAAGCTTAACATCAAATATGTAAGATATTGCAGGAAGTCATATGACTTATTGTCTTTATGTTCCCGAGTTTACCTGTGTATACATAGGAAATAGGGTTTTTTTACATCTAAGCAGCATGTTCATTATCTGTTCTTCACCTGAAGGATGCCTGGTGGATTGTCATGCTGTCAAGAGGCTGCCAGTGCCTGCTGGAAATTTCTACAGCAAAGCCACAAGGGGTCTCTGAGATTGTTCCTGCCCTGAAGGTTGTCCCATCTAGCCATTGTCATGGACTCTCTGTGAGGTCATCACCTCCCAACCTCCTTTAGCCAATAAGCTGAGGTGCTGCAAAAGGCCTTGTGATGTCCTGAC
Source organism: Pelodiscus sinensis (assembly GCF_049634645.1). Lineage (NCBI taxonomy): Eukaryota > Metazoa > Chordata > Testudines > Trionychidae > Pelodiscus > Pelodiscus sinensis. The sequence goes on from NC_134741.1 coordinate 258,675, forward strand.
ACACCCATTCTTGCCCTCAAGGGCTAATGTCCTGCCCCTGCCAGTCCCTTTGCATGGTGGAACTGCTTTCAGGGGTGAATAACACATTTCTTACAGGTACTGGACACCCCTGTGGGCAAGAGAAACACTCAAGGCAGGAGGGAGTTGTGATATGACAGGACCCGTAAGACATTAAAGTGTAGAGTGGAGTGCAGTAAGCTCAGGACAGGGTGAGGATGTGGGTAGGAACACAAGTCAGGGCAGGGGACTGGAAAACTGAAGGGGCTTGGGCTGTGTGTGTGTTGCAGGGGGTCAACAGGTCTAGAATCCCAGTTCCCTTTGCTCTGTGTTACCTGAGGCCCTTTAACAAACAAGGGCTTTCTCTGCAGTGTGCTGGGGAGAGAAACCCCTGAGCCAGTGACATACTGATCTGGGTGCAGGCCGACAAGGAGTGTTTTAATAAAGCTACATGTAAATAGATCCCTCTAGCAATGACTGCCACCCACATGTTACAGGGCAGGAGGCAGCAACTCTGAGGAAGAGTTTGTGGCTAATCAGATGAACATGAATTTCCACTGCCAAGCTCTGGCCAAAACAGGTGATGTGCTAACAAGAGGCACTAGCATCTCAATGAGAGCAGAGAGGGCCCTGCTACACCTAGATACATGCCAAAGCCTGGAGGTAAACCAGGGACCTCTAACTCTTCAGTCTAACACTCTCCCACTGAGCTACTTTGGTGGGGCCTTTCTGGCCTCTAATTCTCTGTTTGAGATGTTTAGCAGCCATGCCACACAGAAAGGCTGTTGTTGTGCCCCACCCAGGAAGATGAGACTGTTTCCTGCCACCCACAGTTTGACTTGTTTCCTCGCTCCATTCCTGCCGTACATCCTGGGCTGACTTGGTGGCTGAAGTGGTTGGGAGCCCAGCATTGGGCAGTTAGACCCTGGTGGCAAGAGTCCTGGTGCTACTTGTTCCCCCCCCAATCCCAGCTCTGTGGTGCCCCTCACTCCCCACCCCAAACCCCTTGTTACTAGACTGGGCATCTCCCAGCTTGATGGTGCCCCTCACTCATGACCCATAGCCCCTGCCTCTCTGGCCTTGCAGTGCCCCTTACTGCCAACATGCAGCCACTGTCAGCTTCCCTCTCCTCAATGGTGCCACCTGCAGCCTGTGTTACCTGTGTTGTGTTCAGATGCACCACAAATCCTCCTGTTTTATGCTGGTTGAGAGTCGCTCTGGGCTAGAGAAGAAGGCTGCATTGTTCCCTCTGGGAGTGAGAAGCCCCTGCAGTCCAGAGTGAGCAGACCCCCCAAGAGGGCACACAGCAAGAGACAGGCAGCTGGAGGCTCAGAGGGGCAGTTCCAGGAGGCAAGAGGGGCACCTATGACTCTCGGCTGGCAACTGACACTCTATGCTCCTTGCCTCCCTTCCATTGCTTCATCTCTCCTGCCCCATGCCAAGACCCAGAGCCAAGCAGCGAAGAGGTGGCTGGATCCTCTTGCCACCAGGGTCTCACCACCCATCTTATTCTCTGTCATTGGCTGGTCACAGTCCCTTTCACACACAAAAGGACCTGCTGGAAACCAGGCAGAAATGTGGCATCTTGTTCCTTGCAGTCCCCCCTCCTCCCTTGCTGCCCTGGCAGGTGCTGCCTCTTCTATCACTGGCCTCTGCCTGGCATTCCTCCCAACTCCCAACACCTTGGTGTGAGCCTACATAAGCTAGAGACCTAAGGCCTGTTCCCAGTGGATCCCAGGAAGAGGCGTGGCCTTGAATGAGCCAGAGCAGGGCAGAGCTATGTGTGACCACGTATCTGTGGGCAGTGCTCTCTGTGAGCTTTGTGCTTGTTCAGCTGCTTGGGAGAGACTCAAAAGCCTCCCAGCTGGATTTTGTTTCTATTGCACATTTCTCAGTGCAAATGATACAAATAATTCTGCAAGTGGATGGAAAAGCTTAAAGGGAATATTGTCTGTGGCTGTCCAGCCAGGCCAAGCGAGGTCTGTTCCCTGTGTGCTGTGCCAAAGAGTCTGTGTAAGTGTAGTTGAGGCTCCTGAGCTGGGCCTGCCCCTGAGTCTATTGGGTTCAATAGCAAGGGTGTCTCTTATGCAGCATAGTGCTTGTTCTGGGGGCTAACTCTTACCCCTGCGATGGACACCAGGCAGGGACCATGGCAGGGTGCCTGGACTCAGGACTCCTTCCCTAAATATAAGTATCTCCCCACCTGACACTGCTTCACTTAAGAACCCAGAGTCATCACTTTGCCTGGCTAAGGCCTCACCTTTGGCCCCACAGGTGGGGAATCACCTCAAGCAGCAGAGTATACCTTCTGAAAATCCAAGACTGTCCTGAATTTTAATCTTCTGACCCAGTGCCCTGTAAACACTGAGGCTACGTCTACACTGGCCCCTTTTCCGGAAGGGGCATGTAAATTTCAAGAGTCGTCGTAGGGAAATCCGCGGGGGATTTAAATATCCCCCGCGGCATTTAAATAAAAATGTCCGCCGCTTTTTTCCGGCTTTTAAAAAAGCCGGAAAAGAGCGTCTAGACTGGCCCCGATCCTCCGGAAAAAGTGCCCTTTTCCGGAGGCTCTTATTCCTACTTCAAAGTAAGAATAAGAGCCTCCGGAAAAGGGCACTTTTTCCGGAGGATCGGGGCCAGTCTAGACGCTCTTTTCCGGCTTTTTTAAAAGCCGGAAAAAAGCGGCGGACATTTTTATTTAAATGCCGCGGGGGATATTTAAATCCCCCGCGGATTTCCCTACGACGACTCTTGAAATTTACATGCCCCTTCCGGAAAAGGGGCCAGTGTAGACGTAGCCTGAAAATGTCCCAGAAAAAGCAACACAGCTAGAAGCAGCTGTGTGCTGCTGTTTCCCCTCCCCATCCCCCTCTCAGGGGAACACAAGAACCTTCCTAAAGATTTTTCCTGCTGCTCTGGAACCAGCCAATAGGAGCAGCAGGAGGCTGTGCCTGACTGCTCTGGTGGACTCTGGGAGCAGCCAGTAAAGCAGTAGCATGCAAGTACCAGGCCATGCCCTCTTCCCAACAGCCTTCCTCCACCCTTCTGCCCTTTAAACTGAGTAAGAGCCACGCGAGTGGTCTTAGATTTAAAAGGTGGCTCAGCTGGCACCATCCTGCATGGCTCTGCCATTTAAATCAAAGAAGAGCCACTGGTACAGGGCTCATCTGGGCTGCAGGCAGGGGAGAGGTACCAGGAACCCCGGCACAGGGTTCATCTGGGCTGTGGGAGAGAGGCATACAGAACAGATGGGCAGCTCAGCTGTGCTGTGGGGGGGGGGGGAGCACAGAGAATTGGTGCTGGGCTCAGCTGGGATGGAGGAATGTGCCGGGAACTAGCAGGGGGCTCAGCTGGGCTGCATGGGAGGAGGTGCCAGGAAGCCCAGTGAGAGAGGTGGCAACAGGGGGCTTGAATGACATCCCTTGGTCCAGAAAAATCCCTCATTTGGGACCAGAGGGTACTGGACCAGGGAGGTCTAACCCCTATCCAAGTCCTTTCCTGCACCTTCCCTCCTAGCCAGACACCATACTGTTAGGTAGCTAAATGAATTTAGAGATAAGACTGCAGGTGGTCCCCTAACAATATTAGATGCTCTGTCCCATTCTGTGACAGCAAAGATCTGTCATCTGGTGGTGTCCCTCCCTTCTCAATCCTTTCCCTTAATCAATCAAAGAGGACAATTCATTGTAGGTAAACCAAACACATGAAACGTTTATTTAGGGAAAAATTATACAAATAGGGAATTAAGGGGTAACCAAAAGTAGTTTAATAACAAAGAACAAGTTAACTTGTACAGCAGTCAATCCCAAAGCCCACTAAACAAAACAAGTCTCTGGCTGAGTCTAAATAATAAGGTTAGTATTGCAATAAGTTTATAGAAACCTTCTTCACAGTTCCCAAAATGGTCACTCAGGACCTCATATCTTGTGGCTCCTGTTGAGCCTTCAGAGAGGAGCACTGAGAAGAGCCCTTGTAGTCTTCCTCACACCAGTTGGTAAGTAATTGGCAAGGTTGCTGGCAGTGGTCTTATGTGGATTCTTCTGTATGACTGTGGCTGTCTGGTCCGGAGTCTAGATGACCTGGAAGGAAAACCCCCGTGCAACCTGCTGCTAGAATGGGCAGCACTGAGCTGTTCGGCTGCCAGCCTTTTGTGCAGTCTAAGGTGGGAAAACTCTGTGAGGGAGACCAGCACAGAGTTTGCTCCTACAGGGAAACTTCTGTGGTAAATCTGGTTTTGACTGGAACTTGTTTACCTTTCTGCTTCAAGGCAGGAAAACCTTGGCCTCTCAGACCCAGTGTCATGGGACTGATCTTCCATTAAACATTACAAACATAGGATTTTTACCCTTAACAGTACCCTCACTCTACTGCTGCTCCCTCCTGCTGGCCAGACACCCTATTCCTAGCCTGCTTCTGCACCCTACCTCCCACCCAAACCTCGCAAACTCTCCCCCTACTTCATCCAACCTCCCTCCCAGAGCCTGCACCCCCATCTCGATCCCATTCTCTGGAAGCCCTGTCACACACACAGAACCCCTTATTTTTGTCCACACCTCAGAACCTAAGGGGGGTCCATAAAATTCCCCAGAAAAGAAAATCTGGCCTATTGGAAGTCCTGAACCTCAGTCCTCCCTGAATCTTCCCCTCACCCAATGGAGCACAAGAAGAATGAGGTGTCTTAGTTGGGGGGAATGTCAGTGAGGGTTGGGGAGTTTGAGAGCAGTTTTTTTTTGTGTCACTTGTATGGCCCTATTTGTTTTCTCTGTGGGTCAGTGGTCCCTGACCCAGACAAAATTGCCTATCCCTACCATAACTAAATAAAACATTGAAACCTTTTGTGTTGTGCATAAATTAATATTTTACAATATTCTCATCAAAAACTAAGATGAGAAAGTTAAAAATGCTTAATCTGTTTGTAAGCAGGGTCAGGGTAAACTCTATCCTGACATCTAGTGGTGAACTGTGGCAAGTGGTGCAAAGAGACTTCAGGGGCTGAGCCCAATTTGCATAGACACACCCACCCTGTCTAGTATGTGCTCACAGCAGCCCAAATCGTCACTTTGGCCATTGTGGGAGCCCCAGTCTCTGTTATTAAGGCAGGGGGGATAAAAGTGTTGTTACCCTGATTATGGGAATCAAGGACAATGGAATGGTGGAACTGTTTATGCCAGAGGGATTCGCCATAAACTAAGTAGCACTCGCTAGACAAGGGGCATGGGTTCCAAACCCAGTCAATTTGAGAGAGGTTGGGGGCAGGTCTTTGTACCTGGTGGTGGGGCCCTGTTTAAAGGCCCAAACAACACTGGTTGCACTTCCTCCTCTCTTCCCTGTGGAATATCAGAGTTAATTTAGATTCTATTAGGAGTCTAGTTGTGAGCTGTGGAGTTATCTTCACTGTGGGCCAGTGGAGCACTAGTGCTAAGGCTCCTCTGTTATGAGCTGAAATCACAGTGCTGTGGGGGAGCCTGGTGCTGTGCTGCAGACCAGAGCTGAATTCACGGGTGCTGGGAGGAGCCTGGTGCTGTGCTGTGGGCAAGAGCTGAAATCACGGTTGTTGAGGGGTGCCTGGTGCTGTGCTGAAACCACTGTTGCTGAGGGGAGCTTGGTGCTGGGCTACTAGCAGAGCAGTTTGCAAGGGGCAACCAGCAAGTGCAGGCGGACAGTAGACGCAGCTGGCAGGGCAGCTTGCGGCTGGCGGAGCAGCGGCAGGAGCGTGGACTGAGATGGTTGGTGGATTTGCGGAGCTGGACAGTGGAGGCGGCTCACCTGAGTGTGGCGGAGTGACTCACGTTGACGGCGGAGCCATTGCCACCGCCGGACCACGTAAAGTGCATCGATCCCCACCCCCTCCAGGTTGGGATGGTGAAACCCTGCTGGGTGGACTTTTGAACCCTGGGGCGGCACTAAGCCAGGGCTGAGACTTTTGGGGTGTTGGACTTTTGGGACGTTGGGGAGATTTGTGGCTGGGGGGAGGGCCTTTGCTCATTGTTTGGTTGGTAAATCCGAGTTGAGTTGTGGTGTTTCCCCAATTTAATGCAGATGTGGTATTTCCCCAATTTAATGCAGATGTCTGTTACCTCATGTTATTAAAGGTTTGCTACCATACTGAGGCTCTGAGCTTGTGAGAGGGGAAGAATTGCCTCTTTTGAGGCACCCAGAGGTGTATGTAAGATTTCCCAGGTCACTGGGTGGGGGCTCGAGCCGGTGTTGTATTACCTCATTGGGAGGAGACCCCTAGATACTGAACCCGGCCCTTGCTGCTATTTACTGGGCCTGGCAGAAGGGTTACATGTTTAATAATTGAAAGTAAATCAGTCTCCTTAGCTGCAGCATTATCAAAATGGCTTGGGCATAATTATGTAATTAAAGGTGATTTTTCATTACCAACTGGTAGTCTGTGGAAAGGTTTACATTGAGCCACAGGCCAAAAACTTTGAGGACCCACTGAAATAAAGGTACTGCTGGCCACTCCACCCGAGACACCGCTGCAGGATCCCTGCTGCTCCACAAGAGCCCACAGAGAGATCGGGTCTATTATCACAGCAGTGAAATCACTGCATGACTCCACTGTGGATGATGGACAGTCTTTGGGTATATCTACAGTACAGCATTATTTTGAGTTAACTTAATTTGAAATAGTTAATTTGAATTAAACTAATTCAAATTAACACATCTACACACAAACCTATTTTGAAATAGCACATCCACATTGAGTGGATCTGGAACCGAAGTTAAGGCTGGGCAGAACCAGTGCCAGCTTAGGACTTAGTGGCTACGTCTACACTGGCATGATTTTCTGGAAATGCTTTTAACAGAAAAGTTTTCCGTTAAAAGCATTTTCGGAAAAGCGCGTCTAGATTGGCAGGATGCTTTTCCGGAAAAGCACTTTTTGCAGAAAAGCGTCCGTGGCCAATCTAGATGAGCTTTTCCACAAAAAAGGCCCAATCGTCATTTTCGTGATTGGGGCTTTTTTGCGGAAAACACTACTGTGCTGTCTACACTGCCCCTTTTCCGGAACAGTTTTCCGGAAAAAGACTTTTGCCTGAAGGGAGCAGCATAGTTTTTCTGGAAAAGCACTGATGATTTTACATTAGATTGTCAGTGCTTTTCTGGAAATTCAAGCGGCCAGTGTAGACAGTTGGCAAGTTTTTCTGGAAAAGCGGCTGATTTTCCAGAATAACTTGCCAGTGTAGACACAGCCAGTGTGTAGGGCTGCTGCCTGAGGCTAACTGAGCTCTGTGCTTAAAGGGACCCTACCCCCATCCCGGACAGACAGTTCTCAGGGTTCCCCGCTTGCTTGTCTACCTCAATGAGGGACAGCAAAGCAGTCCTGTCTTGGACTGACCTGAGTGCCCACACTCAGGACACCACAGCACTTGGCCACATGGAGCCAGAGCTGCCCCTGGGCATGCCAGTGTGTCTCGTGGGGTCATTGCCATCAGCCCGGCTGCACTTCCTGCAGGCTGCCATCCGGGGGGTCCATCGGGGGCCTGCCAGGATCCAGGAGGCCCTGCAGGAGAGTTTCCACCCCAAGGATCCTCAAAGCCACCCCGGTCCTCCCCACTGGGGGGCTCATGCCCCATTCCTCCCTCACGTCCTTCCACTTACACCTCCCTAGCCCCCCTTCCTGATGTCAAACAAAAGACATGCATGTTCAAAAATAGAAACTGGGTTTATTGAACAAAACTGTGGTGGGGGATGAACCTCTGGGGAGACTGGGAAAAGGAGGTGGGAGAGGGGAAGAGAGAGGGTGGGAGAGGGAATGCTGGAAGGAGGGAGCTAGAAGGGGGAAGAAGTGGGAGGGGAAGGGTTGGAGGTCTCGCCGGACCAACTTGATTTTCATGCAAACCTGCTCCTGGGTTTGCATGTGGCCTTTGGTGGCCAGGTTGGCAGCTATCCTGCCATAGACGGTGCATTCTGCCATCTAGTGCAGAGATCATGGACATTGGGGGCATCCCCACCAAACCTTCATAAGGTCCATGATCTCCACCCTGGACCAGGAAGGCGCTTGCCTTCTCCAGCCCCTGTCAGGCTCCTGGGAGCTGGCAGACTGCTCCTGGGGAGTGGTGGAGGGCTGGCTGCCAGTGGCTTGCTGGCTCATATTTTGGGGCCATTGCGTCAGGGGCCCCAGTGGCCACTAATGGCTCTTGGGCTCTTGGGCTGCTAATGGCTCTTGGGCTGCTAATTTTGCAGTAACTTAAAAAACGCAGTTGTAGTCCATCTCCTTAGGGATTTAAATTCTCATTCATCAGTTAACCGGTTAATGATAGGTCACATTGGGGCTGCCACCAGCTCCCAGTCCCTTCCGGAGCAGCCCTTGTCCACAGCAAGCTGGACTCCCCATGGAGAGAGGCTGCTCCGGACCCTGGTGCAGTCCCTGTCAGTGAGGTTCCCACAGACAGGGGCTACTCCAGATGACAGCAACTCCTGTCTACACTGGCCGCTTGATTTTGCACAAAAGCACTGACATTCTACTGTCCAAAATCAGTGCTTCTTGCGCAAATGCTTTGACGTTCCCATTTGGGCAAAAGCCCTTTTCCGGAAATGCTTTTGCGCAAAAGGGCCAGTGTAGACAGCTGAAAACTGTTTTGTGCATAAAAGCCCCGATGGTGAAAATGGCAATCAGGGCTTTCTTGCTCAAAACCGTGTCTAGATTGGCATGGACACTTTTCCACAAAAAACTTTTCCGTTAAAAGCAGTTGCAGAAAATCATGCCAGTCTAGACATAGCCTTCTGGAAGAAGCCCTGTTTTACAATGCTATACTGTAAATTTACTTGTGGAAGAACGCTCGTGTAATGTAGACAGCAGGCAAGTTTTTGCACAAGAACAGCTGTTCCTGCGCAAGAAGCTGCCAGTGTAGACAAAGCCGGGAAGAAGGGTTTTTCTCTCACTCTTCTTTGTTTGAGATCAGAGCAGTTTCTCCCAGGTATTGAGGGAAATGGGAGATGCTTTCTCTCTCCAAGAACAGACTTCCTGAAATGTGCAAGTAGAGAAATGTGTGGGGAGGGGGCGGGGCGCAGCCACTTTGAAAAGGCTCGCCGCCAGCGTGGTTGGGGGCAGCCTCCCCGCAGCGGCGGAGGAGCGGCCCCCAACCGAGGACAGACCCTGAGCACCACCCAGGCTGGCGGGCGGCCAGACCTTGGCCCCGGGGCCATAGGGACAGCCGTCGCCACCAGCGGTCGGCCAGCCCCTCCTCCGACGAGGGCCGAACCCCACCACGCCGGACTCAGAGGGAACAGCCAAGCCGAGAGCGAACCCGGCCAAGGGAGCTCTCCCCGGTGACTTCCCCCAGACGACCCAGGATCCGAGCGACCGAGCCAGGGTAAGTTCTGGGGGTTGAGGCGGCACCGCCAAGAGCCACCAGGAGGGAGGAAGGAGCCCGGGGCAGGACACTTTTGGTGTCCATGGGTGGACGGGTTACGGAGGGAGTGACCCCCCGTCCACTGCGCCGGGGCACTAGCAAGCCCCGACGCTCAGGGCCCCGGGCTGGGACCCGGAGAGAGGGTGGGACCGGGTCCCCCTCCCTCTCCTAGAGGAGCATCCCGCTCCCAACGACCATAGCTGTAGCGAAGTACAAGTCGGGACCCCATGAGGGGGGAGATCCCAGACTAGGGGCTTCGGCCCCATCCCGCAGGGACAGGTAACTATTTTAGGGTTTGCTGATCCCCCTTCTGTCCGGACTTGGGCCCCATAGCAGGAACCCGGGGTACAACGAGGGACCAAAAGAGGACAAGAGGGTCCGCAGACACCCCCCCTCAGACTAAGAGGGGGTGATCGCACCCTGAACCCCTCACAAGCCACCAGAAACACCTCACCACAGCGGGTTGCAGTCGCCAGAGTGTAGCTCCCACACCCAGGGAGAGGCTCCCAAGAATGAGCTTAAGGTCAAGCTTGGTCAGGACCAGGAAGGCATCTGTCGCAAAGTGCTGCAGCAGCATGGCCATGTGGGGCCATCATATGCCCAGGGACAGCTCCAGCTCCAGGACACAAGGGAAAAATCTGTGGCATCCTAAAAAGAGGAGGACAGCCACAGTGGGCACTGCAAGAGCTTTGCTGTCCCTCAAAGAGGTAGGCAAGCATGCAGCAGAAACAGAGAAAGGGCTGTCCAGGAGGCGGGGTCCCTTTAAGCGTGTCATCTCTGCAAGGCTCTGGCACAAGCACTCAGAAGCAGCTGGTGACCTAAAGCCCTTCCTGAAGTGGTTCTGGGTGGCCAATCTGTCTGGATGCTCTTGCTCAAAGAAGCAGATCACTTTTTTTATATGCTGTTGTATGTGGACGCAGTCTTTCACAAAATGTTTTTTTGGAAGATCTCTTCAGAAAAGAACTTCTTTCAAAAGAAGCCTACCATCTAGACAGTGCGGCAGAAAGCAGAGAAGCTGGGGCTGTGTGGGAGATAGGAATGGGACAAAGGGAGCAGAGAAGGAATTTAATGGAGAAACAGGGGTCTTCTGCCTGGGTTTGACACAGAGACCTCTTGCATGTCAGACAAATAGGATAACACAACAGGACAAAAACAACAGACACTCTCCTCACCACAGCTCAGCCACTCAGTGCATCCCAGGGCACCGAACAAGTGTGTCCTTGAATGGCACTCTCTTCTAACTAATCAGCTTTGTGGGGAGGACCATGGAGGAGTATTGGGAGGCAATGACTCTCACAGAGAGTCCATGACAATGGATAGGTGGGACAGGCTGCAGGGCAAGGACAATCTCAGAGACACCCCCTGTGGCTTTCCTGCATGGGCTTTTCTTCTTGAGGTCTGAGGACTGAGAGAGTATGTCTACATTGCATTCCTCCTTTGAGAGAGAAATTGCAAATGAAGCATGGATTTCAATTTCCCATGCTTCATTTGCATAATGGTGGCCGACCGCTTTTCCAAAATAGCATATTTCAAGAAAAAAAGGGGTTATTTTGAAAAGAACCCCTTCCTTCAAAATAACACTTAAACCTCATTTTTTAAAGGAGGAATGCAATGTAGCCATACCCAGAGAGAATTCAGAGTAATGAATGTGAGCATGAGGAGGAGCTTCTTAGGAGCTTTCTTTCCCACACTCGACTCAGCTAGAAGATAGATGTCCCCGGGGAGAAGATAAGAGTCTCTGAGATGTTCAGTACCAATGCAGCCTGATCCACCTGGCCATTCAGGCCAAACAAAAGGCATGTACAATACTTGGTTAAGGTGGGGGTTCCCCCCGCAATGGGCCTTTGTCCCTTAGAATCACTGCGGATATTGTGTTTTATCTTGTGCGGTTTCCCTTTTCCCTGTTCCCTCCTCATTGGCAGGGAGGAGGCCGCTCTCTAGCCCTAGTGGTGGGAAACCCTCACACAGAGATGGGACAGGCAGATGCTTTGAGAGCAATCCCTATGGGTGACTGAGACGTCCCTGGGCCATTTAGGGAAAGAACTTTCTAACTTCTACCCCTCAGAGACTCAGTGCTAATTGGATGAGCTGGGGGCAGGGGAAGGGAGAGGGGGAGGGGGCAGTGACAGGGAGGAGACTTAGGACTTTGTGGTTCTCTTTAAGGCCCAACAAATGAGCCAGAACCAATCATCTGCCTGAATAATTGTTCTGCTTCTCGCCATTGGTTATCTCTGAGCAGTTCCTGAGTCTCTTTAATGTTCTAGTGCTTCTAAACTACTGGATGAAAAGTCAGTAGGAAGGGCTATTTTGAGGTCACTTTATTCTGATCAGTCAGGGTGTGAAACTTCAGAGTGATGGTGAGTTTGAAAGTCAGACATCTGGTTCCCATCCCAATGCTGCCCCGGACTGGCTATGTGACATCAGACAAGGTCCTTTGCCTTTCTCAGCCTTTGTGTCTTCCTCCAGCCATTGGGGGTAACAATCCTGTGCTACCTGCCCTATGGCAAGGGCGACTAGGGAACTGTCACAAGCAGCAGTGTGTAATATGAGGTGTCCTATTACCTGGAGTCAGTACAGATATCCCCCCAACCAGTGCACACAGAGCCAGAAGCAGGTGATTACTCCTGTGGCCACTAGATGGTGCCTCCCACTTCCCCAATATCTGATTGTGATGTTTGATGATCTGATCTGGCCATCTCAATTCAATGTGACCAATGGGGGTCTGCTGTCTAACAGGTGCAACAGCCAATGTGTGTGTAAGGGGACTGTTGACCCCTCACTAAAACTCATCGCGGAGGATGGGGTGTGGGGAGGAGGTGTTGGTTGACTAGCCACAGCCCAAAAGGAAGGGGAAGAGTCAATGGGACAGCCTCCAGGAGATGCCAACACTCCAAATCAACCTGATTGACAGAGCCGTCAGGCTAATGAGAGAACCAGGAGAGGGGAGGGTTCTACTGCACATGAGTTGCATTTCTGGGACAGAGAGACTGAGTCTAGACCAGTGCATGAAAATCACATTCCTTCCCCAAGACTCCCCACTCCTCTTCCTTGAGGCTTCATTCGCTCTGTTCCCCTCCTCTTCATCACTTGCTATCCCCAGCCCTTATACACGCTCAGGGTATGTCTACACTACAAAGTTAATTCGAACTAACAGACGTTAGTTCGAATTAACTTTGATAGGGGCTACACATGCAAACCGCTAGTTCGAACTTAATTCGAACTAGTGGAGCGCTTAATTCGAACTAGGTAAACATCATTCTACGAGGACTAATGCCTAGTTCGAATTAAGTAGTTCGAATTAAGGGCTGTGTAGCCACTTAATTTGAACTACTGGGAGGCTAGCCCTCCTCAGCTTTCCCTGGTGACCAATCTGGGCACCACCAGGGAAACTCTTCTGCCCCCCTCCCGGCCCCGGAGCCCTTAAAGGGGCACGGGCTGGCTACGGTGCCCGTGCCAGGTGCAAGCCTGCCAGCACCCAGCCAGCAGACCCTGCACCTGGCATGGCTTGAGCCAGCCACCCGCTGCCACCCAACCCTCCGCCTCTTCCCGGGACCAGGCTGGCGGCTCCCAGGAGCCTGCCCAGGTCTGCAAGAGGTGGGCGGCCGCCTGGTCTAATGCGGAGATCGTGGACCTCATCCACGACCTCCGCACTAGGCACAGGAAAGTGGCCGTCTAGGGCAGGATAGCTGCCAGCCTGGCCACCCAGGAGCAGGTTTGCATGAAAATAAAGGTGGTCCACTGAGACCCCCGACCCTGAGCCCTGAGCTTAGAATGGCCGTACTGGGTCAGACCAAAGCTCCATCTAGCCCAGTAGCCAGTCTGTCAACAGCGGCCAACACTAGGTACCCTGGAGGGGATGGACCGAAGACAATGACCAAGCCATTTGTCTCGTGCCATCCATCTCCAGCCTTCCACAAACAGAGGCCAGGGACACCATTCCTACCCCCTGGCTAATAGCACTCCATGGACCCAACCTCCATGACTTGATCTCACTTCTCTTTAAACTCTGTTCTAGTTCTAGCCTTCACAGCCTCCTGCAGCAAGGAGTTCCATAGGCTGACTATTTGGTTTGTGCAGAAGAACTTTCTGCTGTTAGTTTGAAGCCTGCTACCCATTCATTTCATTTGGTGTCCTTTAGTCCTTCTATTATGGGACCTAATGAAGAACTTTTCTTTATGCACCCTCTCCACATCACTCATGCTTTTATAGACCTCTATCATATCCCCCCTCAGTCTCCTCGTTTCTAAGCTGAAAAGTCCCAGTCTTTTTTGCTTCTCTTCATATGGGACCTGTTCCAAACCCCTGATATTGTAGTTGCCCTTCCCTGTCCCACCCTCTCTCTTCCCCTCTCCCACCTCCTTTTCCCAGTCTCCCTGAGTTTTGTTCAATAAAGAGAGTTTCTATTTTTGAACACACGTGTCCTTTATTTTGTACATCAGGAAGGGGGGCTAGGGAGGGGTAAGTGGAAGGAGGTGAGGGAGGAATGGGGTACGAGCCCACAATGGGGAGGACTGGGCTGGCTCTGTGGGCTCCTCGGAGTGGAAGCTCTCCTGAAGCCCCTCGATTGACTCCCCCCCTCCAGATGGCAGCCTGCGGCAAGTGCAGCCAGGCTGATGGCCGAGTGCTGTGATGTGCCAAGTGTGGGCACTCAGGGCACTCCAAGCCAGGAGTGCTTTGCAAGTGGGGAACCCCTGTGAGCTGTCTGTCCGGGGTGGGGGGTCGGGTCCCTTTAAACACAGTCCTCGGCTAGCCTGAGACAGCAGCTCCATGCTCTAAGTCCTAATCTGATGCCCTGCTGGCACTGCTTCCGGCCACCCTTAACCTCAGTTCAGGGTCCACTCAGTGTGGACATGCTAGTTTGAATTAGCAAAACGCTAATTCGAACTAGTTTTTAAGTCTAGATGCACTAATTCGAATTAGCTTAGTTCGAATTAACTAATTCAAACTAAGTTAGTTCGAATTAGCGCTGTAGTGTAGACATACCCTCACTAGGTTGAGACAGGAGCTGTGTTGTGGGAATGAGGGATTTGGGTGTGGGAAGGGGTGAGGAGTACAAGCTCTGGGAGGGAATTTGGATGCAGAAGGGGATGTTGGTTCGGGGAGGGGGCTCCAGACTGAGGAGTGTTGGGTTCAGATGGAAGGTTGTGCTGAGGAAGCCATGGGATTGTGGATGTGAGGTGCAGGAGTTTGGGCTGGATATGTGAGGGACTCAGGGCAAGAAGGTTGTGAGTATGATGGGCTCAGGACACAGATCTGTGGTGTGTGGATGGTACAGGAGTGTTGTGGCAGAAGACTGAGGATGTGGGCATGCAGGTGTTTGGGGATATAAGAGGCTCAGGACGGGGGGTATGATAGGCTCAGATTTGGGGTCAGGTGGTGCAGGAGTGTTATGATGCTGCAGTGAGATCAGGGCTTGTTGACCACGCTTCATTTTTAAATAAAATATTATGTCAAACTCAAAAGGTTTTAGCATTGTCTTTATGAGAGGGGTGAGGAACCTGTTTTGAGTCAAGGGTCACTGACCCACAGAAAAGTCAGTTGGAGCCACACAAGTGAGATGCAAAAAACAAACAAACCCACAACCCTCCAAAAAACCCAGCACCAATAAGCCTCACTAATATGGTCCCAAATGTGCTGGTGGGGGCAGGGGACAGAGTGAAAGTTAGTGCTGGGGCTGGGGCGAGGGTGGAAGGATGCTGGTTCAGGCGGCGTGGTGCTCGGGCAAGGTGCAGGGGCAGGCAGGTGGCAGAGTGCTGGAGTCAGGGACATGGTCCTGCTGGGCATTAGGGTGACTGGCAGGGTGCTGGGACAAGGAACAGGGTGCTGCTGAGTACTAGTGTGGATGGCAGTGTGCTGGGGCCAGGGTGGTGCTGAGTCCTGGGGTGTGAGGCAGGGTGCTGGGGCCAGGGATAGGGTGGTGTTAGGTGCTAGGGTGGATGGCAGGGCTGCCAAGAAGCGGGATAGGGATGAGGTGGAGGATCTGGGAGGGAGGTGGGGGGCGGAAGGGGGCAAGGTCTGAGTGGTAGGTAGGGTGCAGAAGCAGGCTGGATGTAGGGGAGGGAGCAGGAGCAGATTGGAGGTATGGTGCTAGGGTGGATGGCAGGGCTGCCAAGAAGCGGGATAGGGATGAGGTGGAGGATCTGGGAGGGAGGTGGGGGGCGGAAGGGGGCAAGGTCTGAGTGGTAGGTAGGGTGCAGAAGCAGGCTGGATGTAGGGGAGGGAGCAGGAGCAGATTGGAGGTATGGTGCTAGGGTGGATGGCAGGGCTGCCAAGGAGCGGGATAGGGATGAGGTGGAGGATCTGGGAGGGAGGTGGGGGGCGGAAGGGGGCAAGGTCTGAGTGGTAGGTAGGGTGCACAAGCAGGCTGGATGTAGGGGAGGGAGCAGGAGCAGATTGGAGGTATGGTGCTAGGGTGGATGGCAGGGCTGCCAAGGAGCGGGATAGGGATGAGGTGGAGGATCTGGGAGGGAGGTGGGGGGCGGAAGGGGGCAAGGTCTGAGTGGTAGGTAGGGTGCAGAAGCAGGCTGGCTAGGGGGAGGGAGCAGGAGCAGATTGGAGGTATGGTGTCTGGCTGCGAAGGAGGGTGTAAGGAGGGGACTTGGGTAGGAGTTGGACCTCCCTGATCTGGCACCCTCTGGACCTGACCGGTCCCAGATGAGGGATTTTTGGACCAGGGGAGGTCATTTCAGGGCTCCTGGTTCCCCCCTACCCACTAGGCTTCTTTGCACCTCTATCCCCTGCAACCCAACTGAGCTAACAACCCCCGCTGGTTCCCTGCACCTCCCCCAAAACCATCCCCCACAATCCAAGGGAGTGCAGCATCAGTTCCCTGCTGCTCCTCACAGCCCAGCTGAGCTGCCCGTCTGTTCCATATGCCTTCCCTCATCCACCTCAGCCCAGCTTGAGCCCCGCACTGGTTCCCTACATGCCTCCCCCACAGCACAGCTGAACCCCGTTTCCCTGCACCTCCCCCAAGCCCCGAAAATTACAGAGCCAAGTGCCGATTCCCTGCCCTTCCTTCCCCTTGAGTCTAACCCCAGTTCCCGGCACCTCCCTCCTCCTGCATCCAAACTGAGCTCTGAGCTCCACACACACCCCCACCCTGCAGCCCAGCCCAGCCCAGCTCCCCAGACCACCCCACTCTGCAACCCAGCTGAGCTCAATTTCCCTGCACCTTCCCCTAAACCATGCAGACATGCTGAGCCAGCACTGATTCCCTGCCCCTGCCTCCCTCCCCCCCTCCCTCCCCTTGTGTCTACACTGGCGCGATCTTGCGCCAAAACTTGCTTCCTCTCTACACTGGCCATGTGTTCTTGCACAAGTACACTGATGTTCTCGTGTATGAAATCAGGGCTTCTTGCACAAAAACTATGATGCTCCTGCTGAGGAATAAGCCCTTTTGGCCCCTTGCTCAAGAGGCCAGTGTGGACAGGCAACGTGAATTTCTTGTGCAAGAAAGCCTTATGGCTAAAACGGCCATCAGCACTTTCTTGGGCAAGAGAGCGTCCACACTGCCATAGATGCTCTTGTGCAAAAGCACAGCTTGCACATGGCAGTGTGGACGTGTTCTTGCACAAGATGGTCTTGCGCAAGAACCTGTCAGTGTAGACATAGCCTAAGAGTTTCCTCGCATGAGCAAAATTAATTTTGTGTTGTGCACCAGTACTGAGTTCATGTGGCTTATTTTGATGTGCCACTGTTGCACCCAAGTTATTAATAAATATTTTTAAACCTTTACCTTTTCTCTCTGCTGCCATGTCTCCTCCCCTTGTTCCATCAGCTCTCCTGGTGCCTGCTGCCTCCCAACTCCTCACCCTCCTCTGCTGTCCTGACTCCTGCCCTTCTCACTGCCCTCAGCTCTCCTGCAACCTGCTGCCCTACACCAGCCCTTCTCTCTCCCTTGTGCCCACACCTCCAGTAGCCCCACTCTGATCATATGAGCCACCCCTTCTCATACCCTCTTCTAACACTTCCCTCTACACACCTGCCCTGCGTCTCTCCTCTGGTGGTAGTCCCTCCCCTGCAGGTGTCTGCCCTTCTGCTTCACCCCCAGAATCCCTTGGCACTTGCACCTTCTCTTACTCCTGCACCCACTGGGAGGGGATCATTACCCTGATGTGAGGGGGGAGGGCTGACACTGGGAAGGAAGGTTCTGTCACCTAGCACCTGAAGGCTTATGGTCATCACCAGAGGAATTGTCTGACCCACAGCAGAGCTGAGCAGTGGGGGGGGGGGGGTTGTCTGGGACATGCAAGGAACAGACCCATGTTTCATAGGTGGTTTGTGATGTCCCCATGCCACAGAGCAGGGTTACGAGTTTTCTTTTAACCTTTCTCATTTTCCCTTAATTTGTTTTAAAAATGGCATTTGCTTTGAGCTGTATGCAGCCACAGAATCACAGAACTGCTCTCATGACAGGACCAAGCACCATCTACACCATCCCTGATATGTGATTATCTAATCTCCTCTTAAAAATCTCCAGTGATGGTGTCAGGGCTGTTCCCTCCTCTCACACTTTGAGTGCAGAAGATGAGGGCCCGCAAGATATAAAATATCTTCCCTCTATAGGCTTCTGCTTAAAAGCTCCCCAAAGCCACAGATTCCCTGGCCTTGGGAGATAGGCTGCACCAAGTGAAAATCCCTTTTTTCTTGAACCCAGGATGAAGCATTTGGAACTTCTTCCAGAGGGGTACCCCACACTCTTCTACCACAAGAGACCTTGGGGGGCAGGAAAAAAAAGGAATCCTGTAATTTCTGCTAGATGAACTTTCAGTCTTAGGCATGGATATACAGACCTATTACCGTCCAGGAAACAAGAATCAAATCTTTGCCTTAAAAAAGGTGATTTTATTAACAAAACAAAATGATATACTTGATAAAGCATACTTGATTGCTAGATGTTTTAACGCAACTGAGAAAAGAACAAATTAAAAACAGAAATTCATTCCTGGGATTCAGCTTAAGGTTACAGTCTGTGGGTATGTCTACACTACCCCCCTAGTTCGAACTAGGGGGGTAGTGTAGACATACCCTGTGTGTGTTTCGGGGAAAGACATGGACTTAGCACACAGAAGTTTAACTATACAACAAAACAAAGAAAATAACCTGATCACATTTCCTATCTACTCACATGCCCATGCTCCAAAGTCCAGTCTATTTCCATGCCCCATATTCTTTGGCAATTGTGCCTGGTTCAATTTACTTTGTTCCCCCAGCTCCTGGCTTAAAACGCACACAAAGTAAAACAGCAAGCAGGTATCTCTTCCAATTCAAATGTCAATATTTTCTTTTTATTGGTTCTTCAGGCTTCCTGTCAACACTTTCTAGTTTAACCCTTTGGTTACAGAATGCTGGGATGTTGAGAAAAGGCTAGCACTCCTCTCTATCACACACCTCTCAAATCACAAATAGTGCTGGACTGGTTGGTCCATGTTGGCTGTGATTTCTTTTCTGGAGGTTTAGGAGAAAACAAAATGTTTTCACACACTAAATTCACACACTAAATTCACTAGTGAATACACAAAGAATGAAACAAGATCCCCTGCATGCATGAAATACAGTGACTTAAAAGGAGAGTTTTAACTGGCTTAGGCTGGAAAACTTTCATAGGAGAGTGCATCAACCACTTTGTTAGAAGCTCCTGAGATTTGTATGTCAAAGTCAAGGTCTTGGAGAGCCAAACTCCACTAAAGGAGTTTCTTGTTAGTCTGTTTGAGTGTGTGAAGCCACTTCAGAGCAGAATGGTCAGTCTGCAGATGAAAGTGTCATCCCCAAATATATGATCATAGCTTCTCTAATTGCATATACAATAGTGTAGCCTTCCTTCTCGGAGACAGACAAGTGGCTTACCCTCTCAGAGAGTTTTTTAATGAAAAACAAAATAGGGTGGAATTGATCTGGACCTGCTTGCATCAAAACTGCCCGCATACTACGTACTGACACATCCATAGTGACAAAGAAAGGTTTGTCAGTCTGGGGCCTATAGGACAGCATCAGACATAATAGCAGTCTTAAGCTACTTGAAAGCTTCCTGACACTTCCTAGTCCACTTTATTGCATTTGGTTGCTTTTTTTCTGGTCAGGTCTGTCAGTGGATCTACTGCTGCTGTTATAGATACCAGTCTGGGATCTGGCTCTACCATCTCCATCTCTGTTTCTGGCTCTGGGGTATTAGGAGATATAGATTGGACCCCTGTAAATGGTTCAAGGATGGGGCTAGGCCTGGAGGCCTGCTTAACTCTGCTGCGGGTAACCACTGTCACCTTCTAAGCTTGTCTCAGATAGTTAGCTAAGTGCTCTCCCACCAGCATAGGAAAGGGATAATCCAAGTTCCTGACAGCCCTTGTATGTAACAGGCAACGTGGATGTAGGCAGGTCAAAAGAGTCTGGATTCAAAAGTTGAACAATTACTTTAGACTCTGGGTTGATGAGTTCAGGGTCCATTAGGGACTGGTGGATTGCAGACACCTGTGCTCCAGTGTCTCTCCAGGCAATAACCATCTTCTCACTCACACTCAGTTTCCCTTTGCTCTGAGGGTATCCAGGAGACATCTGGGCTTGAGGCCTCTTGGTTTGACCCCAGTGCAATGAATTGCACTTTGGTGGTGCTCTTGGGGCAGTCAGCTTTCATGTGCCTCAACTCATTATGTTTAAAATATCGCCCAGCTGGCTTGTCACTGGAGCAAGGTGGATTGCTAGAGAATGAGGTTGTGTGATGAGAGAGTGGCTGTTGCCTCCCTTGGCTTGTCCCTGGTGGTGGTTCTCCATGGGTGCCCCTTCTGGTACACCCTCAAATGCTTGTCAGGATTCTTTTCCCTCCATCACCATCAGTCACCTGGCTCTGGTTCTTCCCACCTTTGTTATGGTGTTGGGCTTCCCATCTTGGATGTATCTTTGGAGATCTTTAGGAAGACCCTCCAGGAACTGTTCCATTTTCATCAGGAGAGTTGTCTCTTCCATAGTCTTAATATTTGCTCCTGATATCCATGTGTCCCAGTGTTTTAAAAATCTGATAAGCATGTTAGGGTAATGCCACATCTGGTTTCCCTTTTAGGGCTCTGAAATCATAGAATCATAGAACTGGAAGAGACCTCAGAAGGTCATCAAGTCCAGCCCCCTGCTCTAGGCAGGACCAAATGGTGACGGGCATGTTCAATGATGAGCCCCATCCTAATTGTGGCCTCTTACTTAAAAAGTTCGTAATTATTCATGTTTTCCCCAGGCATTTCAGCTGCCATGTCTGCTAAGGGTCAACTGAATTGTGGCCTGAGCTCCATCATGTACTCGACTTTGGGGAGTTGTACCCCAGGCAGGCCCTTTGAAAATTCACTAAGAAGGCCTTTATATTATCTCCTGCCTGGTATAATAGGTACTTCTTGGGTTGGGGAGAATTAATTGGAGGGGTAATCAGTGTAGTTGGAGTGTCAGGCTTCTAGGTAGGGATGTTAACTGGTTAACCAGGCCTTGCCAATTAATACCAGTGGCAAGGGCCAGGGAAGCCACAGCCACAGCGGGGCCAGGCAGCAAGACCCTGACCACTGATGGACCCCACAGCCATGGGTGGGGCTAGACAGCAGGACTTGAGTTGAAACAGTTAACTGATTTGAATGCTACTGTTTAACCAGGTAGCTGTTTCAACATCCTTACTTCTCAGCTTGCCCTTAGTTAGAGATCTGCCTGTTTTAAGGACACTCTCCCATCCTGAGGACAATGGCATATGGGGGAGGGGCATGAACACACCCCTCTGCTTGTGCCCTGACAAGGTTACATTTTGGGCACTTTTGCCTTTTTTTCCCCTGAGTCAGTAAAGAGAATTAACCTTATTTCCCAGCTTTCAGTATCCAGCAGCTTATAAGTTCATAAAATGCCAAATATTGCCAGACTCATGCCAAGATCAGGAGAGCTGGTGATACTTGTGATATGTATTTCACACCTAGACGCACTTAATGGCAACCACAGAATGAGCTTTAGAGAGTCAATGGTGAGGGATGATGCACTCATTTTTTTATGCTTTATAGATTACTACACTTTGGATTAGACGGGGAGGAAAGTGAAGAGTTTAGGATGAAGAGGACCCTGTCCAGAAGTATGGGCAAAGAGGGCACAATGCAGGATTGGAGATAAAGGGTGCACAGGATGAGGTTACGGGGTAAGGGAGCCCATAGATGCAGGAATGGTGGGAGCAAGGCTTGGTGGGAGTGAGACTGGGTGCCAAACCAGCTAGTTTTAAGAGAGAGAGAGTGTGTGTATAAAAAAATACGTGTGTGAGATCCAAACAAGCACACATGATATCAATACTGGTGCATGAGACAAAATTCTTAGCAGGAACACTGGTAAAGGGTTCCAGCTGGGGGTGTGATTTCAAAGATGGAGGGGATAGACATGTAGACCACTGAAAGGCTACATCCCAGAGAGATTTCCGCAAGCTCTCTCCCCCAGCTCAGATGCTATTGTGAAAGGGGATGGGGAAGAGACTAGGAGTGTAATAGTATAGTCGATTAACCAATAAGCAAAAGCTTATAGGTTAATTCTACAGACTATATGCATTTACTCCCTGCTCCTTGCCAGCAAATTTTTTTAGCAGGCTGGCCAGCAGCCCAGCTCACTCCTGGCTTGAACTGAGTCTGGGACCTACCCCTGCTGCAGCTCTGAATTTAAAGGGTATTAGGAGTTAGGCGGCTAGGCAGCCCAGCTCAGTTCTGGCTTGCGCTGTCTGGGAGCTCAGACACCACCCCCCCCCCCACTGGACAGGGATTGCTGCCTCTGTCTCAGAGGTAGCAGTGCAGGGTGGTAGGGAGTTGGTCCACGAGTTTTTAAACTGGCTCCCCCTCATGAACCAGCTCTAACCTGGCATCCCGACTGCTGTCTCTGATACAGAGTCAGCAGTATGAGGTGGCAAGAGGCTCCCTGGGAGTGGGGCCAGAGTATGCTAGCTGCCAGCCCCACAGATGGGGACTAGACTAGTTGACTAATGGATAACAATTCATGAGGTTAATCAACTATTCAATTAACCAATATTTAACATCCCTAAAAGAGACACCGCTCCTTGCCATGGCAGCTTTGGGGCTGAGGGATAGGCCTCTGGCCACAGCAGGTCTCGGCCAGGGTTGAGATATTTCCCCCCTCCTCAAGCCCTATGAGCTCACATGGCCTTGAATAGGCTGTGGCATGACCACACAGCTTAAAAGGAACTCAGGTTATAGGGTTTCTCCCCTGTGGGTTCTCCAATCTCTAACAAGATTTCAGCTCTAACTGAAGTTTTTCCTACAGTCAGAGCAGCTGAATAGTTTCTCTCTTCTGTGGATTCTTTTATGTTTAACAAAGTTGCACTGGTTTATGAAGCCTTTTCTGCAATCAGAGCTGTTATGGGGTAGCTATTTTCTATGTATTACCTGATGGTTAGTAAGGCAGAAGCACTGACTGCAGCTTTTCCCGCAGTGAGAGCAGATGAAGGGTTTCTCTCCTGTGTGGGTTCTCCTATGGGTAACAAGGTATGAGTTGCAACTGTAGCTTTTTCCACAGTCAGAGCAGCTGAAAGGTTTCTCCCCTGTGTGGGTTCTCCAATGGATAACAAGGTTTGAACTCTTACTGAAACTTTTCCCACACTCAGAGCAGGTGAAGGGTTTCTCCCCTGTGTGGGTTCTCCTATGGGTAACAAGATCTGAGCTCTCCCTGAAGCTTTTCCCACAGTCCAAGCAGCTGAAGGGTTTCTCCCCTGTGTGGGTTCTCCTATGGTTAAGTAAATGTGATCTCTGATGGAAGCTTTTCCCACAGTCAGAGCAGCTGAAGGGTTTCTCCCCCGTGTGAGTTCTCCTATGGGTAACAAGTTGTGATCTTTGATAGAAGCTTTTCCCACAGTCAGAGCAGTTGAAGGGTTTCTCCCCTGTGTGAGTTCTCTTATGGGTAACAAGATCTGAGCTCCCTCTGAAGCTTTTCCCACAGTCGGAGCAGCTGAAGGGTTTCTCCCCTGTGTGGGTTCTCCAATGGATAAGAAGGTATGAGTTGCAACTGTAGTTCTTCCCACAGATATAGCAGTTGAAAGGCTTCTCTCCAGTGTGCGTCCTCCTGTGTTTCACAAGGTTTGAACTCTTACTGAAACTTTTCCCACACACAGAGCAGGTAAAGGGTTTCTCCCCTGTGTGCGTTCTCCTATGGGTAACAAGGGCTGAACTCTCCCTGAAGCTTTTCCCGCAATCAGAGCAGCTAAAAGGTTTCTCTCCTGTGTGAGTTCTCCTATGAATAACAAGGTGTGAGCTACAACTGTAGCTTTTCCCACAGTCATAGCAGTTGAAAGGTTTCTCTCCGGTGTGCGTCCTCCTGTGTTTCACAAGGTTTGAACTCTTACTGAAGGTTTTCCCACACTCAGAGCAGGTAAAGGGTTTCTCCCCTGTGTGGGTTCTTCTATGGGTAACAAGGTGTGAGCTACAACTGTAGCTTTTCCCACAGTCAGAGCAGGTGAAGGGTTTCTCCCCTGTGTGGGTTCTCCAATGGGTAACAAGGGCTGAGCTCTCCCTGAAGCTTTTCCCGCAGTTGAAGCAGCTGAAGGGTTTCTCTCCTGTGTGGGTTCTCCTGTGTCTAACAAGGTGTGAGCTGCAACTGTAGCTTTTCCCACAGTCAGAACAGGTGAAGGGTTTCTCCCCTGTGTGGGTTCTCTTATGTCTAACAAGGGCTGAACTCTTACTGAAGCTTTTCCCACAGTCAGAGCATTTGAAGGGCTTCTCTCCTGTGTGGGTTCTTTCATGTTCAATAAGAGTTGCACAGTCACTGCAAGTGCAGGGTGACTGTTGATGGAAGATTTTCCGTTGAACGATTTTGTTTCTTTTCTTCCCTATGCTTCTATGACTGGATTTACCCTGTCCTTCTCCTGGATGGTTTCCCTGCTGCATTTCTGGGCTATGCTGACTCTCACAGGTCTCTCCCTGCTCAAGACTCTGCAAAACATGGCCTTTAGATCTTCCTAATAACATCCCACTTGGAGCCATTCGCTCTGATCCTTCCTGCTGAAGACTGTTCTCATTCACCATCCCATCACCTGCTGGGATAGAGAAAGAATCCAGACAGGAGTTATTCTCTATGATGAACTGAAAGGAAAACTTTGAAAGAGGAACAGAAAAAGGAAACACACTCAAATAATGGTTGAATAATCATGAGCTGAGTTCATCATCCTTCTTCACAACCCTTCCACATAGGAAAGAATCCAGCCTTCCCCCACCCACAATGCTCTGACTGGAGTTGAAGACACACTGAACGGTCACAGTTAGACTTGATGAAAATGAGAGAGTTACTCACCTTGTGCAGTTTTCGAAGGTAACAATTCAGACCACGAAGACCGAGGATGGGCCTCCAACTGCCTGTTTTCTTTTGCGTTAGGAAGTACTGCAAATAAAACCCTCTTCTTCTGATCTCATTTGGGACCCTCTATATTGCCCCAATAGCAAGTAGGCGGTAGACTTCTTGCTGTAGGAGGGTGTCATGAGATTGGTCCCTGAAGAGAGACGGGGTTGATGATGTGGTGGTAGGAAGGGAAATGAAGGGGATGGTGAAACCTTTCCTTACAATCTCCAATACCCATTTGTTGGATGTTATTTCAGTCCATTGGTGGTAATAGGGCCGTAGAGGATGGTGAAAAATGGGTTTGGTGGCAACAGTGTTTACGATTGGTATGTGCATGCCCTCGACAAAGAAATCAAACTTGCTGCTTACATGTTGATGAATTAGTTGGATGAGGTGGCTGGGGGCATCTGCGCTGCGGCCTCTGTTTGGGGTGCGTGCACCTGATCAAAAGGATGGTTCTGCTGCCTATTAAACTGGAAATCATATCGTTGTTGATATGTAAAATATTTTCTGCGTCGGAATGGGGGAACATACATCCCGAGTGTGCGTAATGTTGTTTGCGAGTCTTTGCCTGTGTGGGGGACCTCATATATTTTCTCTGCAAACAACTTGAGCTTATCAAAGGGGAGATCTTCCACTTTGGCCTGTAGATCCTTAGGTGTCCCTGCTGGTGCTAGCCATGAAACCCTTCTCATAGACACAGCAGTTGCTACAGAGCGGGCCACAATATCTGCAACGTCCATAGCAATCAGAAGGCCCGCCCTTGAGCACATGTAACCTTCCTGTATGATTGCTTGTAATGATGTTTTTGTCAGTTTCAGAAACGCTGTGTGCCATGTCTGTCATTGGACAACAGTGCTGCATAGTTCGCAATGCAGAGGAGCAGTGTGGAAGATGAATAGACTTTTCTGCCAAAGATGTCAAGCTCCTTGGCATCCTTATCTACTCCCATGCTTTTCACCTATGGGTTCTTAGCTCTTTGCAGGGCTGCATCCACTACCAGTGAGTTTGGCTGGGGGTGGCTGAAGAGGAATTCTGATCCCTTCGATGGAATGAAGTACCTCTTTTCTACTCTTTTAGATGTTGGTGTGGTCGAAACTGGAGTATGCCAAATCTCTGAGGCTGACTCCAGAATTGCTTTGTCAATAAGCAAAGTGACTCTGGACTGTTGCCTAGGGTGGAAATTCTTTAACAGCTTGTATGGCTTAGTTTGGACTGCTGACAACTGAACGTCCGGTGATTCTGCAACCCTTTTAAACAGGTCTTGGAACTCGTGCATATCATCGGGGGGTGAGGTGTCCCCTATGAAGACGGCCTCATCGAGGGATGATGAAGAAAGGTCAGCCAGTGGAAGATCTTGTGGCTGCTCCTCAGTGTCCGTAATCCATCCCTCTTCTGGCTCAGATAATTGTGGTGGGAGCGATGGGATGTTAGGAGTTGGTCCCGGAGAAGGGGCCCTCTGCTGTGAATAGACAGGTGGTGAGTGCTGTCTGCTAGAGGATAAGTGGCAGCAGCACAAATGAGAACATGAGCGTGATGTGCCATGGCTATAGGGAGTGCAGTAAGACCCATAACAGGTAATCGGAATACCCCGGTGATGATCTTCTAGAGGAATAAGAACTGTCGTGTCTGCTCCGATAGGATCTAGGCAGGGAGCATGTGGGAGACTGAGACCTATGAGGTAAGGTCTGGTGGTGAGGTGGACCATGTCTGTAGACATGAGTATGATGGGATCTCGAGTACCATCTTGGTGATGGAGGACTGCGCCGGTACCGAAGCTCAATCCCGGATTGAGATCTGCCGTGCGGCAAGTAATGGAGGAGAGGTGATGGAGAGGGTGCTGGTGAAAATACTGGCGATGGAGACAGCGAAGATATTCTCAGTGCTGATTTCCTAGCCACTTTTGTGGGGACTGAAGTAACGTTATGAGTAGCCTCAGCAGGAGGATGGTCATTATCATCTGTCACTAGTATTGGTGAATGTGAAGTGGATGAAGGAGGAGAACCCAGGGCCAGAGCCGGTACGGACACTGATGAAACGTGGCGGTCCTGCCATGGTGCCAAGGGCGGTGCCGTCTCTCGGGTCTTGTGAGGTGCCGGCTCCGGAGTTCTCCCAAGATGATCTCCAGGGTCCTGCATCGTTGTTGCCCCATGTCGATCTTTCGGTGCCGCCGGCGCCGCCTTAAGGGGGCTCGGTGCCAGTTGACTCGGGCTTCTTGGTGACATATTCGGTGCCGAGTTGTGTGATTCCTGCAGCTCCAAGAGCGGTGCCGTATCAGATGATGTGGAGAAAGTGTTTGCAAGCATTGAATACTGCTTGTAACTCAAGGAAACGTATGCGTTGCAAGGATCTTAATGGTGCCGTCTGCGGTGCCGATCGCTCCCATTCTGAGGATGCCGCCATTTTGTGCCCCGCCTTCGATGCGGATGACAGTGCCAGAACTGACGCTGAGCATACTAGTGGTGCAGGTGCTCTGGGGCTAGCCCATGCCCCGTCCCTAGGTGGGTGCCCAATAGTCCCCAAAGTGTTTGGCCGTTTGTCTCAGCTCAGCCTGGACCGTGGAATGGTGGATAAGGAATGGATAGGGGAAGCTTTTTTCTTTTTTGAGGCCAGCACCCCAGGAGATGACGCTCTACTTTTCTGTACTGGAGCTGGATCCTAAGGGGCTGCATCTGAAGCCTTATCAAAGAGTATTAATTTCAATCGCATGTCCCTGTTTCTGCACGCTCTGGCTGTTAACTTTGAACAATGTATGCACTTCTGTGGGACATGCGATTTCCCCAGGCAGCGAATACATGCGGCATGGCTGTCAGACGCCGGCATAGCATCTTTGCACTGGGAGCATTTCTTAAATCCTGGTGATTTGGGCATATTGGGTCCTAGGAAATGTCTTACAGAAAAAAACAACTATAACTGAATGAACAGTAAACAACTAACTACCTACCTAAACCGTAGGAGAATTTTTTTTCCAACTAACTACCTAAGAAATTATTATGCTGAAAACTAATTTTTAAAACTTTTCTTTATGGAGCAGCCATCTCTGTGAAGAGAAGGAACGGAGCTCTGCCAGCAACTGAGAACAGTTGAGAGGAACTGGAAAGGGGCCGGACTGCGCGACGTTTTAGAAAGGGCGCGAACAACACGTGATTGGAACTGCGCATGTGCGGCCCGGCCAACCATGGCTACTGAAAAGCCTCCGACCAGCGGTGCTGGGATGGACCCGTCACCTTGAGTGGAGCACCCACGGGGACCACTTGAAGAAGAACAGATTAACTCATGCTCTTGGAGCCAGCAAGGAGCCATGCAGTCAGGTGCATGCGCTCGATGTGCAGGTGGATCATTGTACCTCATTGTTGAGACAGTAAATTGAACAGCCTCAGTAGTCATCGTGGCTGGGCCACTGACATTTTCGACAACTGTGTTAGCCACATTTGCTGGGGCCAAAAGGGTGCTATCAAAATTACTGTTTCCCCCTCCAATGTTATTTTCTCCAGCACCTTTGGAATGAGCAGGAGAGGAGGAAAGGCGTAGAGCAGTTGGTGATGATTCCAGTTGAGGAGGAAGGCATCCCCCAAGGAATTCATGCTGATGCCCACCCGTAGGCAATACTGATGGCACTTCCTGTTGTGACGGGTGTCAAAAAGGTCTATAACAGGAAAGCCCCAGAGATAGAATAGGTAGTGAACGACTTTGTTGTGCAACTCCCATTCATGTTGAGGAAGAAAGTGCCTGCTGAGGGTATCAGCAATAACAATGTCCTTGCTGGGAAGGTACAATGCGGTCAGGGTAATACCCTGCTGATTCGCCCAGTTCCACAAACGTAACGCTTCTGCACAGAGGAAGCGTGAACGTGCGCCTCCTTGCCTAAACACCGTGCATATGTTGTCCGTGAGAATCTGGATCATAAGGCCTCGCATGATGTGGAGAAAGTGTTTGCAAGCATTGAATACTGCTCGTAACTCAAGGAAACGTATGTGTTGCAAGGATTCTTGGGGCGTCGAGAGACCCTGAACTTGATGCTGCTGCAAATGGGCTCCCCAACTGAGTAGGAACTGTCCTGTTTGTGCAATGTGTACTGGGCTTGTAAACAGTGAACAGCCAATGTTGAA
Source organism: Pelodiscus sinensis (assembly GCF_049634645.1). Taxonomy (NCBI): domain Eukaryota; kingdom Metazoa; phylum Chordata; order Testudines; family Trionychidae; genus Pelodiscus; species Pelodiscus sinensis. Next base: position 287,476 of record NC_134741.1, read on the forward strand.
GGCTGCACAGGTGGAGTCTCGCATGCCGGACCACACATGTGGTGGCTGTCATATGGCTCAGCAGCTGTAGACAGGTAAGTATGTGGGATCTGGGAGAAATTGAAAGAGTCTGTACCAAACCCTGGATTAGTTGGAACCTCTTCATGAGTAAGTAGGCCCTTGTGGTCAGAGAATCGAGTCTTGTGCCACTGAATTCTAGATCGTAAGTCAGTGTCAAGGAGAACTTCTCAATGTTGATTATTAGCCCGGAAGTCTCGAACACCGGCACAGCTTTATCTAGCGCGGGGGCCTTTATTACGCAATCGTCCAAATATGGAAAGATCATGATGTCGAGGTGACGAAGGTAAGCCACAACCACTGCCAGGGTGTTGAAAAAAACTCGTGGTGCTGCTGAAAGTCCGAAAGGTAACACTCGGTAATGGTAATTGGCTCCTACTACGAACCAAAGGAACTGCCTGTGGGCAGGATGTATTGTTGTATGAAAATAGGCGTCCTGGAGATCGAGGGACACAAACCAATCCCCTTTGTCAAGTGATGGGATGATAGAGGCTAACATGACCATCTTGAACTATTGTTTCCACAGGTGATGGTTGAGCCGTCGTAGGTCCAGGATAGGCCTTCAACTCCCTGTTTTCTTCTAGGTGAGGAAGTAACAAGAGTAAAAACCTCTCTCATGAAACTGAGTTGGCAACTTCTCCACTGCTCCTATGGTAAGCAAACAAAAGACTTCTTGTTGTAGAAGAGTCTCGTGAGAAGGGTCCTATAAAAAGGGACAGGGAAGGGAGGGGAGGGAGGAGGAATGGAATTGAAAGGGATGACGTATCCTGAAGCAACTATGTAGTGGACCCAACTGTCGGTGGTTATAGGAGACCAACCGAGTTGATAAGGTCTCAGGCGATGATGGAATAAACCTTGCATGTTGTCTGGAGCCTCCATCGAAGGGGTGGTACACAATCCCTCGATCAGCATGTCAAACCTGCTGTCGACCTTGCTGGTGGACGGGCGCTCTGTTAGGTTGTTGTCATTGCTTTTGCGGCCACTGTCTCGGCCTCTGTTGTTCATATGGTCTGGCTCAAGGTATTGCATAAGAGAAGGGCCTCTGTTTGCTATACGGCATGTATTTCTTGTGTCTACAGGGAGGTGTGTACGTCACTAGTGTTCACAAAGTCATGCTGGAATCCTTGCCTGGGTGGAATACCTGATCAGTTGACTGAGCAAAGAGTGACTGGTGATCTTCTACCTTGGTAAGGTAGGTCTTCTACCTTGTTTAGTAGATCTTTTGGGGCAGCAGCTTGATGTAACCAGGAAGCGTGATGCATGACTATGACAATAGCTGTGGCACACGCCGCTGGGTTGGCAGTGTCAAGAGCGATCTGCAATGCTGTTCGGGCTGTTGTGTATTACCACCTTTAGAAATTGACGCTTTGAGTCCAGTAAGTGTTCTAAAAGGAGAACTAATTTTGAATAATTGTCAAAATCGTGATTTGCAAGGGGAGCTGCATAATTACACATTCTCAGCACTGAAGTGGCGGAAGAGTACACTTTCCTGCCCAAGAGGTCAAGGTGTTTGGCCTCCTTGTCATTTGCGATATTTTTAGCCTGTGCTGTCTTGGACCTTTGTTGTGCGACATCCATGACAAGGGAATTGGGCTGGGGGTGAGCAAATAAGAACTCCATACCTTTCTGGCTTATGAAATATTTCTTATCCGATCGTTTACTGGTCAGCAAGGATGTAGCTAGAGTTTGCCAGATGTCGTTGGCAATTTCCAAAATGGCATCATCAAAGGGATGTGCCAACTTTGATTTCTAGGAAGGTTGCAAGTTCTTAAGTAAAGGAAGCCATTTTTGTTGAACATCCGTAGTTTGAATGTTCTGAGATTGAGCAATCCTCTTAAAGAGTTCTTGAAATTGCTTGTGGTCTTCAGTTGGAGATAAATTTCCAGGGAAAACTGCATCGTCTGGCAACAAAGATGAGTGGTGGGCAGGTGAATTAGGGCTCTGAGGTTCCTAATTTGGAGTGTGGTTGTCTTGCTCTTCTTCATGAGTTTGGATCGAGGCAGTGTCCTCTGCAGGAATTGGTGGAACTGTTAGAGGGTGGGATTCTAATGATGTAAGACGTAGAGACACCGGTCTACTGGGGCACGGGGATCGTGAATGCGGGTACCTCCTGTCAGATGAGGAATGACTTTCATGGTAGTAACGGTCATAATACCATGTGTGAGGATATGAGCCCGGTGAGCATCTCGGAGAATACTCCTCTTGTGTTCCATACCGATGTGAATATCCTGAGGGTCTTGAAGACCTTGGTGAAATAGACCTCATGGAATAGCGGGAGGGAGACCGAGAGTAATGCGCTTGATAATATCTTTGTGGTGGTGAGTGATGAGGAGACCTGTAGTAATGGTCCCTTGTTGATCTATAATGAGGAATGCAGTGATGGCTGCCAGTGTATGATGAGGTAGGTGACAAAGGTCCAGGAGAAAAAACAGCACAGTCTGGAGTGAGCGATGGTGTTCAGACCCGTCTTGACTTGTGTTGTGCCTTGGTCTGCATGGAGCAGTTGAGAGGGGAAGAAGGTGCTGTCTGCAGTGAGGTGAGTGGTAAAGAAACAGTCTCCATAGGCTGGCTGTAGCTCAGTTGAAGTAGGTGCCACAGGAGTAGTTAGTTGAGGGACCGGAGGAGGCAGTGTCGGTACTGAGGGCTGTGGCATTATGGTGCCTGCCTGTGGTGCCAATGCCAGTGTCGGCACCTCCAGCACTGAGGAAAGCGGAAGTACAGTTGCAGGCACCGCTGCTGCGGGTGCCGGCACAACTGCGCTCATCTGCGCATGTGCTGGATAAGCCAGTGCCAGGGCAGCCATTGCCATCTTCAAACTGGCTGTTGAAGCCGTTGCCAGTGCTGAGTCAGCTCACGGCCCTTTCACAGGTGCCGATACCAGGTTTTTGATGCGGGCAGAGTTTGGGGCTGATGAGCTGCGGCCCTTGCCCATCCTGTCAATGGGATGCGTCGGCAGAACGCCAGAAGTGCCCAGTCTGTCTCCGACACTCCCCCTCTCAAAGGGGTTAAAGGTCCTGGGCGGAGACTGTCCTGAGGCAGTGGAAGACGGCTCAGTCCTTTCAGAGATCTGAAGGGCTTTGTTAAATAAAAGCACCCTCAGCCTCAGCTCCCGGTCCCGCTTGGTATGGGCGGTCAACTTAGTGCAGTGACTGCACTGAAGAGGCACATGTCCCTGTCCAAGGTATTTTTTATACCGCGAGTGCCCATCCGATGCCAGCATGGCATCCTGGCACTGGGTGCATTTCTTAAAGCCAGGTGATCCTGGCATAGTCTTTATCTATTGACTGAAACTTAAAACTTGAACTATGATGAGAATTTTTTTTTAAATAGAACTGAAACTACCAAGAAAACAACTAAGCTAACTCTAATAAACAGTAAACTGAGAAAAACCCTATTTCTAAAGCTAATCTCCTCAGACAGGAGGGGGAGCTCGTCCTAACTCCATCTGATGGTTAAAAGGAAACTGACAAGACCATTCCGCGCTAAGCTGAGCGGTGCGAGGCAGCAGTTGCGCATGCACGGTCCGGTAGGGCTACTGCTACCAAAAATCCTCCAAAAAATGCTTTGCAGTGTCGAGACGAGCCCAGCACCTCGAGCGGAGCACGCTCGGGGACACTACTCGACAAAGAAGCACAAGTGACACCTGCTATAAAGAGACAGAAACTGGATTCTGAATGAGTTTAACTGATTACTCACCTGCGTGAGTGTTGCTGATGATTTCCCCTTCCTCACAGACTTGGAGATCTGGAACCCACAGCTCTTCCCCTTGCTCCACCCAGGCAATCACATGATCTTTGGAGACTGGAAATCCTGCATGGGGAGCAATTAATAAAATGCTGATCTTGTTCATTAAGGTCTGTGCCATTACTGCTTCCAAAACTAGGATCTGAGTAGCGCACTCAGAGAGGCTCCTTCCCCACCTTGAAGAGACTGGGCTCTGGGTGGTTCAAAATTCCATGACAAACCCACCTCAGCTTATTGCCCAGGGGAGCTGAGCGCTTTGCTGCACTCTTTAGGGTACAACTCAGTCTCCTTCATAGCCTGTTACATCCCCCCAGGGCAGGTCAGGAACACACCCCTCATAAGGTGAGTTCTAGTGAAGGCTTGAACCATAGGTATAGTTCAGATTGCAACTGCCAAATGGCAGGTCACTAGGATTTGGAGACAAAGGACCTAGCAGATCTCTAGCTCCCTAATGGCTCTGTCCATAATGCTCCTGGTTGGGGAGAGGGGGGATGAGCTTGCCCCACTCATTTGCTCAAATGCTCTACTAGAGCCAGAAGGAGGCAAAAAAAGTTGCCTAAGCAGCTAAGTGAACCCTTGGCTGGCTGCTTCAGGCTCTGCCTACGCTCCTGACTCCTAATCCCGACTGCCTGTGCGGGCCCTGCCAGCTGCCCACAACAGCTGCCATTCCTGCGGCCGGTCATGGTGGTTCCGGTCTGTGCTGCTTCTCTAGTGCTTGTGGCTGTTGCTCAGTTCCCCCTCTGCAGCCTCAGTTCTACTTTGCCAGCAGCAGCCTTTGTGTGGCTTCCCCGCCACACAGGCTTGTGGCAAGCCTGGCCTTCAATTTGGTGCCCTCCTTGGACTGCACAGAATTTACCCTTCATATGTTTGCATCTTGTGAGCGCATTCCTCACAGCTTTGGCCTTCCTCCTTCTTGGACCATCATTTAGTGTTTGGACAATCCCCTCATGATGATATAGAATTAAAATATGACCGTGTAGATCATTGGGCTACCACGGTTACATAACTGCAAGAAATCTTGTGCAAATGTGTCGTGTGCCATGTCAATGGGAATGTTCTGATATGATAACTATGATTATCTTGTTTAATTATGTCCCATCATTTTTTAACTAGAACAAGCTGGGCCTTGCAGAATGGTAGCACTGGGTACCAACTAACCAGGCAAGCACATTCCTGAGCGATGAGGACAGTAAACACACCAATCTCTGCAGTAACTGCAAACACACAGTCTTAAGAGATGGCTCAGGAACACATCAGAAGGGATGAAGGAATAATGGATATGGATGTTTTTGTTCAAATAAACAGGCAGAAGGCTAAGGGAGGTAGCAACACATGGAATGCAGCCTGCATCTTGTTTGTGTCAATATATGAGAGAAGTCACAGGAGAGGCATGTTTATGCTGGCTGAGGGGCAGCGTTCTAGTTGCTGACTGATCTGGTACCACTGTTGGGGTGGGACAAGTCTCACTGTTCCTGTGGCTGAGGAGCTGGAACTCTAGTAAGCTGCTCCCTTCACAATAAAACCTGGCTGAGTGACTTAGCCTCTGAATGGAGCCTGGGTCTTTCTTTAGTGACGACCCTGAGCTGAGCTGCATGGGCAAGCCGCATGCCCTGCCAGTGCCACTGGCATCAGAGCTGCAGGAAGATCCCCCTTGAGCAGCTGTAACGAAACTCGGTGGCACTAGCAGCAATTCAGAGGGCACTGCAGCCACTATGGAAAGCAAAATTATCACTCCCAGCAGCACCTGGGAACTCCAGTTGTAAATCAAGATTCCACTGTGCTATCGAGGTGTTCATATGGAGCTGAGCATCACCTCTCGTAAGTGTAGGTATCCTTCCCCAGCCCTGTGAAACAAGGACACACTATAATAGCTATTGCAGAGAGAGGCAACCACACACAGAGAGTCTAAGATATTTGACCAAAGTCACATAGAAAGTCTGTGACAAGGGTAGAGAACTGAACACAGGTCTCTTGAGGTTGAAGCCAGACATTTGCATAGGAAAAAAGATCCCTACCCAAAGATATTGTATTCTAAAAAGACAAGACAGATTATATGATTATCTCCACTGCACACAGAGGCAAGTGAGCCCCAGAGAGAATAAAGCTGGATTTTTTAAAGGAAACCAGTCCATGCCTAAAATGTAAGGAGAGCTCTACTCATATTTATCTACTACAGAGCTACCCCCCACAGAACATTTGAGGAGCATGAAGTGCCTCATCCACCCTCCCTCAGCCCCAGCACCCAGCCCCTCTCACTGGCAGGAACCAGCATGTCACAGAGATCAGCCATAGGCAAAGAAGGACTCTGGGAACTGCACTCTCCTTCCAGGGGCTCAGCCCACTGGCACAAGTGGTACCCTGCAGGCATTAACAGCAGCCAGACCCAGACCCACAACTCTGGTACCTGCCATTCCTGCCTGGGACCTTCCACTGACACCTCCAGCTAAGGCACAACATGGGCAAGATAGTGGGGAAGCACATTAAGACATTGTCTGTGAGAAGAGCAGAACTATTGTTATGTCCCTCAATCTGCTTCCTGTGGGAGGGGGCATTGAGGGGGCAGTCTCTCACACACGAGCCAGGGAGCTTGCGAACAGGAGCTGTTAACAGGGAGTTTGGAGAGGGAGTTCTCCAGATAAAGGAGGAAGCTAATACAGGACCCTTAAGGGAAGTGGTCTGTCTGCAGTGTGGTTTGTGTTTTTCTTGCTGTGTGCTGAGCTTGTGTTTGGCGGAGTTTTTTTCCCCTTCCCATGCCTTCCCTCCTCATGGAGTGTGTGCTGTGGCTGGCAGGTGGAAGCCATGAGCTTCTAATCAGGTTTTGAAATCTAGAAACCTCTGCTCATTGGTTGAGCCTTAGTCAGGGGGACGGGCTATCAGGGAGTGAGCTTGAGAACAGGGAGTTTAGAGAGGGAGTTGGGAAAGGCGGGGGGAGATACACTCACTATTCTGCAACATCTTTTCACTACACTCCTGCCCTTCAAGGAAGCATTTAATAACGACTGAGGAATCTCTCAGAAGGAAGGCAGATATAGATGGTGATAGCTCTGTTGTTGTTACCTTCACATGCTGTGCCATGTTTGTTTTCCTCTCAGAAGAAAAAAGGGATTTCATCTGCACTAAGTGCAAGCTGGGCACCATTTTGGAAGAAAAAATTAGAGGACTGGAAGCTCAAGTATCAACCCTATGTGCTATCAGAGAGGATGAAGACTTCCTCGATAGAAGGAAGCGTGTAATCCTGCAAGCACAGCAGGCTGAAGAGCCAGTCCGGGCAGTACAGGACAAGGAAGAAAACTGGCAGCATGTAACCTCTAGAAGGAGAACCTCTAGTGGCACCGAACTCAGGTATCCCCCGTTCCTGTGGAGGTAAGTAACCGTTTTCAGGCTCTCCCCATAGGCACTAAGGTGGAGAATGCTTTGGCAGGAACTTCTCAGGAAAGAAATCAGAAGGGAACACCATCTACCGGAAGGCATGGGATGCGTAGTCCTAGGGATGGGGGTTACACAACCCCCAGAAGATGGGTGGTGGTGGTCAGGGACTCCCTCTTAAGAGGGACTGAGTCATCCATCTGCCACCCAGAACTGCTATCTCAAGAAGTGTGCTACTTACTGGGAGCTTGCACTCAGGATGTGATGGAGAGTCTTCAGAGAGTGATTAAACCTTCGGATCGCTACCCTTTCCTGCTTCTCCATGTTGGAACTAATGATACGGTCAAGACTGGGTCATAGCAGATTATGTAGCACTGGGAAGAAGGATCAAGGAATTTGAAACACAAGTGATATTCTCGTCCATTCTTCCGGTTCAAGGAAAAGGTCCGAGTAGAGATTATTGAACTGAGGAAGGAAATGCGTGGTTGTGTAGGTGGTGTCGCAGAGAGGGATTCGGTTTCTTCGAACATGGGACTCTGTTCCGGGCACAAGGATTATTAGGAAGAGATGGGATCCACCTAACCAAGAAGGGAAAGAGCATCTTCACGAGCAGGCTTGCAAACCTAGTGAGAAGGGCTTTAAACCAGGTTCGCTGGTAAGTGAGGAAGTCAGACGCTGGGAAGAATCACAAGGAGGAAAAGCAACAAAGGAGGACCCCTGGTTCGGATGGAAAAGGCAGGGCAATCAATTAGTTTATCTAAGGTGTTTGGACACCAATGCGAGAAGCCTGGGAAACAAACAGGAAGAATTAGAAGCCCTGGCCCAGTCGAAGAACTATGATTTGAATGGAATAACGGAGACATGATGGGATGACTCGCATGACTGGAGCACTGTCATGGAACGGAATAAACTGTTCAGGAAGAACAGGCGGGGGAGAAAAGGAGGAGGAGTTGCATTGTATGTAAGAGAGCAGTATGATTGCTTGGAGCACTAGTACTTAAGAGGGAGAAAAGACTGTTGAGAGTCTATGGGTTAAATTTAGAGGTGGAAGCACCAGGGGTGATGTTGTGGTTGGTGTCTGCTATAGACCCTCGGATCAGGTGGATGAGGTACACGAAGCTTTCTTTGGACAACTGAGAGAAGATTACAGATAGTAGGCCCTGGTTCTCGTGGGCAACTTTAATTACCCTGACATCTGTTGGGAGACCAATATGTCAGTACACAGACAATCCAGGAAGTTTTTGGAGAATGTTGGGGATAATTTATTGGTACAAGTGCTGAAGAAACCGACCAGGGGCCATTCACAGCTTTATCTGCTGCTCACAAATGGAGGAACTACTGGGGGAAGTAGAGGTGGGTGGCAAGCTGGGAAGCAGTGATCATGAGATGGTAGATTTCAGGATCCTGACAAGAGGAAGAAAGGAAAGTAGTAAAATACACACCCTGGACTTCAGAAGAGCAGACTTTGACTCCCTCACAGAACTGATGGGCAGGATTCCCTGAAATGCAAACATGAAGGGGAAAGGAGTCCAGAAGAGCTGGTAGTATTTTAAAGAAGCCTGATTAAAGACACAGGAAAAAATCATCCCGATGTGCAGCAAGAAAAGCAAATATGTTAGGCGACCAGACTGGCATACCAGGGACGTCTTTGGTGAGCTTAAACACAAAAAAGAAGCTTACAAGAAGTGGAAACTTGGACAGATAACTAGGGAAGAATATAAATATATGGCTCAAGAATGCAGGGGAGTTATCGGAATTGCAGCTGGCAAGGAATGTGATGGGGAACAAGAAAGGTTTCTACAGGCATATTAGCAATAAAAGGGTGATCAGAGAGAGTGTGGGGCCCTTACTGGATGAAGGAGGTAATCTAGTGACAGATGATGTGGGAAAAGCTGAAGTACTCAATGCTCAGCTCCCAGACAAATGCACTAGGCAACACAGTATGGGAAGAAGGTGGACGGCCCTTGGTGGGGAAAGAACAAGTTAGGAACTATTTAGAAAAGCTAAATATACACAAATCCATGGGCCTGGATTTAATTCATCCAAGGGTACTGAGGGAGTTGGTATATGTCATTGTGGAGCCTTTGGCCATTATCTTTGAAAACGTATGGAGATCGAGAGAGATCCTGGATGGCTGGAAAAAGGCAAATGTTGTGCCCATCTTTTAAAAGGGGAAGAAGGACAATCCAAGGAACTACAGACCAATCAACCTTACCTCAGTCCCCAGAAAAATCATGGAGGGGATCCTCAAGGAATCCATTTTGAAGCACATGGAAGAGGGCAAAGTGATCAGGAATAGTGAACATGGATTCACAAAGGGTAAGTCGTGCCTGACCAATCTGATTAGCTTCTATGATGAGGTACCTGGCTCTGTGGAGATGGGAAAGTCAGTGGATGTGATATAACTTGACATTAGCAAAGCTTTTGATACCGTCTCCCACAATATTCTTTCTAGCAAGTTAAGAGAATATGGATTGGATAAACGGACTATAAGATGGATAGAAAGCTCACTAGACTGTTGGGCCCAATAAGTAGTGATCAACGGCTCGATGTCAGGTTGGCGGTCAGTTTCTAGCGGAATGCCCCAAAGATTGGTTCTGGGACCGTTTGTTCAACATCTTTATTAATGGCCTGGATAAGGGGACGAATTGTACCCTCAGCAAGTCTGCAGATGATACTAAGCTAGGGGGAGAGGTAGATACGCTGGAGGGCAGGGATAGGGTCCAAAGTGACCTGGACAGATTAGAGGATTGAGCCAAAAGAAATCTGATGAGGTTCAACAAGGACAAGTGTAGAGTCCTACACTTGGGATGGAAGAGTCCCAAGCCTTGTTATAGGCTGGGGACCAACTGGCTAAGTAGCAGTTCTGCAGAAAAGGACCTGGGGATTACAGTGAATGAGAAGCTGAATATGAGTCAACAATGTGCCTTGTAGCCAAGAAGGCTAATGGCATATTAGGGTGCATTAGGAGGAGCATTGCTAGGAGATTCAGATAAGTGATTATTCCCCTTTATTCAGCTCTGGTGAGGCCACATCTAAGTTCTGGGCCGCCAACTATAAAAAGGATGTGGACACATTGGAACGGGTTCAGCAGAGAGAGACCAAAATGATTAGGGGGTGAATGACCTATAAGGAGACTGAGGGATTTGGGTTTGTTTAGCCTGCAGAAGAGAAGAGTGAAGGGGGACTTGATAGCAGCCTTCAACTTCCTGAAGGGAAGTTCCAAAGAGGATGGAGACAGGGACGGATGGCAGAACAAGGAGCAATGGTCTCAAGTTACAGTGAGGGAGGTCTAGGTTGGATATTAGGAAAAATTATTTCACGAGGAGGGTGATGAAGCACTTGAATTGGTTACCTAGGGAGGTGGTGGAAACTCCCATCCCTAGAGGTTTTTAAGCCTCGGCTTGACAAAGCCCTGGCTGAGTTGATTTAGTTGGGATTGGTCCTGCCTTGGGCAGGGGGCTGGACTTGATGACCTTCTGAGGTCCCTTCCAGCTCTATGATTCTATGATTTTTGGGATGGATACTCCTGACATTGGGAGGCAGGGGGCAATAATGGACCCTGAACCAAGCCCAACCCAGCTGCTCCAGAGCCCACCCAGGTTCTGATACCCCCGGGGACAGGAATCCTTACCCAGCCAGCTCACAGCCTCATAATTCTCCTGCATCACATCCCAGTAGAGTGCTCTCTGACCCGGGTCCAGCAGAGCCCATTCCTCCTCAGAGAAATACACAGCTACCTCCTTGAAGGTCACTGGCTCCACCACAGCCATTTCCTTTCTATGGCTCTTCAGGCCATGGGCTGAGCTGAAGCAAGACATGGGTGTTCTGAAGTCTGTCAGGAGAAGAAGGGCAATTGGAAACATTTTGCAAGGGGCTTTAATCCTTTCTACACACCCCATTCCGCCAAGATTTCATTCCTGTTGAAATCCATGCTATATTCTAGGTCAGGGGTCGGCAACTTTTCTGAACTGGTGCGCCAAGATTTGACTTATTCATGGATCTGTGTTCCGGGGAAAAGTGGGGGATGGGTGCAGGCTGGGTACGGTGAATATATTTTCTGAATCAGCTGCATGTAGGGAGAACGGTTTAATTTAAATTATTAAACAGATTAAGTGTTTTAACTTTCTCATGTTAATTTATCAAACTACATTTTAAATAAAGTAAAATATTATGTTCAACACAAAAGGTTTCAATGTTTTATGGCAGGTGTGGGGATCCTAATTGGGTCAGAGTTACTGACCCACAGAAAAATCAGCTGGGGACCACACAAGTGAGGAGAAAAACACTCCTCCAAAAACCCCCAACCCTCAATGATTTTGCCCGCAGCTGAGACACCTAACCCTTCTAGCATTCCATCTCCCCTCCTCCAACATCTTCCATCTGTTCTAGCCTTGTTCCCCTCACCCCCGTGATTCCCCTCCCTGTAGCCTGATCCCCCAGCATCACCCCATCCTCCCTCAGTACAATCCTTCCCCTTTCCATCCTGCTCCTGCATTCTCCTTCACCTCCCTTCTGCCCCCCACATCCCTGTTTTCCTCAGTGCACTCACAGGCATAGCAGCAGCACTGGGACTTGCAGCCCTGGGGAGCAGCACTGGGGCAAGGAGGGGCTGGGAAAGGGGATGGGGGACAGTCACTTCCCAGTCCAGCCTAGCCCTTTACCCAGGGTTCACCCCTAACTTGTAAGCTGCGGCTCCAGGTGCAGCAGGGCTCTGGGAAAGGGGCTCCCTGCCCCCACTCCTGAGCTCACGGGGAGCAGCAGCGTGCAACCTGGGCCCCGGCTCAACATGTGTGACTGACCACCCAGCCCTGATCTGCCCAAATATATGTGTACGCCCACATCTTGAATACTGTGTACAGATGTGGTCTCCTCACCTCAAAAAAGATATTTTGGCCTTGGAAAGGGTTCAGAAAAGGGCAACTAAAATGATTAGGGGTTTGGAACGGGTCCCATATGAGGAGAGGTTAAAGCGACTGGGACTTTTCAGTTTAGAAAAGAGAAGACTGAAGGGGGATATGATAGAGGTCTATAAAATCATGAGTGGTGTGGAGAGGGCTGATAAAGAAAAGTTATTTATTAGTTCCCTAAATAGAAGAACTAGAGGACACCAAATGAAATTAATGGGTAGCAGGTTTAAAACTAATAAAAGAAAGTTCTTCTTCACACAGCATGTAGTCAACCTGTGGAACTCCTTGCCAGAGGAGGCTGTGAAGGCTAGGACTATAATAGAGTTTAAAGAGAAGCTAGATAATTTCATGGAGGTTAGGTCCATAAAAGACTATTAGCCAGGGGATAAAATGGTGTCCTTGGCCTCTGTCTGTCAGAGGCTGGAGAGGGATGGCAGGAGACAAATCGCTTGATCATTGTCTTCGGTCAACCCTCTCTGGGGCACCTGGTGCTGGCCACTGTCGGTAGACAGGATACTGGGCTAGATGGACCTTTGGTCTGACCCAGTACGGCCGTTCTTATGTTCTTATGCCCTGCCCCCTCCTGAAGCAGGAGGTAGATCCTGTAGTGGGAGAAAGAGGGGTTTACCCCTTTAGATCCAGGGTGGGCAAAAGGGCCTCCACGGGCTGGATCCGGCCTGGCAAGCGGGTGGATCCGGCCCATGGAGGCCCTGCTGCTCTGCTGCCCCACGGCCAGTTAGAGTCTTGGGGCGAGAGAGTGTGCGAAGCCTCCTCCCATCCTGCCAGAAGCATGTGGCGCTTTGAAGTGCCATGCGCTGCTTGCAGGATGGAAGCAGAGCAGAGAAGGCTTTGCGCGCTCCCCCACCCCCAGGCCAATAAGGGCCTGGGGGTGAGGGAGCTGTGTGAAGCTTCTTTTGCTTTGCTCCAGCCCTGCGAGGAGCCCGTGGCACTTCAAAGTGTCACATGCTCCTCACAGGGCGGGTGGAGGCTTCCCACATTCTCCCATCCCCAGGCCTCTTCCAGGGCATGGGTGGCTAGTGGGAAGGGGGGGCAAAGGGGCTCCCCCACCCCTAGACCACTCATGGTCTGGGGGTGGGGCCCTTCCCATTTAGACCCCACCCCTTCCTGGGTGGCCCTGGGCTACTTCAAAAATTTTTGAAGTGGCTCCTGGGCAAAAATTATTGCCCACCTGTCTTAGATTCCGGAAGCTGCTTGGCGAGGCCAGGCAGGGGCATCCCCAAGGACGCATGTGTGCCTCTCCTGCCCACCTGCCTTCCACCAAGGAGTCAGAGCTGGTGCTCCAGTCTGCAGCTGCACGGCTGAGGCTCAAGTCACAGTACAGGCTTGGGAATGGCTGAGCTTTCGCGTGCCACAAAAAATTGGCTCACATGTCGCTTATGGCATGCATGTCACATGCTGCCAACCTCTGGATATTCCATTAACAGCACAGACAAGTAAGATCTCAAATCCATATTCATTTCTCTCAATACTTGGCTTGAGTTTCAACATTACTGTGCCTGCAACAATGGGATTTGGTTCTGAGCACCCAATGTTTCTGATAAACAAGCCTCATGTTCACCTGTCTGAATATGGATGCAGATGTTTAAGTTTAGGCTGCTGTATTTAAAGCCCCTCGTCCAGTGGTCCCCAACCTTTTGGGGCTGCCGGGCACCTGGGGGCGGGGCAGTGCGCGCGCTGGGCACCCAGGGCGCCCAGGGCACAAGAATGGCTCGGGCCAGCCCTGGTCACTAGGTGGGTGCACATAAATGCCCCGGCAGGCGCCATGGCACCTGCGGGCACCACAGCACCTGCGGGCACCACGTTGGGGACCACTGCCCTAGTCTTCCTCCATTTATTTGCAGCACAGACTTAGACCCTCTCATCAAGACTAAACCAACAGAGATTAAATGAAGTCAAGGAGACCATTCAGATATTTAATATTAAACACGTGCTGAATGTTTACAGGATGAGTTCCTAAGAATCAGAGATTCACAGCATCAGGTGAGATCATTATTTCATGTACTCTGGTCTCATCAGGGTCACAAGCCACTGTATTTAATCTTGTTACCCCAGGACAAACATATTCCCTAAAGCATATTTTCCAGAAAGTCGTCAAGCTTTGCTTTAAAAACCTCAAGAGATGGAGAATCCACCAGTTCTTCATTCATTTGATCACAATTAATCATCCTCCTTAATATACATTTGTGCTTCCTTTCTAGTCTGTATTTGTCTGGCTTCGGCTTCCAGTGATTGGTTTTCACTGAGCTGCATCTACTAGACTGAGGAGCTCCTGGGATGCAGCAATTTCTCTCAATGAACAGACTTCTATATTGGAAGTCAGTCAGCTTTCAGCCTATTTAAAAAAACAATATATTTAAACTGAACAGAGTAAACATTGAAATGGCTCAGATTTAAGGTGCTGCAACTTGTGCTCTGTAACTACACAACTTTAGCATCATACCACAGAGACAAACCCTTCATAATGTGCTAATGGGAAATGGAGTAAAAACCTACATTAATTCCTTTAGTCTGAAATGTTTTAACTGCCTTTCCATAATAGCTACACATATGGGGGGCTGCAGACATTCAGAGGCAAATGCCCATGATAGCAAAATAGTATCATTAGCTTTACAATCAGTATCAGAGCTCTCATACTATTAATATTTAACTTTGCATCTGAGTCAGTATAGAAATTGTAAACAAACTCCAAAATAATTGTATCACCGGATTAGAGTGAGACAGCTGAATTTGTAGAAGGGTGGCTACTTTTAAATCTATGATTGAATATGCAGGGAGTTACCACACACAAATCTATTAGAGAATGTTTTAACCTTCCTGAAACAAAATACAGGACTATGTAGCACTTTAAAGACTAACAAGATGGTTTATTAGATGATGAGCTTTCGTGGGCCAGACCCACTTCCTCAGATCAAATAGATTAAACCATCTTGTTAGTCTTTAAAGTGCTACATAGTCCTGTATTTTGTTTCAGCTACACCAGACTAACACGGCTACATTTCTATCATTAACCTTCCTGGATATTCAATAATGGATTTTAAAGTAGCCATTCTTCTACAATCCCGAAGTGGAACACATTTGCAAACTCCTTTTAAGCTCTAAGCCAAGGGTGGGGAACCTCAGGCCTGGGGGCCAGATGCGGTGGCCCCCAGCTTGCCTGGATCCGCCCCCCCCCTCTGAGTCTCAGGGCTCCTCTGAATATTAGGAAGCCCACAATGGTGCTTTAGCCCCCTGTGAGGCTGGAGCACACAAAATCTACCAGCCTGGACCCCTCAAGGCTCTGCTGTGTGAAGAGAATGTGACAGGTGTCTTTTTACTTCTCAGTTGGGGGCCACATCAGTTGTTTTGCTTGTCTTTTGCTTCTCATTTCCCAACTGATTCTTCTGTAGGTCAGCAGCCCCCAACCCAAAAAGGTTTCCCACTTCTGCTGTTAGCATACACAGAAACCCATTAGGGACTCTTTTAGACCCCAAGACTAGGTCTGACCATTACAGCATTTGGAAGGGACTGTATCACTGCTTCGAATCCCATTTAGCAGGCAAATCCATCTTATCAGGCAGAGAAGAGCTTCCTTGTCCAGTCCTTGGGGGATACTGTGCCATTTTCATCACAGTTCTAGGAAGTGGCTCTGAAATGCCCCATCCTGGAACTGGGAAACAATACATTTGCTCCCACACACAATTTTTGCAAGCACTGTAGAGGGTTCCCTACCCCCTCCACAATTATTTCCATCTCCTGTACTCCTTTCCTATCATGGGGTTTCCCCTTGCCACTGGCTGGCAGGGCCTAGGTCCTGTTCTAAACTCCACTACCTTCCCTGATTTTGTACCTTGGTCCTTCTCCTGGCCCTGTTGCCAGCTGTGTGATGCACTAATGTGGCCAGTTTTGCCCTGAACAGACCCTCTCCATCCCTACCTCCGGTGGTTGCCCAGCTGCTCCCCGGGCAAGGCCACATGACAAGCAGATGCCCCATGTGCCGGCGTGGGAGCCAAGGCTATGGTGCAGCTATCCCTACTGGGAAGCAACACTGTGGCTCTGGCTCCAGTTCCAGCAACCGCCACACAACCCATCCTGGCTGCAGTTCTAGATACAAAGGGGTTAGATTAAATTCTTGCTGAAGACACTACTCTATTTTCAGTCTGACATTATTTCACCCCCTCTTCCACAAGACACATAGGATTGGGGTTTTTTTTGTCTATGTACATATGTACATATTCACATTCTGTTGTTTTTGCATTAACTTCTAGAAAGGAGTACTATATTAAACAGGCAGAGCATAATAGATAACAGATTTTGGAGTAGTCACAGAAACTGATTTTCATCATTTTTAACCTAACTTCCATTTGCACTCAGATTAATAGTTTGGTAATAGTTCCAAGTCCTCTAGTTTTAAATAGTTTTCCAAGATATGCAGGAGACAAAATGATACAGTTGGACATGTTATAACACATTGGTGTATAAGCAGATGGTAGAGAAGTGTATATAAAGTGGGGATGTAATAGTGTAGTCGATTAACTGATAAGCAAAAGCTTATAGGTTAATGTGACTACAAGCACTCCGCCCTTCCCCCGCCAGTAATTTTTTTAACAGGTTGGCCAGCAACCCAGCTTGGTCCCGCTTTGCATTGGGTCCTGGACCTATCCCCACTACAGCTCTGCATTTAAAGTGTATTAGGAGCCAGGCAGGGAGGGTGCCTGGCTCAGTTCCAGCTTGTGTGGAGTCTGGGAGCTCAGACCCCTCCCCTCCAGACAGGGGCTGCCTAGAGACAATAGAATAGTTGACTAACTGAGGTTAATCAACTATTCAATTAACTGATATTTAACATCCCTAATATAAAAGCATTTTATTTTTTTAAAGTAGTGCATTTTTTGTTTTATTTTACTGCCATTAGATGTGTCAATATACAATCAACACTCAAAACAACTGGCACTCCTCCAAGATTTCTCCACCTCACTCACCCCCCCAAAAAATCTTTTGGTTTCTGATAGTAACAGGTAAATCTAACAGACCTCTGCAACTCTTTCAACAAAGAAATTTCACTCACTGTTTTGTTTTTAATATTGGTTTGAGTTTTTTTTGTAAATACAGTAAAATAAATACAAGAGAAGCACTGTCACTTTTTCCTGGTCCAAAAATCTATTGAAAAGGTCTGTCAAGCAGCCAAAATGCTACCAAATGCCAAACATTTAGTAAGAAAATATTCCAGCACTTAGATAAGGTGTGATCTAATACTTTTGTTAGTCTCTAAGGTGCTCCTTTGTTTTTTTAAAAATTTGTCCTAGTAATGTGAGTATAAACCTGTGAGTCAGGGATTCGTAAGTCCTATTCCAAATTCTAACTTTCTCTGTGCTCTTATCACACTTATCACCTCCCTGCCTCTGAAACAAAATACAGGATTATGTAGCACTTTAAAGACTAACAAGATGGTTTATTAGATGATGAGCTTCCATGGGCCAGACCCACTTCCTCAGATCAAATAGTGGAAGAAAATAGTCACAACCATATATACCAAAGGATACAATTTAAAAAAATCTATTTGATCTGAGGAAGTGGGTCTGGCCCACGAAAGCTCATCATCTAATAAACCATCTTGTTCGTCTTTAAAGTGCTGCATAGTCCTGTATTTTGTTTCAGCTACCCCAGACTAACACGGCTACATTTCTATCACTACTACCTGCCTCTGTTCCCCTTTCTGTACTTGTGCACCCAACAGAATATTTCTCCATTACAATTTGCCAAGGACGCTGGCGAGGAGCGAGCGGGGGTTGTGTGAATGGGTCTGGCAAACAGGGCTGGACGGGAAATTCTTTTTATTGTGGGACAATCCTGCCCCAAGGAGGAGGGTGGAAGAGCCCGGCCCGTGTGCGCGGGGTCGCGCTCCGCGGGAGGGAAAACAGCGGCGGGTCCCTGTAGCGGGCGGGAGCCGGGCCGGGCAGAGGCGCGGGGCGGACGCTCCAGCGGGCCGCGGACAATTCTCGCCGCAGCGAGTTTCTGCGTGTTCGGTTCCCCGGGAAACGAGCGTGTCCAGCCCCGCCCCCCCCATGAACGCACAAGAGCGGGGCACCAGCGCGTGCGCACTCCGCTCCCCGGCAATCTGGGCGGGACGCAGCCCCCCCACTGCCCGCCCGCGAGGTATCTTATCTGACCCCCCCACACTCACTCCCCCTATTCCGGTCTGCCCCGCCCCCACCGACGCTCCCCCTATTCCGGTGCCCCCAGGCGACTCCCTGCCTCACCCCAGCTCTTCCGGCCCCTCTAGTCCCGCCGGCGGCGGCTGCAGCAGCGAATAAGGACACAACGGCGCCTCCAGAGCGCGCGACGCATGCGCAGTGACCACAGCGGAGGCGGCTGCCCAGCTTCAGGCGGTGTCAGACGCTGCAAGGGGATCTGCCTAGCCGCATGGATCTGCCCAGGGCCTAAGGCGCATGCGCAGGAGCACTGCCAAGACTCCCTGCACTCCCCGGGCTGCTAAAAGGAGCCGCGCGCAGCAGGGGAAGAGCGGAGTCTGCAGGGGCGGTAACGGGCTCGCCTGGAAGAGCAAGCGTCTGAGGGGGGCAGAAGAGGAGCTCGCGGGGAGACGCTGCTAACCCTTGTGCGCGGCGGGGTAAAAGTTACCTGCTGAGTAGTCAAAGGCAGAGCTGGGGGACCATTGAGGAGGGTTATTTCTCCTCCCAAGACAGGGGCGGCTCTGCTCTGAAAGCTACTGCTGGGCTAGTTCATTGTCCCTGCAAACCCTGTGGGGAGGTGACTGGATGCTGGAAAGCAGCCATATGCAGCCTATGACACATTTTGGCTGTGTCTAGATTGGCGTGATTTTCCAGAAATGCTTTTAACGGAAAACTTTTCCGTTAAAAGCATTTTTGGAAAAGAGCATCTAGATTGGCACGGACGCTTTTCCGCAAAAGCACTTTTTGCGGAAAAGCATCTGTGGCCAATCTAGACGAGCTTTTGGGCAAAAAAGCCCCGATCGCCATTTTTGCGATCGAGGCTTTTTTGTGCAAAACAAATCTCAGCTGTCTACACTGGCCCTTTTGCACAAAAGTTTTGCACAAAAGGGACTTTTCCCCGAACAGGAGCAACATAGTATTTCCACAAAAAGCACTGATTTCTTACAGTAGGAAGTCAGTGCTTTTGCGGAAATTCAAGCAGCCAGTGTAGACTGCTGGCAAGTTTTTCCAGAAAAGCGACTAATTTTCCGGAAAAACTGGCCAGTCTAGACACAGCTGTTGAGTATTTAAAAGCCTCCTGTCAGTTTCTGTGTCAACCTAAAAGTCTCATCAGATTGGCCAGACCAGGTCAGAGCAAAGGTCCATCCAGCCTAGTGGCCTGTCTGCCCACAGTGGCTAATGCCAGGTGCTCCAGAGGGAGAGAGCCATAGGCATGCGTGCAGGGTGTGCCCAGGCACACCTTCATGTCTTGGCTGGCTAGCCCAAGCCATTTTTGTGCTCTGGGCCCCACCCGGCCTGGCAGCACCGCATGGCCCAGCATGAGGTGCCCGGGAATGCTCCCGCCCAGCACGGCAGCCCTTGAGGCACCCAGGACCGTGCCCACCCAGCATGGTAGCACGGCACAGTGCCCTTGAAGCGCCTGGGAGTGCCCCTGCCCAGCCTAGCAGCATGGCATGGTGCCCCTGAGGTGCCCAGGAGTGCCGCTGCCCGGCCCAGCAGCACAGCGTGGTGCCCCTGAGGCACCCGGGAGTGCCCCCACCTGGCCCGTCAGCACAGTGTGCCTCCCCTGAGGTGCCCGGGAGCACCCCTGCCTGGCTCGGCAGCATGTCGCGGTGCCCCTGAGGCGCCCAGGGCTAGGGCCTGGCTGGCCTGTAGCTTGGGCCGGCTCTGTCTCCAGCCCCACAAATAGGAAGGCAGAAGCTGAAGGTAAGATAAGGGAGGGGATGTGAGGGGAAGGGAAGGGGGGAAAAAAAGGAAGGGGT